>NW_026711555.1:371719-743439 GCF_026419965.1 Kogia breviceps | reverse complement strand
GTGCACTATTACTGTGATTGCGGTCACCATGGAGACTATAACCATGGGCAGTGTCACAAGAGGCAGTATCACCGTGAGCACTGTCACCATGGACACTGTCACCATGGGCACTGTCACCATGGGAACTGTCACCGTGAAAAATGTCACCAAGGGTACTATCACTATGGGTACTGTCACCACAGTATATTTCACTAAGAGCACTTTCACTTTGAGCATTATGACGATGAGCACAGTCACCATGAACACTGTCACCAAGTACACTGTCACCATGAACACTCTCAGCATGAGCACGGTCACCATGGCCATTGTCACCATGAGCACAGTCACCGTGTGCACTATTACCTTGATTGCGGTCACCATGGAGACTATAACCATGGGACTGTCAAAATCGGCACTATATCCTTGAGCACTGTCACCATGAGAACTGTCACCAAGGGCACTGTCACCATGGGAACTATCACTATGAGCAATATCACCATGAGAACTGTCACCATGGGCAGTGTCAGCATTGCCACTGCCAACATGGGCTCTGTCACCTGGAGCACTGTCACCATGGGCCCAGTCACCATGGGCAATATCACCTTGAGCAGTGTCACCATGACCACAGTCACCATGAGCACTATTACCATGAGCATTGCCACCATGGGAATTGTCACCAAGAGCACTGTCACCATGAGCACGGTCACCATGGGCACTATTCCCGTGGTAGCGGTCAACATGGAGACTATAACCTTGGGACTGTCACAATGGGCACTATCACCATGGGTACGGTTACGATGGGCACTATTACCGTGATTGCAGTGACCTTTCAGATTATAACCATGGGACTCTCACATCGGGCACTATCACCATGAGCACAGTCACCATGGGAACTGTCACCATGACTACTATCACCATGGGCACTGTCACTATGAGCAATATCACCATGAGAACTGTCATCATGGGCACTGTCAGCCTTGCCACTGTCACCATGGGCCCAGTCACCATGGGCACTATCACCTTGATCAGTGTCACCATGATCAGTGTCGCCATGGGCACAGTCAGCATTGGAACTGTCACCATGGGCTCTGTCACCATGAGCACTGTCACCATGATCACGGTCACCATGGGAACTATTACTTTGATTGCGGTCACCATGGAGACTATAACCATGGGCAGTGTCACAATGTGCAGTATCACCATGAGCACTATCACAATGAGCACTGTCACCATGTGCAATCTTTCCATGAGCACTGTCACCATGAGCACTGTCACCATGGACACTGTCTCCCTGGGCACTGTCACCATGGGAACTGTCACCGTGAAAAGTGTCACAAAGGATAATATCACTATGGGTACTGTCACCACCGTATATTTCACAAAGACCACTTTCACTGTGAGCATTGTGAGTATGGGCACTATCTCCATGAGCTCTGTCACTATGAGCACTGTCACCATGGGCACTATCACCATGAGCACTGTGACCATGGTCACTGTCACCATGAGCACTGTCACACTGGGCAGTGTCACAATGGGAACTGTCACCATGGGCACTGTCACCGAGAGCACTGTCACCGTGAGCACTATCAGCATGAGCAATGTCACCATGGGTACTGAACGATGAGCACTGTCACCATTGGCACTGTCACCATGACCACAGTCACCATGAAAACTATTACCATGAGGACTGTCACCATGGGAATTGTCACCATGAGCACTGTTACCATGAGCATGGTCACCAAGGGCACTATTACCGTGGTAGCGGTAACCATGGAGACTATAACCATAGGACTGTCACAATGGGCACTATCACCATGGGTATGGTTACGATGGGCACTATTACCGTGATTGCAGTGACCATGGTGATTATACGCAGGGGACTCTCACATCGGGCACTATCAGCATGAGCACAGTCACCATGGGCACTGTCACACTGAGCACTGTCACCATGGAAACGATCACTATGAGCACTGTCACCGTGGACACTGTCACGATGGTAACTGTCACCATTAACACTATCACCATGAGCACGGTCACCGTGTGCACTCTAACAGTGATGGCGGTCACCATGGACAATATAAACATGGACACTGTCACAATGGGCACTGTCGCCATGAGCACTGTCACTATGGGCACTGTCGCCATGAGCACTGTCACCATGAGCACTGTCACCATGAGCATGATCACCATGGACACTATTTCCGTGGTTACAGTTACCATGGAGAATATAAGCATGGGAATGTCACAATGGGAACTATCACTAGGAGCACTGTGACCATGACCAATGTGACCATGTCACATTGGGCAGTGTCACAATCGGGCCTGTCGCCATGGGCTCTGTCACCATGAACACTGTCACCATGGGCACTGTCACCATGACAACTATCACCATGGGCATTGTCACTATGAACAATATCACCATGAGAAATGTCACCATGGGCACTGTCACCATGTGCCCAGTCCCCATGGGAACTATCACTTTGATTGCAGTCACCATGGAGACTATAACCCTCGGAAGTGTCACAATGTGCAGTATCACCATGAGCACTATCACAATGAGCACTGTCACCATGAGCAATCTTTCCATGATCACGGTCACCATGAGCACTGTCACCATGAGCACTGTCACCATGGACACTGTCACCATGGGCACTGTCACCATGGGATCTGTCACCGTGAAAAGTGTCACAAAGGGTCATATCACTATGGGTAATGTCACCACAGTATATTTCACAAAGAGCACTTTCACTGTGAGCATTGCGACCATGAGCACTATCACCATGAACACTGTCACCATGAGTACTGTCACCATGATTACTATCACCATGATCACTGTTTCCAGGGGCACTCTCACTATGGGCACTGTCGCCATGAGCACTGTCACTATGAGCACTGTCACCATGGGCACTGTTACCATGAGCACTGTCACCATGAGCACGGTCACCATGGGCACTATTTCTGTGATTGCGGTTACCGTGGAGACTATAAGAATGGGAATGTCACAATGGGCAATATCACCATGAGCACTGTGAGCCTGGTCACTGTCACCATGAGAACTGTGACATTTGGCAGTGTCACAATGGAAACTGTCACCATGGGCACTGTCACCATGAGCACTATCAGCATGAGCATTGTCACCATGGGCACTTAACCATGAGCACTGTCACCATTGGCACTGTCCCCATGACCACAGTCACCATGAACACTATTACCATGTGCATTGTCACCATGACCACAGTCACCATGAGCACTATTACTGTGATTGCGGTCACCATGGAGACTATAACCATGGGCAGTGTCACAAGAGGCAGTATCACCGTGAGCACTGTCACCATGGACACTGTCACCATGGGCACTGTCACCATGGGAACTGTCACCGTGAAAAGTGTCACAAAGGGTACTATCACTATGGGTACTGTCACCACAGTATATTTCACTAAGAGCACTTTCACTTTGAGCATTATGACGATGAGCACAGTCACCATGAACACTGTCACCAAGTACACTGTCACCATGAACACTCTCAGCATGAGCACGGTCACCATGGCCATTGTCACCATGAGCACAGTCACCGTGTGCTCTATTACCTTGATTGCGGTCACCATGGAGACTATAACCATGGGACTGTCAAAATCGGCACTATATCCTTGAGCACTGTCACCATGAGAACTGTCACCAAGGGCACTGTCACCATGGGAACTATCACTATGAGCAATATCACCATGAGATCTGTCACCATGGGCAGTGTCAGCATTGCCACTGTCAACATGGGGTCTGTCACCTGGAGCACTGTCACCATGGGCCCAGTCACCATGGGCAATATCACCTTGAGCAGTGTCACCATGACCACAGTCACCATGAGCACTATTACCATGAGCATTGCCACCATGGGAATTGTCACCAAGAGCACTGTCACCATGAGCACGGTCACCATGGGCACTATTCCCGTGGTAGCGGTCAACATGGAGACTATAACCTTGGGACTGTCACAATGGGCACTATCACCATGGGTACGGTTACGATGGGCACTATTACCGTGATTGCAGTGACCTTTCAGATTATAACCATGGGACTCTCACATCGGGCACTATCAGCATGAGCACTGTCACCATGGGCATTGTCACCCTTAGCACTGTCACCATGGACACTAACACCATGAGCACTGTTACCATGGGAACTGTCACCATGAGCACTATCACCATGGGCACTGTCACTATGAGCAATATCACCATGAGAACTGTCATCATGGGCACTGTCACCATAAGCACTGTCACCATGGGTACTATCACTCTCATCACTCTCACCATGAACACTATCACTATGAGCACGGTCACAATAGGCAGTATCACCATGAGCACTGTTGCCATGGCCACTGTTGCCATGGGCACTCTCACAAAGGGCACTGTCGCCATGAGCACTGTCACCATGGGCACTATTTCTGTGATTGCGGTTACCATGGAGTGTATAAGCATGGGAATGTCTCAATGGGCACTATCACAATGAGCACTGTGACCATAGTCACTGTCACCATGAGCACTGTCACATTGGGCAGTGTAACAATGGGCCCTGTCACCATCGGCTCTGTCACCATGATCACGGTCACCATGAGCACACTATTACTGTGATTGCGGTCACCATGGAAGCTATAACCATGGGCAGTGTCGCAATGGGCAGTATCACCATGAGCACTATCAAAATGAGCACTGTAACCAGAGCACTGTCACCATGGACACTGTCACCATGGGCACTGTCACCATGGGAACTGTCACCGTGAAAAGAGTCACAAAGGGTACTATCACTATGGGTAATATCACCACAGTATATTTCACTAAGAGCACTTTCACTGTCAGCATTGTGACCATGTGCACTATCACCATGAACAGTTTCACCATGAGTACTGTCACCATGGGCACTATCACCATGAGCACTGTTGCCAGGGGAACTCTCACTATGGGAACTGTCGCCATGAACACTGTCACTGTGAGTACTATCACCATGGGCACTGTTACCATGAGAACTGTCACCATGAGCATGGTCACCATGGGCACTATTTCCGTGACTGTGGTTATCATGGAGAGTATATACATGGGAATGTCACAATGGGCAATATCCCCATGAGCACTGTGACCATGAGCACTGTGACCATGGACACTGTTACCATGAGCACTGTCACATTGGGCAGTGTCACAATGTGAACTGTCACCATGGGCACTGTCACCAAGAGCACTGTCACCATGAGCACTGTCAGCATGAGCAATGTCACCATGGGCACTTAACCAGGAGCACTGTCACCATTGGCACTGTCACCATGACCACAGTCACCATGAGCACTATTACCATGAGCATTGTCACCATGGGCACTGTCACCATGGGAACTGTCACCGTGAAAAGGGTCACAAAGGGTACTATCACTATGGGTACTGTCACCACAGTATATTTCACAAAGAGCACTTGCACTGTGAGCATTGTGAACATGAGCACTGTCACCATGAATACTGTCACTATGGGCACTATCACCATGAACACTGTTGCCAGGGGCACTCTCACTATGGGCACGGTCGCCAAGAGCACTTTCACCATTGCCACTGTTACCATGAGCACTGTCACCATGAGCACGGTCACCATGGGCACTATTTCTGTGATTGCGGTTACCATGGAGACTGTAGGCATGGGAATGTCACAATGGGCACCATCACAAAGGGCACTGTGACCATGAGCATTGTAACCATAGTCACTGTCACCAAGAGCACTGTCACATTGGGCAGTGTAACAATGGACCCTGTCACCATGGGCTCTGTCACCATGAGCAATGTCACCATGGGCAATGTTACCATGAGCACTACCACCATTAGAACTGTCACCATGGGCACTGTCCGCCTTGGAACTATCACCATGGGCTCTGTCACCATGAGCACTGTCACCATGATCACAGTCACCATGGCCACTCTAACTGTGATTGCGGTCACCATGGAGACTATAACCATGTGCAGTGTCACAAGAGGCAGTATCAACATGAGCACTGTCACCATGGACACTTTCACCATGGGCATTGTCACCATGGGCATTCTCAACATGGGTACTATCACCATGAGCCGTTTCACCATGGGCACTACCACCATGAGCACCGTTGCCATGGGGACTGTCGCCATGGGCACTCTCACTATGGGCACTGTCGCCATGAGCACTGTCACCATGGGCACTATTGCCGTGATTCCACTTACCATGGAGACTATAAGCATGGGAATGTCACAATGGGCACTATCACCATGAGCACTGTGAGCCTGGTCACTGTCACCATGAGCACTGTGACATTGGGCAGTGTCACAATGGAAACTGTCACCATGGGCACTGTCACCATGAGCACTATCAGCATGAGCAATGTCACCATGGCCACTTAACCATGAGCACTGTCACCATTGGCACTGTCACCATGACCACAGTCACCATGAACACTATTACCATGTGCATTGTCACCATGACCACAGTCACCATGAGCACTATTACCATGAGCATTGTCACCATGGGAATTGTCAACAGAGCACTGTCACCATGAGCACGGTCACCATGGGCATTATTACCGTGGTAGCGGTTACCATGGAGACTATAACCATGGGACTGTCACAATGGGCACTATCACCATGGGTAAGGTTACGATGGGCACTATTACCGTGATTGCAGTGACCATGGAGATTATAACCATGGGACTCTCACACCGGGCACTATCAGCATGAGCACTGTCACCATGAGCACTTTCTCCCTGAGTACTGTCTTCATGGACACGATCACCATGAGCACTGTCACCGTGGCCACTGTCACCATGGTTAGTGTTACCATTCGCACTATCACCATGAGCACGGTCACTGTGTGCACTACAACAGTGAATGTGGTCACCATGGACAGTATAAACATGGACACTGTCACAATGGGCACTGTCACCTTGAGAACTGTCACTATGGGCACTGTCGCCATGAGCACTGTAACCATGAGCACGATCACCATGGGCACTATTTCCGTGGTTGCGGTTACCATGGAGAATCTAAGCATGGGAATGTCACAATGGGAACTATCACCAGGAGCACTGTGACCATGAGCACAGTGACCATGGTCATTGTCACCATGAGCACTGTCACATTGGGCAGTGTCACAATCGGCCCTATCACCATGGGCTCTGTCACCATGAGCACTCTCACCATGGGCACTGTCACCATGGGCACTGTCAGCATTGGAACTGTCACCATGGGCTCTGTCAGCATGACCACTGTCACCATGATCACAGTCACCATGCGCACTATTACTGTGATTGCGGTCACCATGGAGACTATAACCATGGGAAGTGTCACAAGAGGCAGTATCACCGTGAGCACTGTCACCATGGACACTGTCACCATGGGCACTGTCACCATGGGAACTGTCACCGTGAAAAGTGTCACAAAGGGTACTATCACTATGGGTACTGTCACCACAGTATATTTCACTAAGAGCACTTTCACTTTGAGCATTATGACGATGAGCACAGTCACCATGAACACTGTCACCAAGTACACTGTCACCATGAACACTCTCAGCATGAGCACGGTCACCATGGCCATTGTCACCATGAGCACAGTCACCGTGTGCACTATTACCTTGATTGCGGTCACCATGGAGACTATAACCATGGGACTGTCAAAATCGGCACTATATCCTTGAGCACTGTCACCATGAGAACTGTCACCAAGGGCACTGTCACCATGGGAACTATCACTATGAGCAATATCACCATGAGAACTGTCACCATGGGCAGTGTCAGCATTGCCACTGTCAACATGGGGTCTGTCACCTGGAGCACTGTCACCATGGGCCCAGTCACATGGGCAATATCACCTTGAGCGGTGTCACCATGACCACAGTCACCATGAGCACAATTACCATGAGCATTGCCACCATGGGAATTGTCACCAAGAGCACTGTCACCATGAGCACGGTCACCATGGGCACTATTCCCGTGGTAGCGGTCAACATGGAGACTATAACCTTGGGACTGTCACAATGGGCACTATCACCATGGGTACGGTTACGATGGGCACTATTACCGTGATTGCAGTGACCTTTCAGATTATAACCATGGGACTCTCACATCGGGCACTATCAGCATGAGCACTGTCACCATGGGCATTGTCACCCTTAGCACTGTCACCATGGACACTAACACCATGAGCACTGTTACCATGGGAACTGTCACCATGAGCACTATCACCATGGGCACTGTCACTATGAGCAATATCACCATGAGAACTGTCATCATGGGCACTGTCAGCCTTGCCACTGTCACCATGGGCCCAGTCACCATGGGCACTATCTCCTTGATCAGTGTCACCATGATCAGTGTCGCCATGGGCACAGTCAGCATTGGAACTGTCACCATGGGCTCTGTCACCATGAGCACTGTCACCATGATCACGGTCACCATGGGAACTATTACTTTGATTGCGGTCACCATGGAGACTATAACCATGGGCAGTGTCACAATGTGCAGTATCACCATGAGCACTATCACAATGAGCACTGTCACCATGAGCAATCTTTCCATGAGCACTGTCACCATGAGCACTGTCACCGTGGACACTGTCACCCTGGGGACTGTCACCATGGGAACTGTCACCGTTAAAAGTGTCACAAAGGATAATATCACTATGGGTACTGTCACCACCGTATATTTCACAAAGACCACTTTCACTGTGAGCATTGTGACTATGGGCACTGTCGCCATGCGCTCTGTCACTATGAGCACTGTCACCATGGGCACTATCACCATGAGCACTGTGACCATGGTCACTGTCACCATGAGCACTGTCACACTGGGCAGTGTCACAATGGGAACTGTCACCATGGGCACTGTCACCATGAGCACTATCAGCATGAGCAATGTCACCATGGGTACTGAACGATGAGCACTGTCACCATTGGCACTCTCACCATGACCACAGTCACCATGAACACTATTACCATGAAGATTGTCACCATGGGAATTGTCACCATGAGCACTGTTACCATGAGCACGGTCACCATGGGCACTATTACCGTGGTAGCGGTCACCATGGAGACTATAACCATGGGACTGTCACAATGGGCACTATCACCCTGGGGACGGTTACGATGGGCCCTATTACCGTGATGGCAGTGACCATGTAGATTATAAGCATGGGACTCTCACATCGGGCACTATCAGCATGAGCACTGTCACCATGGGCACTGGCACCATGGACACTATCACCATGGACACTATCACCATGAGCACTGTCACCGTGGACACTGTCACCATGGTTATTGTCACCATTAGCACTATCACCATGAGCACGGTCACCGTGTGCACTATAAGAGTGAAAGCGGTCACCATGGACAATATAAACATGGACACTGTCACAATGGGCACTGTCACCATGAGTACTGTCACTTTGGGCACTGTTGCCATGAGCACTGTCACCAGAGGCACTGTCACCATGAGCACTGTCACCATGAGCACGATCACCTTGGGCACTATTTCCGTGGTTACGGTTACCATGGAGAATATAAGCATGGGAATGTCACAATGGGAACTATCCCCAGGAGCACTGTGACCATGAGCACTGTGACCATGGTCATTGTCACCATGAGCACTGTCACATTGGGCAGTGTCACAATCGGCCCTGTCGCCATGGGCTCTGTCACCATGAGCACTGTCACATTGGGCACTGTCACCATGACCACTATCACCATGGGCACTGTCACTATGAACAATATCACCATGAGTACTGTCACCATGAGCACGATCACCATGGGCACTATTTCCGTGGTTGCGGTTACCATGGAGAATATAAGCATGGGAATGTCACACTGGGAAATATCACCAGGAGCACTGTGACCACGGTCATTGTCACCATGAGCACTGTCACATTGGGCAGTGTCACAATCGGCCCTATCACCATGGGCTCTGTCACCATGAGCACTTTCACCATGGGCACTGTCACTATGAGCAATATTACCATGAGAACTGTCTCCATCGGCACTGTCAGCATTGCCACTGTCACCATGAGCACTGTCACCATGTGCCCAGTCACCATGGGCAGTATCACCATGAGCAATATTACAATGAGCTCTGTCACCATGAGCACTGTTTCCATGGGCACTGTCACCGTGAGCATTGTCACCATGATAACGGTCACAATGGGCACTATTACCGTGATTGCGGTCACCAATGAGATTATAACCATGTGAACTGTCACAATGGACACGGTCACCATGGGCATTGTCACCATGGGCATTTTCACCTTGGGTACTGTCACCATGAGCACTGTTGCCATGGGCACTGTTGCCATGGGCACTCTCACTATGGGCACTGTCGCCATGAGCACTGTCACCATGGGCACTATTTCCATGACTGTGGTTACCATGGAGACTATAAGCATGGGAATGTCACAATGGGCACTATCACAATGAGCACTGTGACCATGAGCATTGTAACCATAGTCACTGTCACCATGAGCACTGTCACATTGGGCATTGTAACAATGGACCCTGGCTCTGTCAGCATGACCACTGTCACCATGATCACAGTCACCATGCGCACTATTACTGTGATTGCGGTCACCATGGAGACTATAACCATGGGAAGTGTCACAAGAGGCAGTATCACCGTGAGCACTGTCACCATGGACACTGTCACCATGGGCACTGTCACCATGGGAACTGTCACCGTGAAAAGTGTCACAAAGGGTACTATCACTATGGGTACTGTCACCACAGTATATTTCACTAAGAGCACTTTCACTTTGAGCATTATGACGATGAGCACAGTCACCATGAACACTGTCACCAAGTACACTGTCGCCATGAACACTCTCAGCATGAGCACGGTCACCATGACCATTGTCACCATGAGCACAG
This sequence comes from Kogia breviceps, assembly GCF_026419965.1. Lineage (NCBI taxonomy): Eukaryota > Metazoa > Chordata > Mammalia > Artiodactyla > Physeteridae > Kogia > Kogia breviceps. Next base: position 732,558 of record NW_026711555.1, on the reverse strand, counting down.
TCACCGTGTGCACTATTACCTTGATTGCGGTCACCATGGAGACTATAACCATGGGACTGTCCAAATCGGCACTATATCCTTGAGCACTGTCACCATGAGAACTGTCACCAAGGGCACTCTCACCATGGGAACTATCACTATGAGCAATATCACCATGAGAACTGTCACCATGGGCAGTGTCAGCATTGCCACTGCCAACATGGGCTCTGTCTCCTGGAGCACTGTCACCATGGGCCCAGTCACCATGGGCAATATCACCTTGAGCAGTGTCACCATGACCACAGTCACCATGAGCACTATTACCTTGAGCATTGCCACCATGGTAATTGTCACCAAGAGCACTGTCACCATGAGCACGGTCACCATGGGCACTATTCCCGTGGTAGCGGTCAACATGGAGACTATAACCTTGGGACTGTCACAATGGGCACTATCACCATGGGTACGGTTACGATGGGCACTATTACCGTGATTGCAGTGACCTTTCAGATTATAACCATGGGACTCTCACATCGGGCACTATCACCATGAGCACTGTCACCATGGGAACTGTCACCATGACTACTATCACCATGGGCACTGTCACTATGAGCAATATCACCATGAGAACTGTCATCATGGGCACTGTCAGCCTTGCCACTGTCACCATGGGCCCAGTCACCATGGGCACTATCACCTTGATCAGTGTCACCATGATCAGTGTCGCCATGGGCACAGTCAGCATTGGAACTGTCACCATGGGCTCTGTCACCATGAGCACTGTCACCATGATCATGGTCACCATGGGAACTATTACTTTGATTGCGGTCACCATGGAGACTATAACCATGGGCAGTGTCACAATGTGCAGTATCACCATGAGCACTATCACAATGAGCACTGTCACCATGTGCAATCTTTCCATGAGCACTGTCACCATGAGCACTGTCACCATGGACACTGTCACCCTGGGCACTGTCACCATGGGAACTGTCACCGTGAAAAGTGTCACAAAGGATAATATCACTATGGGTACTGTCACCACCGTATATTTCACAAAGACCACTTTCACTGTGAGCATTGTGAGTATGGGCACTGTCGCCATGAGCTCTGTCACTATGAGCACTGTCACCATGGGCACTATCACCATGAGCACTGTGACCATGGTCACTGTCACCATGAGCACTGTCACACTGGGCAGTGTCACAATGGGAACTGTCACCATGGGCACTGTCACCGAGAGCACTGTCACCATGAGCACTATCAGCATGAGCAATGTCACCATGGGTACTGAACGATGAGCACTGTCACCATTGGCACTGTCACCATGACCACAGTCACCATGAAAACTATTACCATGAGGACTGTCACCATGGGAATTGTCACCATGAGCACTGTTACCATGAGCATGGTCACCAAGGGCACTATTACCGTGGTAGCGGTAACCATGGAGACTATAACCATAGGACTGTCACAATGGGCACTATCACCATGGGTATGGTTACGATGGGCACTATTACCGTGATTGCAGTGACCATGGAGATTATACGCAGGGGACTCTCACATCGGGCACTATCAGCATGAGCACAGTCACCATGGGCACTGTCACACTGAGCACTGTCACCATGGAAACGATCACTATGAGCACTGTCACCGTGGACACTGTCACGATGGTAACTGTCACCATTAACACTATCACCATGAGCACGGTCACCGTGTGCACTCTAACAGTGATGGCGGTCACCATGGACAATATAAACATGGACACTGTCACAATGGGCACTGTCGCCATGAGCACTGTCACTATGGGCACTGTCGCCATGAGCACTGTCACCATGAGCACTGTCACCATGAGCATGATCACCATGGACACTATTTCCGTGGTTACAGTTACCATGGAGAATATAAGCATGGGAATGTCACAATGGGAACTATCACTAGGAGCACTGTGACCATGACCAATGTGACCATGTCACATTGGGCAGTGTCACAATCGGGCCTGTCGCCATGGGCTCTGTCACCATGAACACTGTCACCATGGGCACTGTCACCATGACAACTATCACCATGGGCATTGTCACTATGAACAATATCACCATGAGAAATGTCACCATGGGCACTGTCACCATGTGCCCAGTCCCCATGGGAACTATCACTTTGATTGCAGTCACCATGGAGACTATAACCCTCGGAAGTGTCACAATGTGCAGTATCACCATGAGCACTATCACAATGAGCACTGTCACCATGAGCAATCTTTCCATGAGCACGGTCACCATGAGCACTGTCACCATGAGCACTGTCACCATGGACACTGTCACCATGGGCACTGTCACCATGGGATCTGTCACCGTGAAAAGTGTCACAAAGGGTCATATCACTATGGGTAATGTCACCACAGTATATTTCACAAAGAGCACTTTCACTGTGAGCATTGCGACCATGAGCACTATCACCATGAACACTGTCACCATGAGTACTGTCACCATGATTACTATCACCATGATCACTGTTTCCAGGGGCACTCTCACTATGGGCACTGTCGCCATGAGCACTGTCACTATGAGCACTGTCACCATGGGCACTGTTACCATGAGCACTGTCACCATGAGCACGGTCACCATGGGCACTATTTCTGTGATTGCGGTTACCGTGGAGACTATAAGGATGGGAATGTCACAATGGGCAATATCACCATGAGCACTGTGAGCCTGGTCACTGTCACCATGAGAACTGTGACATTTGGCAGTGTCACAATGGAAACTGTCACCATGGGCACTGTCACCATGAGCACTATCAGCATGAGCATTGTCACCATGGGCACTTAACCATGAGCACTGTCACCATTGGCACTGTCCCCATGACCACAGTCACCATGAACACTATTACCATGTGCATTGTCACCATGACCACAGTCACCATGAGCACTATTACTGTGATTGCGGTCACCATGGAGACTATAACCATGGGCAGTGTCACAAGAGGCAGTATCACCGTGAGCACTGTCACCATGGACACTGTCACCATGGGCACTGTCACCATGGGAACTGTCACCGTGAAAAGTGTCACAAAGGGTACTATCACTATGGGTACTGTCACCACAGTATATTTCACTAAGAGCACTTTCACTTTGAGCATTATGACGATGAGCACAGTCACCATGAACACTGTCACCAAGTACACTGTCACCATGAACACTCTCAGCATGAGCACGGTCACCATGGCCATTGTCACCATGAGCACAGTCACCGTGTGCTCTATTACCTTGATTGCGGTCACCATGGAGACTATAACCATGGGACTGTCAAAATCGGCACTATATCCTTGAGCACTGTCACCATGAGAACTGTCACCAAGGGCACTGTCACCATGGGAACTATCACTATGAGCAATATCCCCATGAGATCTGTCACCATGGGCAGTGTCAGCATTGCCACTGTCAACATGGGGTCTGTCACCTGGAGCACTGTCACCATGGGCCCAGTCACCATGGGCAATATCACCTTGAGCAGTGTCACCATGACCACAGTCACCATGAGCACTATTACCATGAGCATTGCCACCATGGGAATTGTCACCAAGAGCACTGTCACCATGAGCACGGTCACCATGGGCACTATTCCCGTGGTAGCGGTCAACATGGAGACTATAACCTTGGGACTGTCACAATGGGCACTATCACCATGGGTACGGTTACGATGGGCACTGTTACCGTGATTGCAGTGACCTTTCAGATTATAACCATGGGACTCTCACATCGGGCACTATCAGCATGAGCACTGTCACCATGGGCATTGTCACCCTTAGCACTGTCACCATGGACACTAACACCATGAGCACTGTTACCATGGGAACTGTCACCATGAGCACTATCACCATGGGCACTGTCACTATGAGCAATATCACCATGAGAACTGTCATCATGGGCACTGTCACCATAAGCACTGTCACCATGGGTACTATCACTCTCATCACTCTCACCATGAACACTATCACTATGAGCACGGTCACAATAGGCAGTATCACCTTGAGCACTGTTGCCATGGCCACTGTTGCCATGGGCACTCTCACAAAGGGCACTGTCGCCATGAGCACTGTCACCATGGGCACTATTTCTGTGATTGCGGTTACCATGGAGTGTATAAGCATGGGAATGTCTCAATGGGCACTATCACAATGAGCACTGTGACCATAGTCACTGTCACCATGAGCACTGTCACATTGGGCAGTGTAACAATGGGCCCTGTCACCATCGGCTCTGTCACCATGATCACGGTCACCATGAGCACACTATTACTGTGATTGCGGTCACCATGGAAGCTATAACCATGGGCAGTGTCGCAATGGGCAGTATCACCATGAGCACTATCAAAATGAGCACTGTAACCAGAGCACTGTCACCATGGACACTGTCACCATGGGCACTGTCACCATGGGAACTGTCACCGTGAAAAGAGTCACAAAGGGTACTATCACTATGGGTAATATCACCACAGTATATTTCACTAAGAGCACTTTCACTGTCAGCATTGTGACCATGTGCACTATCACCATGAACAGTTTCACCATGAGTACTGTCACCATGGGCACTATCACCATGAGCACTGTTGCCAGGGGAACTCTCACTATGGGAACTGTCGCCATGAACACTGTCACTGTGAGTACTATCACCATGGGCACTGTTACCATGAGAACTGTCACCATGAGCATGGTCACCATGGGCACTATTTCCGTGACTGTGGTTATCATGGAGAGTATATACATGGGAATGTCACAATGGGCAATATCCCCATGAGCACTGTGACCATGAGCACTGTGACCATGGACACTGTTACCATGAGCACTGTCACATTGGGCAGTGTCACAATGTGAACTGTCACCATGGGCACTGTCACCAAGAGCACTGTCACCATGAGCACTGTCAGCATGAGCAATGTCACCATGGGCACTTAACCAGGAGCACTGTCACCATTGGCACTGTCACCATGACCACAGTCACCATGAGCACTATTACCATGAGCATTGTCACCATGGGCACTGTCACCATGGGAACTGTCACCGTGAAAAGGGTCACAAAGGGTACTATCACTATGGGTACTGTCACCACAGTATATTTCACAAAGAGCACTTGCACTGTGAGCATTGTGAACATGAGCACTGTCACCATGAATACTGTCACTATGGGCACTATCACCATGAACACTGTTGCCAGGGGCACTCTCACTATGGGCACGGTCGCCAAGAGCACTTTCACCATTGCCACTGTTACCATGAGCACTGTCACCATGAGCACGGTCACCATGGGCACTATTTCTGTGATTGCGGTTACCATGGAGACTGTAGGCATGGGAATGTCACAATGGGCACCATCACAAAGGGCACTGTGACCATGAGCATTGTAACCATAGTCACTGTCACCAAGAGCACTGTCACATTGGGCAGTGTAACAATGGACCCTGTCACCATGGGCTCTGTCACCATGAGCAATGTCACCATGGGCAATGTTACCATGAGCACTACCACCATTAGAACTGTCACCATGGGCACTGTCCGCCTTGGAACTATCACCATGGGCTCTGTCACCATGAGCACTGTCACCATGATCACAGTCACCATGGCCACTCTAACTGTGATTGCGGTCACCATGGAGACTATAACCATGTGCAGTGTCACAAGAGGCAGTATCAACATGAGCACTGTCACCATGGACACTTTCACCATGGGCATTGTCACCATGGGCATTCTCAACATGGGTACTATCACCATGAGCCGTTTCACCATGGGCACTACCACCAGGAGCACCGTTGCCATGGGGACTGTCGCCATGGGCACTCTCACTATGGGCACTGTCGCCATGAGCACTGTCACCATGGGCACTATTGCCGTGATTCCACTTACCATGGAGACTATAAGCATGGGAATGTCACAATGGGCACTATCACCATGAGCACTGTGAGCCTGGTCACTGTCACCATGAGCACTGTGACATTGGGCAGTGTCACAATGGAAACTGTCACCATGGGCACTGTCACCATGAGCACTATCAGCATGAGCAATGTCACCATGGCCACTTAACCATGAGCACTGTCACCATTGGCACTGTCACCATGACCACAGTCACCATGAACACTATTACCATGTGCATTGTCACCATGACCACAGTCACCATGAGCACTATTACCATGAGCATTGTCACCATGGGAATTGTCAACAGAGCACTGTCACCATGAGCACGGTCACCATGGGCATTATTACCGTGGTAGCGGTTACCATGGAGACTATAACCATGGGACTGTCACAATGGGCACTATCACCATGGGTAAGGTTACGATGGGCACTATTACCGTGATTGCAGTGACCATGGAGATTATAACCATGGGACTCTCACACCGGGCACTATCAGCATGAGCACTGTCACCATGAGCACTTTCTCCCTGAGTACTGTCTTCATGGACACGATCACCATGAGCACTGTCACCGTGGCCACTGTCACCATGGTTAGTGTTACCATTCGCACTATCACCATGAGCACGGTCACCGTGTGCACTACAACAGTGAATGTGGTCACCATGGACAGTATAAACATGGACACTGTCACAATGGGCACTGTCACCTTGAGAACTGTCACTATGGGCACTGTCGCCATGAGCACTGTAACCATGAGCACGATCACCATGGGCACTATTTCCGTGGTTGCGGTTACCATGGAGAATCTAAGCATGGGAATGTCACAATGGGAACTATCACCAGGAGCACTGTGACCATGAGCACAGTGACCATGGTCATTGTCACCATGAGCACTGTCACATTGGGCAGTGTCACAATCGGCCCTATCACCATGGGCTCTGTCACCATGAGCACTCTCACCATGGGCACTGTCACCATGGGCACTGTCAGCATTGGAACTGTCACCATGGGCTCTGTCAGCATGACCACTGTCACCATGATCACAGTCACCATGCGCACTATTACTGTGATTGCGGTCACCATGGAGACTATAACCATGGGAAGTGTCACAAGAGGCAGTATCACCGTGAGCACTGTCACCATGGACACTGTCACCATGGGCACTGTCACCATGGGAACTGTCACCGTGAAAAGTGTCACAAAGGGTACTATCACTATGGGTACTGTCACCACAGTATATTTCACTAAGAGCACTTTCACTTTGAGCATTATGACGATGAGCACAGTCACCATGAACACTGTCACCAAGTACACTGTCACCATGAACACTCTCAGCATGAGCACGGTCACCATGGCCATTGTCACCATGAGCACAGTCACCGTGTGCACTATTACCTTGATTGCGGTCACCATGGAGACTATAACCATGGGACTGTCAAAATCGGCACTATATCCTTGAGCACTGTCACCATGAGAACTGTCACCAAGGGCACTGTCACCATGGGAACTATCACTATGAGCAATATCACCATGAGAACTGTCACCATGGGCAGTGTCAGCATTGCCACTGTCAACATGGGGTCTGTCACCTGGAGCACTGTCACCATGGGCCCAGTCACATGGGCAATATCACCTTGAGCGGTGTCACCATGACCACAGTCACCATGAGCACAATTACCATGAGCATTGCCACCATGGGAATTGTCACCAAGAGCACTGTCACCATGAGCACGGTCACCATGGGCACTATTCCCGTGGTAGCGGTCAACATGGAGACTATAACCTTGGGACTGTCACAATGGGCACTATCACCATGGGTACGGTTACGATGGGCACTATTACCGTGATTGCAGTGACCTTTCAGATTATAACCATGGGACTCTCACATCGGGCACTATCAGCATGAGCACTGTCACCATGGGCATTGTCACCCTTAGCACTGTCACCATGGACACTAACACCATGAGCACTGTTACCATGGGAACTGTCACCATGAGCACTATCACCATGGGCACTGTCACTATGAGCAATATCACCATGAGAACTGTCATCATGGGCACTGTCAGCCTTGCCACTGTCACCATGGGCCCAGTCACCATGGGCACTATCTCCTTGATCAGTGTCACCATGATCAGTGTCGCCATGGGCACAGTCAGCATTGGAACTGTCACCATGGGCTCTGTCACCATGAACACTGTCACCATGATCACGGTCACCATGGGAACTATTACTTTGATTGCGGTCACCATGGAGACTATAACCATGGGCAGTGTCACACTGTGCAGTATCACCATGAGCACTATCACAATGAGCACTGTCACCATGAGCAATCTTTCCATGAGCACTGTCACCATGAGCACTGTCACCGTGGACACTGTCACCCTGGGGACTGTCACCATGGGAACTGTCACCGTGAAAAGTGTCACAAAGGATAATATCACTATGGGTACTGTCACCACCGTATATTTCACAAAGACCACTTTCACTGTGAGCATTGTGACTATGGGCACTGTCGCCATGCGCTCTGTCACTATGAGCACTGTCACCATGGGCACTATCACCATGAGCACTGTGACCATGGTCACTGTCACCATGAGCACTGTCACACTGGGCAGTGTCACAATGGGAACTGTCACCATGGGCACTGTCACCATGAGCACTATCAGCATGAGCAATGTCACCATGGGTACTGAACGATGAGCACTGTCACCATTGGCACTCTCACCATGACCACAGTCACCATGAACACTATTACCATGAAGATTGTCACCATGGGAATTGTCACCATGAGCACTGTTACCATGAGCATGGTCACCATGGGCACTATTACCGTGGTAGCGGTCACCATGGAGACTATAACCATGGGACTGTCACAATGGGCACTATCACCCTGGGGACGGTTACGATGGGCCCTATTACCGTGATGGCAGTGACCATGTAGATTATAAGCATGGGACTCTCACATCGGGCACTATCAGCATGAGCACTGTCACCATGGGCACTGGCACCATGGACACTATCACCATGGACACTATCACCATGAGCACTGTCACCGTGGACACTGTCACCATGGTTATTGTCACCATTAGCACTATCACCATGAGCACGGTCACCGTGTGCACTATAAGAGTGAAAGCGGTCACCATGGACAATATAAACATGGACACTGTCACAATGGGCACTGTCACCATGAGTACTGTCACTTTGGGCACTGTTGCCATGAGCACTGTCACCAGAGGCACTGTCACCATGAGCACTGTCACCATGAGCACGATCACCTTGGGCACTATTTCCGTGGTTACGGTTACCATGGAGAATATAAGCATGGGAATGTCACAATGGGAACTATCCCCAGGAGCACTGTGACCATGAGCACTGTGACCATGGTCATTGTCACCATGAGCACTGTCACATTGGGCAGTGTCACAATCGGCCCTGTCGCCATGGGCTCTGTCACCATGAGCACTGTCACATTGGGCACTGTCACCATGACCACTATCACCATGGGCACTGTCACTATGAACAATATCACCATGAGTACTGTCACCATGAGCACGATCACCATGGGCACTATTTCCGTGGTTGCGGTTACCATGGAGAATATAAGCATGGGAATGTCACACTGGGAAATATCACCAGGAGCACTGTGACCACGGTCATTGTCACCATGAGCACTGTCACATTGGGCAGTGTCACAATCGGCCCTATCACCATGGGCTCTGTCACCATGAGCACTTTCACCATGGGCACTGTCACTATGAGCAATATTACCATGAGAACTGTCTCCATCGGCACTGTCAGCATTGCCACTGTCACCATGAGCACTGTCACCATGTGCCCAGTCACCATGGGCAGTATCACCATGAGCAATATTACAATGAGCTCTGTCACCATGAGCACTGTTTCCATGGGCACTGTCACCGTGAGCATTGTCACCATGATAACGGTCACAATGGGCACTATTACCGTGATTGCGGTCACCAATGAGATTATAACCATGTGAACTGTCACAATGGACACGGTCACCATGGGCATTGTCACCATGGGCATTTTCACCTTGGGTACTGTCACCATGAGCACTGTTGCCATGGGCACTGTTGCCATGGGCACTCTCACTATGGGCACTGTCGCCATGAGCACTGTCACCATGGGCACTATTTCCATGACTGTGGTTACCATGGAGACTATAAGCATGGGAATGTCACAATGGGCACTATCACAATGAGCACTGTGACCATGAGCATTGTAACCATAGTCACTGTCACCATGAGCACTGTCACATTGGGCATTGTAACAATGGACCCTGGCTCTGTCAGCATGACCACTGTCACCATGATCACAGTCACCATGCGCACTATTACTGTGATTGCGGTCACCATGGAGACTATATCCATGGGCAGTGTCACAAGAGGCAGTATCACCATGAGCACTGTCACCATGGACACTGTCACCATGGGCACTGTCACCATGGGAACTGTCACCGTGAAAAGTGTCACAAAGGGTACTATCACTATGGGTACTGTCACCACAGTATATTTCACTAAGAGCACTTTCACTTTGAGCATTATGACGATGAGCACAGTCACCATGAACACTGTCACCAAGTACACTGTCGCCATGAACACTCTCAGCATGAGCACGGTCACCATGACCATTGTCACCATGAGCACAGTCACCGTGTGCACTATTACCTTGATTGCGGTCACCATGGAGACTATAACCATGGGACTGTCCAAATCGGCACTATATCCTTGAGCACTGTCACCATGAGAACTGTCACCAAGGGCACTCTCACCATGGGAACTATCACTATGAGCAATATCACCATGAGAACTGTCACCATGGGCAGTGTCAGCATTGCCACTGCCAACATGGGCTCTGTCTCCTGGAGCACTGTCACCATGGGCCCAGTCACCATGGGCAATATCACCTTGAGCAGTGTCACCATGACCACAGTCACCATGAGCACTATTACCTTGAGCATTGCCACCATGGTAATTGTCACCAAGAGCACTGTCACCATGAGCACGGTCACCATGGGCACTATTCCCGTGGTAGCGGTCAACATGGAGACTATAACCTTGGGACTGTCACAATGGGCACTATCACCATGGGTACGGTTACGATGGGCACTATTACCGTGATTGCAGTGACCTTTCAGATTATAACCATGGGACTCTCACATCGGGCACTATCACCATGAGCACTGTCACCATGGGAACTGTCACCATGACTACTATCACCATGGGCACTGTCACTATGAGCAATATCACCATGAGAACTGTCATCATGGGCACTGTCAGCCTTGCCACTGTCACCATGGGCCCAGTCACCATGGGCACTATCACCTTGATCAGTGTCACCATGATCAGTGTCGCCATGGGCACAGTCAGCATTGGAACTGTCACCATGGGCTCTGTCACCATGAGCACTGTCACCATGATCACGGTCACCATGGGAACTATTACTTTGATTGCGGTCACCATGGAGACTATAACCATGGGCAGTGTCACAATGTGCAGTATCACCATGAGCACTATCACAATGAGCACTGTCACCATGTGCAATCTTTCCATGAGCACTGTCACCATGAGCACTGTCACCATGGACACTGTCACCCTGGGCACTGTCACCATGGGAACTGTCACCGTGAAAAGTGTCACAAAGGATAATATCACTATGGGTACTGTCACCACCGTATATTTCACAAAGACCACTTTCACTGTGAGCATTGTGAGTATGGGCACTGTCGCCATGAGCTCTGTCACTATGAGCACTGTCACCATGGGCACTATCACCATGAGCACTGTGACCATGGTCACTGTCACCATGAGCACTGTCACACTGGGCAGTGTCACAATGGGAACTGTCACCATGGGCACTGTCACCATGAGCACTATCAGCATGAGCAATGTCACCATGGGTACTGAACGATGAGCACTGTCACCATTGGCACTCTCACCATGACCACAGTCACCATGAACACTATTACCATGAAGATTGTCACCATGGGAATTGTCACCATGAGCACTGTTACCATGAGCACGGTCACCATGGGCACTATTACCGTGGTAGCGGTCACCATGGAGACTATAACCATGGGACTGTCACAATGGGCACTATCACCCTGGGGACGGTTACGATGGGCCCTATTACCGTGATGGCAGTGACCATGTAGATTATAAGCATGGGACTCTCACATCGGGCACTATCAGCATGAGCACTGTCACCATGGGCACTGGCAACATGGACACTATCACCATGGACACTATCACCATGAGCACTGTCACCGTGGACACTGTCACCATGGTTATTGTCACCATTAGCACTATCACCATGAGCACGGTCACCGTGTGCACTATAAGAGTGAAAGCGGTCACCATGGACAATATAAACATGGACACTGTCACAATGGGCACTGTCACCATGAGTACTGTCACTTTGGGCACTGTTGCCATGAGCACTGTCACCAGAGGCACTGTCACCATGAGCACTGTCACCATGAGCACGATCACCTTGGGCACTATTTCCGTGGTTACGGTTACCATGGAGAATATAAGCATGGGAATGTCACAATGGGAACTATCCCCAGGAGCACTGTGACCATGAGCACTGTGACCATGGTCATTGTCACCATGAGCACTGTCACATTGGGCAGTGTCACAATCGGCCCTGTCACCATGGGCTCTGTCACCATGAGCACTGTCACATTGGGCACTGTCACCATGACCACTATCACCATGGGCACTGTCACTATGAACAATATCACCATGAGTACTGTCACCATGAGCACGATCACCATGGGCACTATTTCCGTGGTTGCGGTTACCATGGAGAATATAAGCATGGGAATGTCACACTGGGAAATATCACCAGGAGCACTGTGACCACGGTCATTGTCACCATGAGCACTGTCACATTGGGCAGTGTCACAATCGGCCCTATCACCATGGGCTCTGTCACCATGAGTACTTTCACCATGGGCACTGTCACTATGGGCAATATTACCATGAGAACTGTGTCCATCGGCACTGTCAGCATTGCCACTGTCACCATGAGCACTGTCACCATGTGCCCAGTCACCATGGGCACTATCACCATGAGCAATATTACAATGAGCTCTGTCACCATGAGCACTGTTTCCATGGGCACTGTCACCGTGAGCATTGTCACCATGATAACGGTCACAATGGGCACTATTACCGTGATTGCGGTCACCAATGAGATTATAACCATGTGAACTGTCACAATGGACACGGTCACCATGGGCATTGTCACCATGGGCATTTTCACCTTGGGTACTGTCACCATGAGCACTGTTGCCATGGGCACTGTGGCCATGGGCACTCTCACTATGGGCACTGTCTCCATGAGCACTGTCACCATGGGCACTATTTCCATGACTGTGGTTACCATGGAGACTATAAGCATGGGAATGTCACAATGGGCACTATCACAATGAGCACTGTGACCATGAGCATTGTAACCATAGTCACTGTCACCATGAGCACTGTCACATTGGGCATTGTAACAATGGACCCTGGCTCTGTCAGCATGACCACTGTCACCATGATCACAGTCACCATGCGCACTATTACTGTGATTGTGGTCACCATGGAGACTATATCCATGGGCAGTGTCACAAGAGGCAGTATCACCATGAGCACTGTCACCATGGACACTGTCACCATGGGCACTGTCACCATGGGAACTGTCACCGTGAAAAGTGTCACAAAGGGTACTATCACTATGGGTACTGTCACCACAGTATATTTCACTAAGAGCACTTTCACTTTGAGCATTATGACGATGAGCACAGTCACCATGAACACTGTCACCAAGTACACTGTCACCATGAACACTCTCAGCATGAGCACGGTCACCATGACCATTGTCACCATGAGCACAGTCACCGTGTGCACTATTACCTTGATTGCGGTCACCATGGAGACTATAACCATGGGACTGTCCAAATCGGCACTATATCCTTGAGCACTGTCACCATGAGAACTGTCACCAAGGGCACTCTCACCATGGGAACTATCACTATGAGCAATATCACCATGAGAACTGTCACCATGGGCAGTGTCAGCATTGCCACTGCCAACATGGGCTCTGTCTCCTGGAGCACTGTCACCATGGGCCCAGTCACCATGGGCAATATCACCTTGAGCAGTGTCACCATGACCACAGTCACCATGAGCACTATTACCTTGAGCATTGCCACCATGGTAATTGTCACCAAGAGCACTGTCACCATGAGCACGGTCACCATGGGCACTATTCCCGTGGTAGCGGTCAACATGGAGACTATAACCTTGGGACTGTCACAATGGGCACTATCACCATGGGTACGGTTACGATGGGCACTATTACCGTGATTGCAGTGACCTTTCAGATTATAACCATGGGACTCTCACATCGGGCACTATCACCATGAGCACTGTCACCATGGGAACTGTCACCATGACTACTATCACCATGGGCACTGTCACTATGAGCAATATCACCATGAGAACTGTCATCATGGGCACTGTCAGCCTTGCCACTGTCACCATGGGCCCAGTCACCATGGGCACTATCACCTTGATCAGTGTCACCATGATCAGTGTCGCCATGGGCACAGTCAGCATTGGAACTGTCACCATGGGCTCTGTCACCATGAGCACTGTCACCATGATCACGGTCACCATGGGAAATATTACTTTGATTGCGGTCACCATGGAGACTATAACCATGGGCAGTGTCACAATGTGCAGTATCACCATGAGCACTATCACAATGAGCACTGTCACCATGTGCAATCTTTCCATGAGCACTGTCACCATGAGCACTGTCACCATGGACACTGTCACCCTGGGCACTGTCACCATGGGAACTGTCACCGTGAAAAGTGTCACAAAGGATAATATCACTATGGGTACTGTCACCACCGTATATTTCACAAAGACCACTTTCACTGTGAGCATTGTGAGTATGGGCACTGTCGCCATGAGCTCTGTCACTATGAGCACTGTCACCATGGGCACTATCACCATGAGCACTGTGACCATGGTCACTGTCACCATGAGCACTGTCACACTGGGCAGTGTCACAATGGGAACTGTCACCATGGGCACTGTCACCGAGAGCACTGTCACCATGAGCACTATCAGCATGAGCAATGTCACCATGGGTACTGAACGATGAGCACTGTCACCATTGGCACTGTCACCATGACCACAGTCACCATGAAAACTATTACCATGAGGACTGTCACCATGGGAATTGTCACCATGAGCACTGTTACCATGAGCATGGTCACCAAGGGCACTATTACCGTGGTAGCGGTAACCATGGAGACTATAACCATAGGACTGTCACAATGGGCACTATCACCATGGGTATGGTTACGATGGGCACTATTACCGTGATTGCAGTGACCATGGAGATTATACGCAGGGGACTCTCACATCGGGCACTATCAGCATGAGCACAGTCACCATGGGCACTGTCACACTGAGCACTGTCACCATGGAAACGATCACTATGAGCACTGTCACCGTGGACACTGTCACGATGGTAACTGTCACCATTAACACTATCACCATGAGCACGGTCACCGTGTGCACTCTAACAGTGATGGCGGTCACCATGGACAATATAAACATGGACACTGTCACAATGGGCACTGTCGCCATGAGCACTGTCACTATGGGCACTGTCGCCATGAGCACTGTCACCATGAGCACTGTCACCATGAGCATGATCACCATGGACACTATTTCCGTGGTTACAGTTACCATGGAGAATATAAGCATGGGAATGTCACAATGGGAACTATCACTAGGAGCACTGTGACCATGACCAATGTGACCATGTCACATTGGGCAGTGTCACAATCGGGCCTGTCGCCATGGGCTCTGTCACCATGAGCACTGTCACCATGGGCACTGTCACCATGACAACTATCACCATGGGCATTGTCACTATGAACAATATCACCATGAGAAATGTCACCATGGGCACTGTCACCATGTGTCCAGTCCCCATGGGAACTATCACTTTGATTGCAGTCATCATGGAGACTATAACCCTCGGCAGTGTCACAATGTCCAGTATCACCATGAGCACTATCACAATGAGCACTGTCACCATGAGCAATCTTTCCATGAGCACGGTCACCATGAGCACTGTCACCATGAGCACTGTCACCATGGACACTGTCACCATGGGCACTGTCACCATGGGATCTGTCACCGTGAAAAGTGTCACAAAGTGTCATATCACTATGGGTAATGTCACCACAGTATATTTCACAAAGAGCACTTTCACTGTGAGCATTGCGACCATGAGCACTATCACCATGAACACTGTCACCATGAGTACTGTCACCATGAGTACTATCACCATGATCACTGTTTCCAGGGGCACTCTCACTATGGGCACTGTCGCCATGAGCACTGTCACTATGAGCACTGTCACCATGGGCACTGTTACCATGAGCACTGTCACCATGAGCACGGTCACCATGGGCACTATTTCTGTGATTGCGGTTACCGTGGAGACTATAAGGATGGGAATGTCACAATGGGCAATATCACCATGAGCACTGTGAGCCTGGTCACTGTCACCATGAGAACTGTGACATTTGGCAGTGTCACAATGGAAACTGTCACCATGGGCACTGTCACCATGAGCACTATCAGCATGAGCATTGTCACCATGGGCACTTAAC
This sequence comes from Kogia breviceps, assembly GCF_026419965.1. Lineage (NCBI taxonomy): Eukaryota > Metazoa > Chordata > Mammalia > Artiodactyla > Physeteridae > Kogia > Kogia breviceps. Next base: position 715,955 of record NW_026711555.1, on the reverse strand, counting down.
CATGAGCACTGTCACCATTGGCACTGTCCCCATGACCACAGTCACCATGAACACTATTACCATGTGCATTGTCACCATGACCACAGTCACCATGAGCACTATTACTGTGATTGCGGTCACCATGGAGACTATAACCATGGGTAGTGTCACAAGAGGCAGTATCACCGTGAGCACTGTCACCATGGACACTGTCACCATGGGCACTGTCACCATGGGAACTGTCACCGTGAAAAGTGTCACAAAGGGTACTATCACTATGGGTACTGTCACCACAGTATATTTCACTAAGAGCACTTTCACTTTGAGCATTATGACGATGAGCACAGTCACCATGAACACTGTCACCAAGTACACTGTCACCATGAACACTCTCAGCATGAGCACGGTCACCATGGCCATTGTCACCATGAGCACAGTCACCGTGTGCTCTATTACCTTGATTGCGGTCACCATGGAGACTATAACCATGGGACTGTCAAAATCGGCACTATATCCTTGAGCACTGTCACCATGAGAACTGTCACCAAGGGCACTGTCACCATGGGAACTATCACTATGAGCAATATCACCATGAGATCTGTCACCATGGGCAGTGTCAGCATTGCCACTGTCAACATGGGGTCTGTCACCTGGAGCACTGTCACCATGGGCCCAGTCACCATGGGCAATATCACCTTGAGCAGTGTCACCATGACCACAGTCACCATGAGCACTATTACCATGAGCATTGCCACCATGGGAATTGTCACCAAGAGCACTGTCACCATGAGCACGGTCACCATGGGCACTATTCCCGTGGTAGCGGTCAACATGGAGACTATAACCTTGGGACTGTCACAATGGGCACTATCACCATGGGTACGGTTACGATGGGCACTGTTACCGTGATTGCAGTGACCTTTCAGATTATAACCATGGGACTCTCACATCGGGCACTATCAGCATGAGCACTGTCACCATGGGCATTGTCACCCTTAGCACTGTCACCATGGACACTAACACCATGAGCACTGTTACCATGGGAACTGTCACCATGAGCACTATCACCATGGGCACTGTCACTATGAGCAATATCACCATGAGAACTGTCATCATGGGCACTGTCACCATAAGCACTGTCACCATGGGTACTATCACTCTCATCACTCTCACCATGAACACTATCACTATGAGCACGGTCACAATAGGCAGTATCACCATGAGCACTGTTGCCATGGCCACTGTTGCCATGGGCACTCTCACAAAGGGCACTGTCGCCATGAGCACTGTCACCATGGGCACTATTTCTGTGATTGCGGTTACCATGGAGTGTATAAGCATGGGAATGTCTCAATGGGCACTATCACAATGAGCACTGTGACCATAGTCACTGTCACCATGAGCACTGTCACATTGGGCAGTGTAACAATGGGCCCTGTCACCATCGGCTCTGTCACCATGATCACGGTCACCATGAGCACACTATTACTGTGATTGCGGTCACCATGGAAGCTATAACCATGGGCAGTGTCGCAATGGGCAGTATCACCATGAGCACTATCAAAATGAGCACTGTAACCAGAGCACTGTCACCATGGACACTGTCACCATGGGCACTGTCACCATGGGAACTGTCACCGTGAAAAGAGTCACAAAGGGTACTATCACTATGGGTAATATCACCACAGTATATTTCACTAAGAGCACTTTCACTGTCAGCATTGTGACCATGTGCACTATCACCATGAACAGTTTCACCATGAGTACTGTCACCATGGGCACTATCACCATGAGCACTGTTGCCAGGGGAACTCTCACTATGGGAACTGTCGCCATGAACACTGTCACTGTGAGTACTATCACCATGGGCACTGTTACCATGAGAACTGTCACCATGAGCATGGTCACCATGGGCACTATTTCCGTGACTGTGGTTATCATGGAGAGTATATACATGGGAATGTCACAATGGGCAATATCCCCATGAGCACTGTGACCATGAGCACTGTGACCATGGACACTGTTACCATGAGCACTGTCACATTGGGCAGTGTCACAATGTGAACTGTCACCATGGGCACTGTCACCAAGAGCACTGTCACCATGAGCACTGTCAGCATGAGCAATGTCACCATGGGCACTTAACCAGGAGCACTGTCACCATTGGCACTGTCACCATGACCACAGTCACCATGAGCACTATTACCATGAGCATTGTCACCATGGGCACTGTCACCATGGGAACTGTCACCGTGAAAAGGGTCACAAAGGGTACTATCACTATGGGTACTGTCACCACAGTATATTTCACAAAGAGCACTTTCACTGTGAGCATTGTGACCATGAGCACTATCACCATGAACACACTCCCCATGAGCACTGTTTCCATGGGCACTGTCAACACGAGCACTGTCACCATGGGCATTCTCACCACGGGCACTATTACCATGATTGCGGTCAACATGGTGAATATAACCATGGACACTGTCACAACGGGCACTCTCACCATGAGCACTGTCCCCGTGGGCACTGTCACCATGAGCACTCTAACCATGAGCACTATCAAAAGGGGAACTATCACTGTGATATTTGTCACCATGGGCACTGTCACCGTAGGCAATATAACCATGGGTACTGTCACCATGAGCACTGTCACCTTGGGAACCGTCACCATTGGTACTATTACCATGAGCACTATCACCATGAGCACGGTCTCCATGGGCATTTTCACCGAGATTGCGGTCACCATGGTGACTATAACCATCGGCACTCTCACAAAGGGCTTTATCACGAGAACTCTCACCATTAGCACTGACACCATGAGCACTGTTACCATGGGCACTGTCACCATGAGCCCTCTCACCAAGGGAACTGTCACCGTGAACTCTGTCCCAATGGGTACTATTACCATGCGTACTGTCAGCATGGTATATTTCACTAAGAGCATTATCACTGTGAGCATTGTGACCATGAGCACGGGCACCTTGAACACTGTGAGAAAGTACACTGGATCCATGAACACTCTCACCATGAGCACTGTCACCATGCGCTCTGTCACCATCAGAACTGTCACCATGAGCACTGTCAGCATTGCCGCTGTCACCATGAGAACTGTCACCATGGGCCCATTTACCATGGGCACTATCACCTTGAGCATGGTCACCATGAGCACTTTCGCCATGGGCACTGTGACCATGAGCACTATCACCATGAGAACTGTCACCAAAGGCATTGTCATCATTGGAACTCTCACCATGGGCACTGTCACCATGAGCACTGTCACCATGGACACTGTCACCATGGGCACTGTCACCATGGGAACTGTCACCGTGAAAAGGGTCACAAAGGGTACTATCACTATGGGTACTGTCACCACAGTATATTTCACTAAAAGCACTTGCACTGTGAGCATTGTGACCATGAGCACTGTCACCATGAATACTGTCACTATGGGCACTATCACCATGAACACTGTTGCCATGGGCACTCTCACTATGGGCACGGTCACCAAGAGCACTTTCACCATTGCCACTGTTACCATGAGCACTGTCACCATGAGCACGGTCACCATGGGCACTATTTCTGTGATTGCGGTTACCATGGAGACTATAGGCATGGGAATGTCACAATGGGCACCATCACAAAGGGCACTGTGACCATGAGCATTGTAACCATAGTCACTGTCACCAAGAGCACTGTCACATTGGGTAGTGTAACAATGGACCCTGTCACCAAGGGCTCTGTCACCATGAGCAATGTCACCATGGGCAATGTTACCATGAGCACTACCACCATTAGAACTGTCACCATGGGCACTGTCCGCCTTGGAACTATCACCATGGGCTCTGTCACCATGAGCACTGTCACCATGATCACAGTCACCATGGCCCCTCTAACTGTGATTGCGGTCACCATGGAGACTATAACTATGTGCAGTGTCACAAGAGGCAGTATCAACATGAGCACTGTCACCATGGACACTTTCACCATGGGCATTGTCACCATGGGCATTCTCAACATGGGTACTATCACCATGAGCCGTTTCATTATGGGCACTATCACCATGAGCACCGTTGCCATGGGGACTGTCGCCATGGGCACTCTCACTATGGGCACTGTCGCCATGAGCACTGTCACCATGGGCACTATTGCCGTGATTCCACTTACCATGGAGACTATAAGCATGGGAATGTCACAATGGGCACTATCACCATGAGCACTGTGAGCCTGGTCACTGTCACCATGAGCACTGTGACATTGGGCAGTGTCACAATGGAAACTGTCACCATGGGCACTGTCACCATGAGCACTATCAGCATGAGCAATGTCACCATGGCCACTTAACCATGAGCACTGTCACCATTGGCACTGTCACCATGACCACAGTCACCATGAACACTATTACCATGTGCATTGTCACCATGACCACAGTCACCATGAGCACTATTACCATGAGCATTGTCACCATGGGAATTGTCAACAGAGCACTGTCACCATGAGCACGGTCACCATGGGCATTATTACCGTGGTAGCGGTTACCATGGAGACTATAACCATGGGACTGTCACAATGGGCACTATCACCATGGGTACGGTTACGATGGGCACTATTACCGTGATTGCAGTGACCATGGAGATTATAACCATGGGACTCTCACACCGGGCACTATCAGCATGAGCACTGTCACCATGGGCACTTTCTCCCTGAGTACTGTCTCCATGGACACGATCACCATGAGCACTGTCACCGTGGCCACTGTCACCATGGTTAGTGTTACCATTCGCACTATCACCATGAGCACGGTCACCGTGTGCACTACAACAGTGAATGTGGTCACCATGGACAGTATAAACATGGACACTGTCACAATGGGCACTGTCACCTTGAGAACTGTCACTATGGGCACTGTCGCCATGAGCACTGTAACCATGAGCACGATCACCATGGGCACTATTTCCGTGGTTGCGGTTACCATGGAGAATCTAAGCATGGGAATGTCACAATGGAAACTATCCCCAGGAGCACTGTGACCATGAGCACTGTGACCATGGTCATTGTCACCATGAGCACTGTCACATTGGGCAGTGTCACAATCGGCCCTATCACCATGGGCTCTGTCACCATGAGCACTCTCACCATGGGCACTGTCACCATGGGCACTGTCAGCATTGGAACTGTCACCATGGGCTCTGTCACCATGACCACTGTCACCATGATCACAGTCACCATGCGCAATATTACTGTGATTGCGGTCACCATGGAGACTATAACCATGGGCACTGTCACAAGAGGCAGTATCACCGTGAGCACTGTCACCATGGACACTGTCACCATGGGCACTCTCACCATGGGAACTTTCACCGTGAAAAGTGTCACAAAGGGTACTATCACTATGGGTACTGTCACCACAGTATATTTCACTAAGAGCACTTTCACTTTGAGCATTATGACGATGAGCACAGTCACCATGAACACTGTCACCAAGTACACTGTCACCATGAACACTCTCAGCATGAGCACGGTCACCATGGCCCTTGTCACCATGAGCACAGTCACCGTGTGCACTATTACCTTGATTGCGGTCACCATGCAGACTATAACCATGGGACTGTCAAAATCGGCACTATATCCTTGAGCACTGTCACCATGAGAACTGTCACCAAGGGCACTCTCACCATGGGAACTATCACTATGAGCAATATCACCATGAGAACTGTCACCATGGGCAGTGTCAGCATTGCCACTGCCATCATGGGCTCTGTCACCTGGAGCACTGTCACCATGGGCCCAGTCACCATGGGCAATATCACCTTGAGCAGTGTCACCATGACCACAGTCACCATGAGCACTATTACCATGAGAATTGCCACCATGGGAATTGTCACCATGAGCACTGTCACCATGAGCACGGTCACCATGGGCACTATTCCCGTGGTAGCGGTCAACATGGAGACTATAACCTTGGGACTGTCACAATGGGCACTATCACCATGGGTACGGTTACGATGGGCACTATTACCGTGATTGCAGTGACCTTTCAGATTATAACCATGGGACTCTCACATCGGGCACTATCAGCATGAGCACTGTCACCATGGGCACTGTCACCCTTAGCACTGTCACCATGGACACTATCACCATGAGCACTGTCACCATGGGAACTGTCACCATGAGCACTATCACCATGGGCACTGTCACTATGAGCAATATCACCATGAGAACTGTCATCATGGGCACTGTCAGCCTTGCCACTGTCACCATGGGCCCAGTCACCATGGGCACTATCACCTTGATCAGTGTCACCATGATCAGTGTCGCCATGGGCACAGTCAGCATTGGAACTGTCACCATGGGCTCTGTCACCATGAGCACTGTCACCATGATCACGGTCACCATGGGAACTATTACTTTGATTGCGGTCACCATGGAGACTATAACCATGGGCAGTGTCACAATGTGCAGTATCACCATGAGCACTATCACAATGAGCACTGTCACCATGAGCAATCTTTCCATGAGCACTCTCACCATGAGCACTGTCACCGTGGACACTGTCACCCTGGGCACTGTCACCATGGGAACTGTCACCGTGAAAAGTGTCACAAAGGATAATATCACTATGGGTACTGTCACCACCGTATATTTCACAAAGACCACTTTCACTGTGAGCATTGTGAGTATGGGCACTGTCGCCATGAGCTCTGTCACTATGAGCACTGTCACCATGGGCACTATCACCATGAGCACTGTGACCATGGTCACTGTCACCATGAGCACTGTCACACTGGGCAGTGTCACAATGGGAACTGTCACCATGGGCACTGTCACCGAGAGCACTGTCACCATGAGCACTATCAGCATGAGCAATGTCACCATGGGTACTGAACGATGAGCACTGTCACCATTTGCACTGTCACCATGACCACAGTCACCATGAACACTATTACCATGAGGATTGTCACCATGGGAATTGTCACCATGAGCACTGTTACCATGAGCATGGTCACCATGGGCACTATTACCGTGGTAGCGGTAACCATGGAGACTATAACCATAGGACTGTCACAATGGGCACTATCACCATGGGTATGGTTACGATGGGCACTATTACCGTGATAGCAGTGACCCTGGAGATTATACGCAGGGGACTCTCACATCAGGCACTATCAGCATGAGCACAGTCACCATGGGCACTGTCACACTGAGCACTGTCACCATGGAAACGATCACTATGAGCACTGTCACCGTGGACACTGTCACGATGGTAACTGTCACCATTAACAGTATCACCATGAGCACGGTCACCGTGTGCACTCTAACAGTGATGGCGGTCACCATGGACAATATAAACATGGTCACTGTCACAATGGGCACTGTCGCCATGAGCACTGTCACTATGGGCACTGTCGCCATGAGCACTGTCACCATGAGCACTGTCACCATGAGCATGATGACCATGGACACTATTTCCGTGGTTACAGTTACCATGGAGAATATAAGCATGGGAATGTCACAATGGGAACTATCACTAGGAGCACTGTGACCATGACCAATGTGACCATGTCACATTGGGCAGTGTCACAATCGGGCCTGTCGCCATGGGCTCTTTCACCATGAGCACTGTCACCATGGGCACTGTCACCATGACAACTATCACCATGGGCATTGTCACTATGAACAATATCACCATGAGAAATGTCACCATGGGCACTGTCACCATGTGCCCAGTCCCCATGGGAACTATCACTTTGATTGCGGTCACCATGGAGACTATAACCCTCGGCAGTGTCACAATGTGCAGTATCACCATGAGCACTATCACAATGAGCACTGTCACCATGAGCAATCTTTCCATGAGCACTCTCACCACGAGCACTGTCACCATGGGCACTTTCTCCCTGAGTACTGTCTCCATGGACACGATCACCATGAGCACTGTCACCGTGGCCACTGTCACCATGGTTAGTGTTACCATTCGCACTATCACCATGAGCACGGTCACCGTGTGCACTATAACAGTGAATGTGGTCACCATGGACAGTATAAACATGGACACTGTCACAATGGGCACTGTCACCTTGAGAACTGTCACTATGGGCACTGTCACCATGAGCACTGTAACCATGAGCACGATCACCATGGGCACTATTTCCGTGGTTGCGGTTACCATGGAGAATCTAAGCATGGGAATGTCACAATGGGAACTATCACCAGGAGCACTGTGACCATGAGCACTGTTAACATGGTCATTGTCACCATGAGCACTGTCACATTGGGCAGTGTCACTATCGGCCCTATCACCATGGGCTCTGTCAACATGAGCAATGTCACCATGGGCACTGTCACCATGGGCACTGTCAGCATTGGAACTGTCACCATGGGCTCTGTCAGCATGACCACTGTCACCATGATCACAGTCACCATGTGCACTATTACTGTGATTGCGGTCACCATGGAGACTATAACCATGGGCAGTGTCACAAGAGGCAGTATCACCGTGAGCACTGTCACCATGGACACTGTCACCATGGGCACTGTCACCATGGGAACTGTCACCGTGAAAAATGTCACCAAGGGTACTATCACTATGGGTACTGTCACCACAGTATATTTCACTAAGAGCACTTTCACTTTGAGCATTATGACGATGAGCACAGTCACCATGAACACTGTCACCAAGTACACTGTCACCATGAACACTCTCAGCATGAGCACGGTCACCATGGCCATTGTCACCATGAGCACAGTCACCGTGTGCACTATTACCTTGATTGCGGTCACCATGGAGACTATAACCATGGGACTGTCAAAATCGGCACTATATCCTTGAGCACTGTCACCATGAAAACTGTCACCAAGGGCACTGTCACCATGGGAACTATCACTATGAGCAATATCACCATGAGAACTGTCACCATGGGCAGTGTCAGCATTGCCACTGCCAACATGGGCTCTGTCACCTGGAGCACTGTCACCATGGGCCCAGTCACCATGGGCAATATCACCTTGAGCAGTGTCACCATGACCACAGTCACCATGAGCACTATTACCATGAGCATTGCCACCATGGGAATTGTCACCAAGAGCACTGTCACCATGAGCACGGTCACCATGGGCACTATTCCCGTGGTAGCGGTCAACATGGAGACTATAACCTTGGGACTGTCACAATGGGCACTATCACCATGGGTACGGTTACGATGGGCACTATTACCGTGATTGCAGTGACCTTTCAGATTATAACCATGGGACTCTCACATCGGGCACTATCACCATGAGCACAGTCACCATGGGAACTGTCACCATGACTACTATCACCATGGGCACTGTCACTATGAGCAATATCACCATGAGAACTGTCATCATGGGCACTGTCAGCCTTGCCACTGTCACCATGGGCCCAGTCACCATGGGCACTATCACCTTGATCAGTGTCACCATGATCAGTGTCGCCATGGGCACAGTCAGCATTGGAACTGTCACCATGGGCTCTGTCACCATGAGCACTGTCACCATGATCACGGTCACCATGGGAACTATTACTTTGATTGCGGTCACCATGGAGACTATAACCATGGGCAGTGTCACAATGTGCAGTATCACCATGAGCACTATCACAATGAGCACTGTCACCATGTGCAATCTTTCCATGAGCACTGTCACCATGAGCACTGTCACCATGGACACTGTCTCCCTGGGCACTGTCACCATGGGAACTGTCACCGTGAAAAGTGTCACAAAGGATAATATCACTATGGGTACTGTCACCACCGTATATTTCACAAAGACCACTTTCACTGTGAGCATTGTGAGTATGGGCACTATCTCCATGAGCTCTGTCACTATGAGCACTGTCACCATGGGCACTATCACCATGAGCACTGTGACCATGGTCACTGTCACCATGAGCACTGTCACACTGGGCAGTGTCACAATGGGAACTGTCACCATGGGCACTGTCACCGAGAGCACTGTCACCGTGAGCACTATCAGCATGAGCAATGTCACCATGGGTACTGAACGATGAGCACTGTCACCATTGGCACTGTCACCATGACCACAGTCACCATGAAAACTATTACCATGAGGACTGTCACCATGGGAATTGTCACCATGAGCACTGTTACCATGAGCATGGTCACCAAGGGCACTATTACCGTGGTAGCGGTAACCATGGAGACTATAACCATAGGACTGTCACAATGGGCACTATCACCATGGGTATGGTTACGATGGGCACTATTACCGTGATTGCAGTGACCATGGTGATTATACGCAGGGGACTCTCACATCGGGCACTATCAGCATGAGCACAGTCACCATGGGCACTGTCACACTGAGCACTGTCACCATGGAAACGATCACTATGAGCACTGTCACCGTGGACACTGTCACGATGGTAACTGTCACCATTAACACTATCACCATGAGCACGGTCACCGTGTGCACTCTAACAGTGATGGCGGTCACCATGGACAATATAAACATGGACACTGTCACAATGGGCACTGTCGCCATGAGCACTGTCACTATGGGCACTGTCGCCATGAGCACTGTCACCATGAGCACTGTCACCATGAGCATGATCACCATGGACACTATTTCCGTGGTTACAGTTACCATGGAGAATATAAGCATGGGAATGTCACAATGGGAACTATCACTAGGAGCACTGTGACCATGACCAATGTGACCATGTCACATTGGGCAGTGTCACAATCGGGCCTGTCGCCATGGGCTCTGTCACCATGAACACTGTCACCATGGGCACTGTCACCATGACAACTATCACCATGGGCATTGTCACTATGAACAATATCACCATGAGAAATGTCACCATGGGCACTGTCACCATGTGCCCAGTCCCCATGGGAACTATCACTTTGATTGCAGTCACCATGGAGACTATAACCCTCGGAAGTGTCACAATGTGCAGTATCACCATGAGCACTATCACAATGAGCACTGTCACCATGAGCAATCTTTCCATGATCACGGTCACCATGAGCACTGTCACCATGAGCACTGTCACCATGGACACTGTCACCATGGGCACTGTCACCATGGGATCTGTCACCGTGAAAAGTGTCACAAAGGGTCATATCACTATGGGTAATGTCACCACAGTATATTTCACAAAGAGCACTTTCACTGTGAGCATTGCGACCATGAGCACTATCACCATGAACACTGTCACCATGAGTACTGTCACCATGATTACTATCACCATGATCACTGTTTCCAGGGGCACTCTCACTATGGGCACTGTCGCCATGAGCACTGTCACTATGAGCACTGTCACCATGGGCACTGTTACCATGAGCACTGTCACCATGAGCACGGTCACCATGGGCACTATTTCTGTGATTGCGGTTACCGTGGAGACTATAAGAATGGGAATGTCACAATGGGCAATATCACCATGAGCACTGTGAGCCTGGTCACTGTCACCATGAGAACTGTGACATTTGGCAGTGTCACAATGGAAACTGTCACCATGGGCACTGTCACCATGAGCACTATCAGCATGAGCATTGTCACCATGGGCACTTAACCATGAGCACTGTCACCATTGGCACTGTCCCCATGACCACAGTCACCATGAACACTATTACCATGTGCATTGTCACCATGACCACAGTCACCATGAGCACTATTACTGTGATTGCGGTCACCATGGAGACTATAACCATGGGCAGTGTCACAAGAGGCAGTATCACCGTGAGCACTGTCACCATGGACACTGTCACCATGGGCACTGTCACCATGGGAACTGTCACCGTGAAAAGTGTCACAAAGGGTACTATCACTATGGGTACTGTCACCACAGTATATTTCACTAAGAGCACTTTCACTTTGAGCATTATGACGATGAGCACAGTCACCATGAACACTGTCACCAAGTACACTGTCACCATGAACACTCTCAGCATGAGCACGGTCACCATGGCCATTGTCACCATGAGCACAGTCACCGTGTGCTCTATTACCTTGATTGCGGTCACCATGGAGACTATAACCATGGGACTGTCAAAATCGGCACTATATCCTTGAGCACTGTCACCATGAGAACTGTCACCAAGGGCACTGTCACCATGGGAACTATCACTATGAGCAATATCACCATGAGATCTGTCACCATGGGCAGTGTCAGCATTGCCACTGTCAACATGGGGTCTGTCACCTGGAGCACTGTCACCATGGGCCCAGTCACCATGGGCAATATCACCTTGAGCAGTGTCACCATGACCACAGTCACCATGAGCACTATTACCATGAGCATTGCCACCATGGGAATTGTCACCAAGAGCACTGTCACCATGAGCACGGTCACCATGGGCACTATTCCCGTGGTAGCGGTCAACATGGAGACTATAACCTTGGGACTGTCACAATGGGCACTATCACCATGGGTACGGTTACGATGGGCACTATTACCGTGATTGCAGTGACCTTTCAGATTATAACCATGGGACTCTCACATCGGGCACTATCAGCATGAGCACTGTCACCATGGGCATTGTCACCCTTAGCACTGTCACCATGGACACTAACACCATGAGCACTGTTACCATGGGAACTGTCACCATGAGCACTATCACCATGGGCACTGTCACTATGAGCAATATCACCATGAGAACTGTCATCATGGGCACTGTCACCATAAGCACTGTCACCATGGGTACTATCACTCTCATCACTCTCACCATGAACACTATCACTATGAGCACGGTCACAATAGGCAGTATCACCATGAGCACTGTTGCCATGGCCACTGTTGCCATGGGCACTCTCACAAAGGGCACTGTCGCCATGAGCACTGTCACCATGGGCACTATTTCTGTGATTGCGGTTACCATGGAGTGTATAAGCATGGGAATGTCTCAATGGGCACTATCACAATGAGCACTGTGACCATAGTCACTGTCACCATGAGCACTGTCACATTGGGCAGTGTAACAATGGGCCCTGTCACCATCGGCTCTGTCACCATGATCACGGTCACCATGAGCACACTATTACTGTGATTGCGGTCACCATGGAAGCTATAACCATGGGCAGTGTCGCAATGGGCAGTATCACCATGAGCACTATCAAAATGAGCACTGTAACCAGAGCACTGTCACCATGGACACTGTCACCATGGGCACTGTCACCATGGGAACTGTCACCGTGAAAAGAGTCACAAAGGGTACTATCACTATGGGTAATATCACCACAGTATATTTCACTAAGAGCACTTTCACTGTCAGCATTGTGACCATGTGCACTATCACCATGAACAGTTTCACCATGAGTACTGTCACCATGGGCACTATCACCATGAGCACTGTTGCCAGGGGAACTCTCACTATGGGAACTGTCGCCATGAACACTGTCACTGTGAGTACTATCACCATGGGCACTGTTACCATGAGAACTGTCACCATGAGCATGGTCACCATGGGCACTATTTCCGTGACTGTGGTTATCATGGAGAGTATATACATGGGAATGTCACAATGGGCAATATCCCCATGAGCACTGTGACCATGAGCACTGTGACCATGGACACTGTTACCATGAGCACTGTCACATTGGGCAGTGTCACAATGTGAACTGTCACCATGGGCACTGTCACCAAGAGCACTGTCACCATGAGCACTGTCAGCATGAGCAATGTCACCATGGGCACTTAACCAGGAGCACTGTCACCATTGGCACTGTCACCATGACCACAGTCACCATGAGCACTATTACCATGAGCATTGTCACCATGGGCACTGTCACCATGGGAACTGTCACCGTGAAAAGGGTCACAAAGGGTACTATCACTATGGGTACTGTCACCACAGTATATTTCACAAAGAGCACTTGCACTGTGAGCATTGTGAACATGAGCACTGTCACCATGAATACTGTCACTATGGGCACTATCACCATGAACACTGTTGCCAGGGGCACTCTCACTATGGGCACGGTCGCCAAGAGCACTTTCACCATTGCCACTGTTACCATGAGCACTGTCACCATGAGCACGGTCACCATGGGCACTATTTCTGTGATTGCGGTTACCATGGAGACTGTAGGCATGGGAATGTCACAATGGGCACCATCACAAAGGGCACTGTGACCATGAGCATTGTAACCATAGTCACTGTCACCAAGAGCACTGTCACATTGGGCAGTGTAACAATGGACCCTGTCACCATGGGCTCTGTCACCATGAGCAATGTCACCATGGGCAATGTTACCATGAGCACTACCACCATTAGAACTGTCACCATGGGCACTGTCCGCCTTGGAACTATCACCATGGGCTCTGTCACCATGAGCACTGTCACCATGATCACAGTCACCATGGCCACTCTAACTGTGATTGCGGTCACCATGGAGACTATAACCATGTGCAGTGTCACAAGAGGCAGTATCAACATGAGCACTGTCACCATGGACACTTTCACCATGGGCATTGTCACCATGGGCATTCTCAACATGGGTACTATCACCATGAGCCGTTTCACCATGGGCACTACCACCATGAGCACCGTTGCCATGGGGACTGTCGCCATGGGCACTCTCACTATGGGCACTGTCGCCATGAGCACTGTCACCATGGGCACTATTGCCGTGATTCCACTTACCATGGAGACTATAAGCATGGGAATGTCACAATGGGCACTATCACCATGAGCACTGTGAGCCTGGTCACTGTCACCATGAGCACTGTGACATTGGGCAGTGTCACAATGGAAACTGTCACCATGGGCACTGTCACCATGAGCACTATCAGCATGAGCAATGTCACCATGGCCACTTAACCATGAGCACTGTCACCATTGGCACTGTCACCATGACCACAGTCACCATGAACACTATTACCATGTGCATTGTCACCATGACCACAGTCACCATGAGCACTATTACCATGAGCATTGTCACCATGGGAATTGTCAACAGAGCACTGTCACCATGAGCACGGTCACCATGGGCATTATTACCGTGGTAGCGGTTACCATGGAGACTATAACCATGGGACTGTCACAATGGGCACTATCACCATGGGTAAGGTTACGATGGGCACTATTACCGTGATTGCAGTGACCATGGAGATTATAACCATGGGACTCTCACACCGGGCACTATCAGCATGAGCACTGTCACCATGAGCACTTTCTCCCTGAGTACTGTCTTCATGGACACGATCACCATGAGCACTGTCACCGTGGCCACTGTCACCATGGTTAGTGTTACCATTCGCACTATCACCATGAGCACGGTCACCGTGTGCACTACAACAGTGAATGTGGTCACCATGGACAGTATAAACATGGACACTGTCACAATGGGCACTGTCACCTTGAGAACTGTCACTATGGGCACTGTCGCCATGAGCACTGTAACCATGAGCACGATCACCATGGGCACTATTTCCGTGGTTGCGGTTACCATGGAGAATCTAAGCATGGGAATGTCACAATGGGAACTATCACCAGGAGCACTGTGACCATGAGCACA
This sequence comes from Kogia breviceps, assembly GCF_026419965.1. Lineage (NCBI taxonomy): Eukaryota > Metazoa > Chordata > Mammalia > Artiodactyla > Physeteridae > Kogia > Kogia breviceps. Next base: position 700,478 of record NW_026711555.1, on the reverse strand, counting down.
GTGACCATGGTCATTGTCACCATGAGCACTGTCACATTGGGCAGTGTCACAATCGGCCCTATCACCATGGGCTCTGTCACCATGAGCACTCTCACCATGGGCACTGTCACCATGGGCACTGTCAGCATTGGAACTGTCACCATGGGCTCTGTCAGCATGACCACTGTCACCATGATCACAGTCACCATGCGCACTATTACTGTGATTGCGGTCACCATGGAGACTATAACCATGGGAAGTGTCACAAGAGGCAGTATCACCGTGAGCACTGTCACCATGGACACTGTCACCATGGGCACTGTCACCATGGGAACTGTCACCGTGAAAAGTGTCACAAAGGGTACTATCACTATGGGTACTGTCACCACAGTATATTTCACTAAGAGCACTTTCACTTTGAGCATTATGACGATGAGCACAGTCACCATGAACACTGTCACCAAGTACACTGTCACCATGAACACTCTCAGCATGAGCACGGTCACCATGGCCATTGTCACCATGAGCACAGTCACCGTGTGCACTATTACCTTGATTGCGGTCACCATGGAGACTATAACCATGGGACTGTCAAAATCGGCACTATATCCTTGAGCACTGTCACCATGAGAACTGTCACCAAGGGCACTGTCACCATGGGAACTATCACTATGAGCAATATCACCATGAGAACTGTCACCATGGGCAGTGTCAGCATTGCCACTGTCAACATGGGGTCTGTCACCTGGAGCACTGTCACCATGGGCCCAGTCACATGGGCAATATCACCTTGAGCGGTGTCACCATGACCACAGTCACCATGAGCACAATTACCATGAGCATTGCCACCATGGGAATTGTCACCAAGAGCACTGTCACCATGAGCACGGTCACCATGGGCACTATTCCCGTGGTAGCGGTCAACATGGAGACTATAACCTTGGGACTGTCACAATGGGCACTATCACCATGGGTACGGTTACGATGGGCACTATTACCGTGATTGCAGTGACCTTTCAGATTATAACCATGGGACTCTCACATCGGGCACTATCAGCATGAGCACTGTCACCATGGGCATTGTCACCCTTAGCACTGTCACCATGGACACTAACACCATGAGCACTGTTACCATGGGAACTGTCACCATGAGCACTATCACCATGGGCACTGTCACTATGAGCAATATCACCATGAGAACTGTCATCATGGGCACTGTCAGCCTTGCCACTGTCACCATGGGCCCAGTCACCATGGGCACTATCTCCTTGATCAGTGTCACCATGATCAGTGTCGCCATGGGCACAGTCAGCATTGGAACTGTCACCATGGGCTCTGTCACCATGAGCACTGTCACCATGATCACGGTCACCATGGGAACTATTACTTTGATTGCGGTCACCATGGAGACTATAACCATGGGCAGTGTCACACTGTGCAGTATCACCATGAGCACTATCACAATGAGCACTGTCACCATGAGCAATCTTTCCATGAGCACTGTCACCATGAGCACTGTCACCGTGGACACTGTCACCCTGGGGACTGTCACCATGGGAACTGTCACCGTGAAAAGTGTCACAAAGGATAATATCACTATGGGTACTGTCACCACCGTATATTTCACAAAGACCACTTTCACTGTGAGCATTGTGACTATGGGCACTGTCGCCATGCGCTCTGTCACTATGAGCACTGTCACCATGGGCACTATCACCATGAGCACTGTGACCATGGTCACTGTCACCATGAGCACTGTCACACTGGGCAGTGTCACAATGGGAACTGTCACCATGGGCACTGTCACCATGAGCACTATCAGCATGAGCAATGTCACCATGGGTACTGAACGATGAGCACTGTCACCATTGGCACTCTCACCATGACCACAGTCACCATGAACACTATTACCATGAAGATTGTCACCATGGGAATTGTCACCATGAGCACTGTTACCATGAGCATGGTCACCATGGGCACTATTACCGTGGTAGCGGTCACCATGGAGACTATAACCATGGGACTGTCACAATGGGCACTATCACCCTGGGGACGGTTACGATGGGCCCTATTACCGTGATGGCAGTGACCATGTAGATTATAAGCATGGGACTCTCACATCGGGCACTATCAGCATGAGCACTGTCACCATGGGCACTGGCACCATGGACACTATCACCATGGACACTATCACCATGAGCACTGTCACCGTGGACACTGTCACCATGGTTATTGTCACCATTAGCACTATCACCATGAGCACGGTCACCGTGTGCACTATAAGAGTGAAAGCGGTCACCATGGACAATATAAACATGGACACTGTCACAATGGGCACTGTCACCATGAGTACTGTCACTTTGGGCACTGTTGCCATGAGCACTGTCACCAGAGGCACTGTCACCATGAGCACTGTCACCATGAGCACGATCACCTTGGGCACTATTTCCGTGGTTACGGTTACCATGGAGAATATAAGCATGGGAATGTCACAATGGGAACTATCCCCAGGAGCACTGTGACCATGAGCACTGTGACCATGGTCATTGTCACCATGAGCACTGTCACATTGGGCAGTGTCACAATCGGCCCTGTCGCCATGGGCTCTGTCACCATGAGCACTGTCACATTGGGCACTGTCACCATGACCACTATCACCATGGGCACTGTCACTATGAACAATATCACCATGAGTACTGTCACCATGAGCACGATCACCATGGGCACTATTTCCGTGGTTGCGGTTACCATGGAGAATATAAGCATGGGAATGTCACACTGGGAAATATCACCAGGAGCACTGTGACCACGGTCATTGTCACCATGAGCACTGTCACATTGGGCAGTGTCACAATCGGCCCTATCACCATGGGCTCTGTCACCATGAGCACTTTCACCATGGGCACTGTCACTATGAGCAATATTACCATGAGAACTGTCTCCATCGGCACTGTCAGCATTGCCACTGTCACCATGAGCACTGTCACCATGTGCCCAGTCACCATGGGCAGTATCACCATGAGCAATATTACAATGAGCTCTGTCACCATGAGCACTGTTTCCATGGGCACTGTCACCGTGAGCATTGTCACCATGATAACGGTCACAATGGGCACTATTACCGTGATTGCGGTCACCAATGAGATTATAACCATGTGAACTGTCACAATGGACACGGTCACCATGGGCATTGTCACCATGGGCATTTTCACCTTGGGTACTGTCACCATGAGCACTGTTGCCATGGGCACTGTTGCCATGGGCACTCTCACTATGGGCACTGTCGCCATGAGCACTGTCACCATGGGCACTATTTCCATGACTGTGGTTACCATGGAGACTATAAGCATGGGAATGTCACAATGGGCACTATCACAATGAGCACTGTGACCATGAGCATTGTAACCATAGTCACTGTCACCATGAGCACTGTCACATTGGGCATTGTAACAATGGACCCTGGCTCTGTCAGCATGACCACTGTCACCATGATCACAGTCACCATGCGCACTATTACTGTGATTGCGGTCACCATGGAGACTATATCCATGGGCAGTGTCACAAGAGGCAGTATCACCATGAGCACTGTCACCATGGACACTGTCACCATGGGCACTGTCACCATGGGAACTGTCACCGTGAAAAGTGTCACAAAGGGTACTATCACTATGGGTACTGTCACCACAGTATATTTCACTAAGAGCACTTTCACTTTGAGCATTATGACGATGAGCACAGTCACCATGAACACTGTCACCAAGTACACTGTCGCCATGAACACTCTCAGCATGAGCACGGTCACCATGACCATTGTCACCATGAGCACAGTCACCGTGTGCACTATTACCTTGATTGCGGTCACCATGGAGACTATAACCATGGGACTGTCCAAATCGGCACTATATCCTTGAGCACTGTCACCATGAGAACTGTCACCAAGGGCACTCTCACCATGGGAACTATCACTATGAGCAATATCACCATGAGAACTGTCACCATGGGCAGTGTCAGCATTGCCACTGCCAACATGGGCTCTGTCTCCTGGAGCACTGTCACCATGGGCCCAGTCACCATGGGCAATATCACCTTGAGCAGTGTCACCATGACCACAGTCACCATGAGCACTATTACCTTGAGCATTGCCACCATGGTAATTGTCACCAAGAGCACTGTCACCATGAGCACGGTCACCATGGGCACTATTCCCGTGGTAGCGGTCAACATGGAGACTATAACCTTGGGACTGTCACAATGGGCACTATCACCATGGGTACGGTTACGATGGGCACTATTACCGTGATTGCAGTGACCTTTCAGATTATAACCATGGGACTCTCACATCGGGCACTATCACCATGAGCACTGTCACCATGGGAACTGTCACCATGACTACTATCACCATGGGCACTGTCACTATGAGCAATATCACCATGAGAACTGTCATCATGGGCACTGTCAGCCTTGCCACTGTCACCATGGGCCCAGTCACCATGGGCACTATCACCTTGATCAGTGTCACCATGATCAGTGTCGCCATGGGCACAGTCAGCATTGGAACTGTCACCATGGGCTCTGTCACCATGAGCACTGTCACCATGATCACGGTCACCATGGGAACTATTACTTTGATTGCGGTCACCATGGAGACTATAACCATGGGCAGTGTCACAATGTGCAGTATCACCATGAGCACTATCACAATGAGCACTGTCACCATGTGCAATCTTTCCATGAGCACTGTCACCATGAGCACTGTCACCATGGACACTGTCACCCTGGGCACTGTCACCATGGGAACTGTCACCGTGAAAAGTGTCACAAAGGATAATATCACTATGGGTACTGTCACCACCGTATATTTCACAAAGACCACTTTCACTGTGAGCATTGTGAGTATGGGCACTGTCGCCATGAGCTCTGTCACTATGAGCACTGTCACCATGGGCACTATCACCATGAGCACTGTGACCATGGTCACTGTCACCATGAGCACTGTCACACTGGGCAGTGTCACAATGGGAACTGTCACCATGGGCACTGTCACCATGAGCACTATCAGCATGAGCAATGTCACCATGGGTACTGAACGATGAGCACTGTCACCATTGGCACTCTCACCATGACCACAGTCACCATGAACACTATTACCATGAAGATTGTCACCATGGGAATTGTCACCATGAGCACTGTTACCATGAGCACGGTCACCATGGGCACTATTACCGTGGTAGCGGTCACCATGGAGACTATAACCATGGGACTGTCACAATGGGCACTATCACCCTGGGGACGGTTACGATGGGCCCTATTACCGTGATGGCAGTGACCATGTAGATTATAAGCATGGGACTCTCACATCGGGCACTATCAGCATGAGCACTGTCACCATGGGCACTGGCAACATGGACACTATCACCATGGACACTATCACCATGAGCACTGTCACCGTGGACACTGTCACCATGGTTATTGTCACCATTAGCACTATCACCATGAGCACGGTCACCGTGTGCACTATAAGAGTGAAAGCGGTCACCATGGACAATATAAACATGGACACTGTCACAATGGGCACTGTCACCATGAGTACTGTCACTTTGGGCACTGTTGCCATGAGCACTGTCACCAGAGGCACTGTCACCATGAGCACTGTCACCATGAGCACGATCACCTTGGGCACTATTTCCGTGGTTACGGTTACCATGGAGAATATAAGCATGGGAATGTCACAATGGGAACTATCCCCAGGAGCACTGTGACCATGAGCACTGTGACCATGGTCATTGTCACCATGAGCACTGTCACATTGGGCAGTGTCACAATCGGCCCTGTCACCATGGGCTCTGTCACCATGAGCACTGTCACATTGGGCACTGTCACCATGACCACTATCACCATGGGCACTGTCACTATGAACAATATCACCATGAGTACTGTCACCATGAGCACGATCACCATGGGCACTATTTCCGTGGTTGCGGTTACCATGGAGAATATAAGCATGGGAATGTCACACTGGGAAATATCACCAGGAGCACTGTGACCACGGTCATTGTCACCATGAGCACTGTCACATTGGGCAGTGTCACAATCGGCCCTATCACCATGGGCTCTGTCACCATGAGTACTTTCACCATGGGCACTGTCACTATGGGCAATATTACCATGAGAACTGTGTCCATCGGCACTGTCAGCATTGCCACTGTCACCATGAGCACTGTCACCATGTGCCCAGTCACCATGGGCACTATCACCATGAGCAATATTACAATGAGCTCTGTCACCATGAGCACTGTTTCCATGGGCACTGTCACCGTGAGCATTGTCACCATGATAACGGTCACAATGGGCACTATTACCGTGATTGCGGTCACCAATGAGATTATAACCATGTGAACTGTCACAATGGACACGGTCACCATGGGCATTGTCACCATGGGCATTTTCACCTTGGGTACTGTCACCATGAGCACTGTTGCCATGGGCACTGTGGCCATGGGCACTCTCACTATGGGCACTGTCTCCATGAGCACTGTCACCATGGGCACTATTTCCATGACTGTGGTTACCATGGAGACTATAAGCATGGGAATGTCACAATGGGCACTATCACAATGAGCACTGTGACCATGAGCATTGTAACCATAGTCACTGTCACCATGAGCACTGTCACATTGGGCATTGTAACAATGGACCCTGGCTCTGTCAGCATGACCACTGTCACCATGATCACAGTCACCATGCGCACTATTACTGTGATTGCGGTCACCATGGAGACTATATCCATGGGCAGTGTCACAAGAGGCAGTATCACCATGAGCACTGTCACCATGGACACTGTCACCATGGGCACTGTCACCATGGGAACTGTCACCGTGAAAAGTGTCACAAAGGGTACTATCACTATGGGTACTGTCACCACAGTATATTTCACTAAGAGCACTTTCACTTTGAGCATTATGACGATGAGCACAGTCACCATGAACACTGTCACCAAGTACACTGTCACCATGAACACTCTCAGCATGAGCACGGTCACCATGACCATTGTCACCATGAGCACAGTCACCGTGTGCACTATTACCTTGATTGCGGTCACCATGGAGACTATAACCATGGGACTGTCCAAATCGGCACTATATCCTTGAGCACTGTCACCATGAGAACTGTCACCAAGGGCACTCTCACCATGGGAACTATCACTATGAGCAATATCACCATGAGAACTGTCACCATGGGCAGTGTCAGCATTGCCACTGCCAACATGGGCTCTGTCTCCTGGAGCACTGTCACCATGGGCCCAGTCACCATGGGCAATATCACCTTGAGCAGTGTCACCATGACCACAGTCACCATGAGCACTATTACCTTGAGCATTGCCACCATGGTAATTGTCACCAAGAGCACTGTCACCATGAGCACGGTCACCATGGGCACTATTCCCGTGGTAGCGGTCAACATGGAGACTATAACCTTGGGACTGTCACAATGGGCACTATCACCATGGGTACGGTTACGATGGGCACTATTACCGTGATTGCAGTGACCTTTCAGATTATAACCATGGGACTCTCACATCGGGCACTATCACCATGAGCACTGTCACCATGGGAACTGTCACCATGACTACTATCACCATGGGCACTGTCACTATGAGCAATATCACCATGAGAACTGTCATCATGGGCACTGTCAGCCTTGCCACTGTCACCATGGGCCCAGTCACCATGGGCACTATCACCTTGATCAGTGTCACCATGATCAGTGTCGCCATGGGCACAGTCAGCATTGGAACTGTCACCATGGGCTCTGTCACCATGAGCACTGTCACCATGATCACGGTCACCATGGGAAATATTACTTTGATTGCGGTCACCATGGAGACTATAACCATGGGCAGTGTCACAATGTGCAGTATCACCATGAGCACTATCACAATGAGCACTGTCACCATGTGCAATCTTTCCATGAGCACTGTCACCATGAGCACTGTCACCATGGACACTGTCACCCTGGGCACTGTCACCATGGGAACTGTCACCGTGAAAAGTGTCACAAAGGATAATATCACTATGGGTACTGTCACCACCGTATATTTCACAAAGACCACTTTCACTGTGAGCATTGTGAGTATGGGCACTGTCGCCATGAGCTCTGTCACTATGAGCACTGTCACCATGGGCACTATCACCATGAGCACTGTGACCATGGTCACTGTCACCATGAGCACTGTCACACTGGGCAGTGTCACAATGGGAACTGTCACCATGGGCACTGTCACCGAGAGCACTGTCACCATGAGCACTATCAGCATGAGCAATGTCACCATGGGTACTGAACGATGAGCACTGTCACCATTGGCACTGTCACCATGACCACAGTCACCATGAAAACTATTACCATGAGGACTGTCACCATGGGAATTGTCACCATGAGCACTGTTACCATGAGCATGGTCACCAAGGGCACTATTACCGTGGTAGCGGTAACCATGGAGACTATAACCATAGGACTGTCACAATGGGCACTATCACCATGGGTATGGTTACGATGGGCACTATTACCGTGATTGCAGTGACCATGGAGATTATACGCAGGGGACTCTCACATCGGGCACTATCAGCATGAGCACAGTCACCATGGGCACTGTCACACTGAGCACTGTCACCATGGAAACGATCACTATGAGCACTGTCACCGTGGACACTGTCACGATGGTAACTGTCACCATTAACACTATCACCATGAGCACGGTCACCGTGTGCACTCTAACAGTGATGGCGGTCACCATGGACAATATAAACATGGACACTGTCACAATGGGCACTGTCGCCATGAGCACTGTCACTATGGGCACTGTCGCCATGAGCACTGTCACCATGAGCACTGTCACCATGAGCATGATCACCATGGACACTATTTCCGTGGTTACAGTTACCATGGAGAATATAAGCATGGGAATGTCACAATGGGAACTATCACTAGGAGCACTGTGACCATGACCAATGTGACCATGTCACATTGGGCAGTGTCACAATCGGGCCTGTCGCCATGGGCTCTGTCACCATGAGCACTGTCACCATGGGCACTGTCACCATGACAACTATCACCATGGGCATTGTCACTATGAACAATATCACCATGAGAAATGTCACCATGGGCACTGTCACCATGTGTCCAGTCCCCATGGGAACTATCACTTTGATTGCAGTCATCATGGAGACTATAACCCTCGGCAGTGTCACAATGTCCAGTATCACCATGAGCACTATCACAATGAGCACTGTCACCATGAGCAATCTTTCCATGAGCACGGTCACCATGAGCACTGTCACCATGAGCACTGTCACCATGGACACTGTCACCATGGGCACTGTCACCATGGGATCTGTCACCGTGAAAAGTGTCACAAAGTGTCATATCACTATGGGTAATGTCACCACAGTATATTTCACAAAGAGCACTTTCACTGTGAGCATTGCGACCATGAGCACTATCACCATGAACACTGTCACCATGAGTACTGTCACCATGAGTACTATCACCATGATCACTGTTTCCAGGGGCACTCTCACTATGGGCACTGTCGCCATGAGCACTGTCACTATGAGCACTGTCACCATGGGCACTGTTACCATGAGCACTGTCACCATGAGCACGGTCACCATGGGCACTATTTCTGTGATTGCGGTTACCGTGGAGACTATAAGGATGGGAATGTCACAATGGGCAATATCACCATGAGCACTGTGAGCCTGGTCACTGTCACCATGAGAACTGTGACATTTGGCAGTGTCACAATGGAAACTGTCACCATGGGCACTGTCACCATGAGCACTATCAGCATGAGCATTGTCACCATGGGCACTTAACCATGAGCACTGTCACCATTGGCACTGTCCCCATGACCACAGTCACCATGAACACTATTACCATGTGCATTGTCACCATGACCACAGTCACCATGAGCACTATTACTGTGATTGCGGTCACCATGGAGACTATAACCATGGGTAGTGTCACAAGAGGCAGTATCACCGTGAGCACTGTCACCATGGACACTGTCACCATGGGCACTGTCACCATGGGAACTGTCACCGTGAAAAGTGTCACAAAGGGTACTATCACTATGGGTACTGTCACCACAGTATATTTCACTAAGAGCACTTTCACTTTGAGCATTATGACGATGAGCACAGTCACCATGAACACTGTCACCAAGTACACTGTCACCATGAACACTCTCAGCATGAGCACGGTCACCATGGCCATTGTCACCATGAGCACAGTCACCGTGTGCTCTATTACCTTGATTGCGGTCACCATGGAGACTATAACCATGGGACTGTCAAAATCGGCACTATATCCTTGAGCACTGTCACCATGAGAACTGTCACCAAGGGCACTGTCACCATGGGAACTATCACTATGAGCAATATCACCATGAGATCTGTCACCATGGGCAGTGTCAGCATTGCCACTGTCAACATGGGGTCTGTCACCTGGAGCACTGTCACCATGGGCCCAGTCACCATGGGCAATATCACCTTGAGCAGTGTCACCATGACCACAGTCACCATGAGCACTATTACCATGAGCATTGCCACCATGGGAATTGTCACCAAGAGCACTGTCACCATGAGCACGGTCACCATGGGCACTATTCCCGTGGTAGCGGTCAACATGGAGACTATAACCTTGGGACTGTCACAATGGGCACTATCACCATGGGTACGGTTACGATGGGCACTGTTACCGTGATTGCAGTGACCTTTCAGATTATAACCATGGGACTCTCACATCGGGCACTATCAGCATGAGCACTGTCACCATGGGCATTGTCACCCTTAGCACTGTCACCATGGACACTAACACCATGAGCACTGTTACCATGGGAACTGTCACCATGAGCACTATCACCATGGGCACTGTCACTATGAGCAATATCACCATGAGAACTGTCATCATGGGCACTGTCACCATAAGCACTGTCACCATGGGTACTATCACTCTCATCACTCTCACCATGAACACTATCACTATGAGCACGGTCACAATAGGCAGTATCACCATGAGCACTGTTGCCATGGCCACTGTTGCCATGGGCACTCTCACAAAGGGCACTGTCGCCATGAGCACTGTCACCATGGGCACTATTTCTGTGATTGCGGTTACCATGGAGTGTATAAGCATGGGAATGTCTCAATGGGCACTATCACAATGAGCACTGTGACCATAGTCACTGTCACCATGAGCACTGTCACATTGGGCAGTGTAACAATGGGCCCTGTCACCATCGGCTCTGTCACCATGATCACGGTCACCATGAGCACACTATTACTGTGATTGCGGTCACCATGGAAGCTATAACCATGGGCAGTGTCGCAATGGGCAGTATCACCATGAGCACTATCAAAATGAGCACTGTAACCAGAGCACTGTCACCATGGACACTGTCACCATGGGCACTGTCACCATGGGAACTGTCACCGTGAAAAGAGTCACAAAGGGTACTATCACTATGGGTAATATCACCACAGTATATTTCACTAAGAGCACTTTCACTGTCAGCATTGTGACCATGTGCACTATCACCATGAACAGTTTCACCATGAGTACTGTCACCATGGGCACTATCACCATGAGCACTGTTGCCAGGGGAACTCTCACTATGGGAACTGTCGCCATGAACACTGTCACTGTGAGTACTATCACCATGGGCACTGTTACCATGAGAACTGTCACCATGAGCATGGTCACCATGGGCACTATTTCCGTGACTGTGGTTATCATGGAGAGTATATACATGGGAATGTCACAATGGGCAATATCCCCATGAGCACTGTGACCATGAGCACTGTGACCATGGACACTGTTACCATGAGCACTGTCACATTGGGCAGTGTCACAATGTGAACTGTCACCATGGGCACTGTCACCAAGAGCACTGTCACCATGAGCACTGTCAGCATGAGCAATGTCACCATGGGCACTTAACCAGGAGCACTGTCACCATTGGCACTGTCACCATGACCACAGTCACCATGAGCACTATTACCATGAGCATTGTCACCATGGGCACTGTCACCATGGGAACTGTCACCGTGAAAAGGGTCACAAAGGGTACTATCACTATGGGTACTGTCACCACAGTATATTTCACAAAGAGCACTTTCACTGTGAGCATTGTGACCATGAGCACTATCACCATGAACACACTCCCCATGAGCACTGTTTCCATGGGCACTGTCAACACGAGCACTGTCACCATGGGCATTCTCACCACGGGCACTATTACCATGATTGCGGTCAACATGGTGAATATAACCATGGACACTGTCACAACGGGCACTCTCACCATGAGCACTGTCCCCGTGGGCACTGTCACCATGAGCACTCTAACCATGAGCACTATCAAAAGGGGAACTATCACTGTGATATTTGTCACCATGGGCACTGTCACCGTAGGCAATATAACCATGGGTACTGTCACCATGAGCACTGTCACCTTGGGAACCGTCACCATTGGTACTATTACCATGAGCACTATCACCATGAGCACGGTCTCCATGGGCATTTTCACCGAGATTGCGGTCACCATGGTGACTATAACCATCGGCACTCTCACAAAGGGCTTTATCACGAGAACTCTCACCATTAGCACTGACACCATGAGCACTGTTACCATGGGCACTGTCACCATGAGCCCTCTCACCAAGGGAACTGTCACCGTGAACTCTGTCCCAATGGGTACTATTACCATGCGTACTGTCAGCATGGTATATTTCACTAAGAGCATTATCACTGTGAGCATTGTGACCATGAGCACGGGCACCTTGAACACTGTGAGAAAGTACACTGGATCCATGAACACTCTCACCATGAGCACTGTCACCATGCGCTCTGTCACCATCAGAACTGTCACCATGAGCACTGTCAGCATTGCCGCTGTCACCATGAGAACTGTCACCATGGGCCCATTTACCATGGGCACTATCACCTTGAGCATGGTCACCATGAGCACTTTCGCCATGGGCACTGTGACCATGAGCACTATCACCATGAGAACTGTCACCAAAGGCATTGTCATCATTGGAACTCTCACCATGGGCACTGTCACCATGAGCACTGTCACCATGGACACTGTCACCATGGGCACTGTCACCATGGGAACTGTCACCGTGAAAAGGGTCACAAAGGGTACTATCACTATGGGTACTGTCACCACAGTATATTTCACTAAAAGCACTTGCACTGTGAGCATTGTGACCATGAGCACTGTCACCATGAATACTGTCACTATGGGCACTATCACCATGAACACTGTTGCCATGGGCACTCTCACTATGGGCACGGTCACCAAGAGCACTTTCACCATTGCCACTGTTACCATGAGCACTGTCACCATGAGCACGGTCACCATGGGCACTATTTCTGTGATTGCGGTTACCATGGAGACTATAGGCATGGGAATGTCACAATGGGCACCATCACAAAGGGCACTGTGACCATGAGCATTGTAACCATAGTCACTGTCACCAAGAGCACTGTCACATTGGGTAGTGTAACAATGGACCCTGTCACCAAGGGCTCTGTCACCATGAGCAATGTCACCATGGGCAATGTTACCATGAGCACTACCACCATTAGAACTGTCACCATGGGCACTGTCCGCCTTGGAACTATCACCATGGGCTCTGTCACCATGAGCACTGTCACCATGATCACAGTCACCATGGCCCCTCTAACTGTGATTGCGGTCACCATGGAGACTATAACTATGTGCAGTGTCACAAGAGGCAGTATCAACATGAGCACTGTCACCATGGACACTTTCACCATGGGCATTGTCACCATGGGCATTCTCAACATGGGTACTATCACCATGAGCCGTTTCATTATGGGCACTATCACCATGAGCACCGTTGCCATGGGGACTGTCGCCATGGGCACTCTCACTATGGGCACTGTCGCCATGAGCACTGTCACCATGGGCACTATTGCCGTGATTCCACTTACCATGGAGACTATAAGCATGGGAATGTCACAATGGGCACTATCACCATGAGCACTGTGAGCCTGGTCACTGTCACCATGAGCACTGTGACATTGGGCAGTGTCACAATGGAAACTGTCACCATGGGCACTGTCACCATGAGCACTATCAGCATGAGCAATGTCACCATGGCCACTTAACCATGAGCACTGTCACCATTGGCACTGTCACCATGACCACAGTCACCATGAACACTATTACCATGTGCATTGTCACCATGACCACAGTCACCATGAGCACTATTACCATGAGCATTGTCACCATGGGAATTGTCAACAGAGCACTGTCACCATGAGCACGGTCACCATGGGCATTATTACCGTGGTAGCGGTTACCATGGAGACTATAACCATGGGACTGTCACAATGGGCACTATCACCATGGGTACGGTTACGATGGGCACTATTACCGTGATTGCAGTGACCATGGAGATTATAACCATGGGACTCTCACACCGGGCACTATCAGCATGAGCACTGTCACCATGGGCACTTTCTCCCTGAGTACTGTCTCCATGGACACGATCACCATGAGCACTGTCACCGTGGCCACTGTCACCATGGTTAGTGTTACCATTCGCACTATCACCATGAGCACGGTCACCGTGTGCACTACAACAGTGAATGTGGTCACCATGGACAGTATAAACATGGACACTGTCACAATGGGCACTGTCACCTTGAGAACTGTCACTATGGGCACTGTCGCCATGAGCACTGTAACCATGAGCACGATCACCATGGGCACTATTTCCGTGGTTGCGGTTACCATGGAGAATCTAAGCATGGGAATGTCACAATGGAAACTATCCCCAGGAGCACTGTGACCATGAGCACTGTGACCATGGTCATTGTCACCATGAGCACTGTCACATTGGGCAGTGTCACAATCGGCCCTATCACCATGGGCTCTGTCACCATGAGCACTGTCACCATGGGCACTGTCACCATGGGCACTGTCAGCATTGGAACTGTCACCATGGGCTCTGTCACCATGACCACTGTCACCATGATCACAGTCACCATGCGCAATATTACTGTGATTGCGGTCACCATGGAGACTATAACCATGGGCACTGTCACAAGAGGCAGTATCACCGTGAGCACTGTCACCATGGACACTGTCACCATGGGCACTCTCACCATGGGAACTTTCACCGTGAAAAGTGTCACAAAGGGTACTATCACTATGGGTACTGTCACCACAGTATATTTCACTAAGAGCACTTTCACTTTGAGCATTATGACGATGAGCACAGTCACCATGAACACTGTCACCAAGTACACTGTCACCATGAACACTCTCAGCATGAGCACGGTCACCATGGCCCTTGTCACCATGAGCACAGTCACCGTGTGCACTATTACCTTGATTGCGGTCACCATGCAGACTATAACCATGGGACTGTCAAAATCGGCACTATATCCTTGAGCACTGTCACCATGAGAACTGTCACCAAGGGCACTCTCACCATGGGAACTATCACTATGAGCAATATCACCATGAGAACTGTCACCATGGGCAGTGTCAGCATTGCCACTGCCATCATGGGCTCTGTCACCTGGAGCACTGTCACCATGGGCCCAGTCACCATGGGCAATATCACCTTGAGCAGTGTCACCATGACCACAGTCACCATGAGCACTATTACCATGAGAATTGCCACCATGGGAATTGTCACCATGAGCACTGTCACCATGAGCACGGTCACCATGGGCACTATTCCCGTGGTAGCGGTCAACATGGAGACTATAACCTTGGGACTGTCACAATGGGCACTATCACCATGGGTACGGTTACGATGGGCACTATTACCGTGATTGCAGTGACCTTTCAGATTATAACCATGGGACTCTCACATCGGGCACTATCAGCATGAGCACTGTCACCATGGGCACTGTCACCCTTAGCACTGTCACCATGGACACTATCACCATGAGCACTGTCACCATGGGAACTGTCACCATGAGCACTATCACCATGGGCACTGTCACTATGAGCAATATCACCATGAGAACTGTCATCATGGGCACTGTCAGCCTTGCCACTGTCACCATGGGCCCAGTCACCATGGGCACTATCACCTTGATCAGTGTCACCATGATCAGTGTCGCCATGGGCACAGTCAGCATTGGAACTGTCACCATGGGCTCTGTCACCATGAGCACTGTCACCATGATCACGGTCACCATGGGAACTATTACTTTGATTGCGGTCACCATGGAGACTATAACCATGGGCAGTGTCACAATGTGCAGTATCACCATGAGCACTATCACAATGAGCACTGTCACCATGAGCAATCTTTCCATGAGCACTCTCACCATGAGCACTGTCACCGTGGACACTGTCACCCTGGGCACTGTCACCATGGGAACTGTCACCGTGAAAAGTGTCACAAAGGATAATATCACTATGGGTACTGTCACCACCGTATATTTCACAAAGACCACTTTCACTGTGAGCATTGTGAGTATGGGCACTGTCGCCATGAGCTCTGTCACTATGAGCACTGTCACCATGGGCACTATCACCATGAGCACTGTGACCATGGTCACTGTCACCATGAGCACTGTCACACTGGGCAGTGTCACAATGGGAACTGTCACCATGGGCACTGTCACCGAGAGCACTGTCACCATGAGCACTATCAGCATGAGCAATGTCACCATGGGTACTGAACGATGAGCACTGTCACCATTTGCACTGTCACCATGACCACAGTCACCATGAACACTATTACCATGAGGATTGTCACCATGGGAATTGTCACCATGAGCACTGTTACCATGAGCATGGTCACCATGGGCACTATTACCGTGGTAGCGGTAACCATGGAGACTATAACCATAGGACTGTCACAATGGGCACTATCACCATGGGTATGGTTACGATGGGCACTATTACCGTGATAGCAGTGACCCTGGAGATTATACGCAGGGGACTCTCACATCAGGCACTATCAGCATGAGCACAGTCACCATGGGCACTGTCACACTGAGCACTGTCACCATGGAAACGATCACTATGAGCACTGTCACCGTGGACACTGTCACGATGGTAACTGTCACCATTAACAGTATCACCATGAGCACGGTCACCGTGTGCACTCTAACAGTGATGGCGGTCACCATGGACAATATAAACATGGTCACTGTCACAATGGGCACTGTCGCCATGAGCACTGTCACTATGGGCACTGTCGCCATGAGCACTGTCACCATGAGCACTGTCACCATGAGCATGATGACCATGGACACTATTTCCGTGGTTACAGTTACCATGGAGAATATAAGCATGGGAATGTCACAATGGGAACTATCACTAGGAGCACTGTGACCATGACCAATGTGACCATGTCACATTGGGCAGTGTCACAATCGGGCCTGTCGCCATGGGCTCTTTCACCATGAGCACTGTCACCATGGGCACTGTCACCATGACAACTATCACCATGGGCATTGTCACTATGAACAATATCACCATGAGAAATGTCACCATGGGCACTGTCACCATGTGCCCAGTCCCCATGGGAACTATCACTTTGATTGCGGTCACCATGGAGACTATAACCCTCGGCAGTGTCACAATGTGCAGTATCACCATGAGCACTATCACAATGAGCACTGTCACCATGAGCAATCTTTCCATGAGCACTCTCACCACGAGCACTGTCACCATGGGCACTTTCTCCCTGAGTACTGTCTCCATGGACACGATCACCATGAGCACTGTCACCGTGGCCACTGTCACCATGGTTAGTGTTACCATTCGCACTATCACCATGAGCACGGTCACCGTGTGCACTATAACAGTGAATGTGGTCACCATGGACAGTATAAACATGGACACTGTCACAATGGGCACTGTCACCTTGAGAACTGTCACTATGGGCACTGTCACCATGAGCACTGTAACCATGAGCACGATCACCATGGGCACTATTTCCGTGGTTGCGGTTACCATGGAGAATCTAAGCATGGGAATGTCACAATGGGAACTATCACCAGGAGCACTGTGACCATGAGCACTGTTAACATGGTCATTGTCACCATGAGCACTGTCACATTGGGCAGTGTCACTATCGGCCCTATCACCATGGGCTCTGTCAACATGAGCAATGTCACCATGGGCACTGTCACCATGGGCACTGTCAGCATTGGAACTGTCACCATGGGCTCTGTCAGCATGACCACTGTCACCATGATCACAGTCACCATGTGCACTATTACTGTGATTGCGGTCACCATGGAGACTATAACCATGGGCAGTGTCACAAGAGGCAGTATCACCGTGAGCACTGTCACCATGGACACTGTCACCATGGGCACTGTCACCATGGGAACTGTCACCGTGAAAAATGTCACCAAGGGTACTATCACTATGGGTACTGTCACCACAGTATATTTCACTAAGAGCACTTTCACTTTGAGCATTATGACGATGAGCACAGTCACCATGAACACTGTCACCAAGTACACTGTCACCATGAACACTCTCAGCATGAGCACGGTCACCATGGCCATTGTCACCATGAGCACAGTCACCGTGTGCACTATTACCTTGATTGCGGTCACCATGGAGACTATAACCATGGGACTGTCAAAATCGGCACTATATCCTTGAGCACTGTCACCATGAGAACTGTCACCAAGGGCACTGTCACCATGGGAACTATCACTATGAGCAATATCACCATGAGAACTGTCACCATGGGCAGTGTCAGCATTGCCACTGCCAACATGGGCTCTGTCACCTGGAGCACTGTCACCATGGGCCCAGTCACCATGGGCAATATCACCTTGAGCAGTGTCACCATGACCACAGTCACCATGAGCACTATTACCATGAGCATTGCCACCATGGGAATTGTCACCAAGAGCACTGTCACCATGAGCACGGTCACCATGGGCACTATTCCCGTGGTAGCGGTCAACATGGAGACTATAACCTTGGGACTGTCACAATGGGCACTATCACCATGGGTACGGTTACGATGGGCACTATTACCGTGATTGCAGTGACCTTTCAGATTATAACCATGGGACTCTCACATCGGGCACTATCAGCATGAGCACTGTCACCATGGGCATTGTCACCCTTAGCACTGTCACCATGGACACTATCACCATGAGCACTGTTACCATGGGAACTGTCACCATGAGCACTATCACCATGGGCACTGTCAGCCTTGCCACTGTCACCATGGGCCCTGTCACCATGGGCACTATCTCCTTGATGAGTGTCACCATGATCAGTGTCGCCATGGGCACAGTCAGCATTGGAACTGTCACCATGGGCTCTGTCACCATGAGCATTGTCACCATGATCACGGTCACCATGGGAACTATTACTTTGATTGCGGTCACCATGGAGACTATAACCATGGGCAGTGTCACAATGTGCAGTATCACCATGAGCACTATCACAATGAGCACTGTCACCATGAGCAATCTTTCCATGAGCACTCTCACCATGAGCACTGTCACCATGGACACTGTCACCCTGGGCACTGTCACCATGGGAACTGTCACCGTGAAAAGTGTCACAAAGGATAATATCACTATGGGTACTGTCACCACCGTATATTTCACAAAGACCACTTTCACTGTGAGCATTGTGACTATGGGCACTGTCGCCATGCGCTCTGTCACTATGAGCACTGTCACCATGGGCACTATCACCATGAGCACTGTGACCATGGTCACTGTCACCATGAGCACTGTCACACTGGGCAGTGTCACAATGGGAACTGTCACCACGGGCACTGTCACCATGAGCACTATCAGCATGAGCAATGTCACCATGGGTAATGAACGATGAGCACTGTCACCATTGGCACTCTCACCATGACCACAGTCACCATGAACACTATTACCATGAGGATTGTCACCATGGGAATTGTCACCATGAGCACTGTTACCATGAGCACGGTCACCATGGGCACTATTACCGTGGTAGCGGTCACCATGGAGACTATAACCATGGGACTGTCACAATGGGCACTATCACCCTGGGCACGGTTACGATGGGCCCTATTACTGTGATGGCAGTGACCATGTAGATTATAAGCATGGGACTCTCACATCGGGCACTATCAGCATGAGCACTGTCACCAAGGGCACTGGCACCATGGACACTATCACCATGGACACTATCACCATGAGCACTGTCACTGTGGACACTGTCACCATGGTTATTGTCACCATTAGCACTATCACCATGAGCACGGTCACCGTGTGCACTATAAGAGTGAAAGCGGTCACCATGGACAATATAAACATGGACACTGTCACAATGGGCACTGTCACCATGAGTACTGTCACTTTGGGCACTGTTGCCATGAGCACTGTCACCAGAGGCACTGTCACCATGAGCACTGTCACCATGAGCACGATCACCTTGGGCAGTATTTCCGTGGTTACGGTTACCATGGAGAATATAAGCATGGGAATGTCACAATGGGAACTATCACCAGGAGCACTGTGACCATGACCACTGTGACCATGGTCTTTGCCACCATGAGCACTGTCACATTGGGCAGTGTCACAATCGGCCCTGTCGCCATGGGCTCTGTCACCATGAGCACTGTCACCATGGGCACTGTCACCATGACCACTATCACCATGGGCACTGTCACTATGAACAATATCACCATGAGTACTGTCACCATGAGCACGATCACCATGGGCACTATTTCTGTGGTTGCGGTTACCATGGAGAATATAAGCATGGGAATGTCACACTGGGAAATATCACCAGGAGCACTCTGACCACGGTCATTGTCACCATGAGCACTGTCACATTGGGCAGTGTCACAATCGGCCCTATCACCATGGGCTCTGTCACCATGAGCACTTTCACCATGGGCACTGTCACTATGAGCAATATTACCATGAGAACTGTCTCCATCGGCACTGTCAGCATTGCCACTGTCACCATGAGCACTGTCACCATGTGCCCAGTCACCATGGGCAGTATCACCATGAGCAATATTACAATGAGCTCTGTCACCATGAGCACTGTTTCCATGGGCACTGTCACCGTGAGTATTGTCACCATGATAACGGTCACAATGGGCACTATTACCGTGATTGCGGTCACCAATGAGATTATAACCATGTGAACTGTCACAATGGACACGGTCACCATGGGCAATGTCACCATGGGCATTTTCACCTTGGGTACTGTCACCATGAGCGTTTTCACCATAGGCACTCTCACCATGAGCACTGTTGCCATGGACACTGTCGCCATGGGCACTCTCACTATGGGCACTGTCTCCATGAGCACTGTCACCATGGGCACTATTTCCATGACTGTGGTTACCATGGAGACTATAAGCATGGGAATGTCACAATGGGCACTATCACAATGAGCACTGTGACCATGAGCATTGTAACCATAGTCACTGTCACCATGAGCACTGTCACATTGGGCATTGTAACAATGGACCCTGGCTCTGTCAGCATGACCACTGTCACCATGATCACAGTCACCATGCGCACTATTACTGTGATTGCGGTCACCATGGAGACTATATCCATGGGCAGTGTCACAAGAGGCAGTATCACCATGAGCACTGTCACCATGGACACTGTCACCATGGGCACTGTCACCATGGGAACTGTCACCGTGAAAAGTGTCACAAAGGGTACTATCACTATGGGTACTGTCACCACAGTATATTTCACTAAGAGCACTTTCACTTTGAGCATTATGACGATGAGCACAGTCACCATGAACACTGTCACCAAGTACACTGTCGCCATGAACACTCTCAGCATGAGCACGGTCACTATGACCATTGTCACCATGAGCACAGTCACCGTGTGCACTATTACCTTGATTGCGGTCACCATGGAGACTATAACCATGGGACTGTCAAAATCGGCACTATATCCTTGAGCACTGTCACCATGAGAACTGTCACCAAGGGCACTGTCACCATGGGACCTATCACTATGATCAATATCACCATGAGAACTGTCACCATGGGCAGTGTCAGCATTGCCACTGCCAACATGGGCTCTGTCACCTGGAGCACTGTCACCATGGGCCCAGTCACCATGGGCAATATCACCTTGAGCAGTGTCACCATGACCACAGTCACCATGAGCACTATTACCATGAGCATTGCCACCATGGGAATTGTCACCATGAGCACTGTCACCATGAGCACGGTCACCATGGGCACTATTCCCGTGGTAGCGGTCAACATGGAGACTATAACCTTGGGACTGTCACAATGGGCACTATCACCATGGGTACGGTTACGATGGGCACTATTACCGTGATTGCAGTGACCTTTCAGATTATAACCATGGGACTCTCACATCGGGCACTATCAGCATGAGCACTGTCACCATGGGCATTGTCACCCTTAGCACTTTCACCATGGACCCTATCACCATGAGCACTGTCACCATGGGAACTGTCACCATGAGCACTATCACCATGGGCACTGTCACTATGAGCAATATCACCATGAGAACTGTCATCATGGGCACTGTCAGCCTTGCCACTGTCACCATGGGCCCAGTCACCATGGGCACTATCACCTTGATCAGTGTCACCATGATCAGTGTCGCCATGGGCACAGTCAGCATTGGAACTGTCACCATGGGCTCTGTCACCATGAGCACTGTCACCATGATCACGGTCACCATGGGATCTATTACTTTGATTGCGGTCACCATGGAGACTATAACCATGGGCAGTGTCACAATGTGCAGTATCACCATGAGCACTATCACAATGAGCACTGTCACCATGAGCAATCTTTCCATGAGCACTCTCACCATGAGCACTGTCACCATGGACACTGTCACCCTGGGCACTGTCACCATGGGAACTGTCACCGTGAAAAGTGTCACAAAGGATAATATCACTATGGGTACTGTCACCACCGTATATTTCACAAAGACCACTTTCACTGTGAGCATTGTGACTATGGGCACTGTCGCCATGAGCTCTGTCACTATGAGCACTGTCACCATGGGCACTATCATCATGAGCACTGTGACCATGGTCACTGTCACCATGAGCACTGTCACACTGGGCAGTGTCACAATGGGAACTGTCACCATGGGCACTGTCACCGAGAGCACTGTCACCATGAGCACTATCAGCATGAGCAATGTCACCATGGGTACTGAACGATGAGCACTGTCACCATTGGCACTGTCACCATGACCACAGTCACCATGAACACTATTACCATGAGGACTGTCACCATGGGAATTGTCACCATGAGCACTGTTACCATGAGCATGGTCACCATGGGCACTATTACCGTGGTAGCGGTAACCATGGAGACTATAACCATAGGACTGTCACAATGGGCACTATCACCATGGGTATTGTTACGATGGGCACTATTACCGTGATTGCAGTGACCATAGAGATTATACGCAGGGGACTCTCACATCGGGCACTATCAGCATGAGCACAGTCACCATGGGCACTGTCACACTGAGCACTGTCACCATGGAAACGATCACTATGAGCACTGTCACCGTGGATACTGTCACGATGGTAACTGTCACCATTAACACTATCACCATGAGCACAGTCACCGTGTGCACTCTAACAGTGATGGCGGTCACCATGGACAATATAAACATGGACACTGTCACAATGGGCACTGTCGCCATGAGCACTGTCACTATGGGCACTGTCGCCATGAGCACTGTCACCATGAGCACTGTCACCATGAGCATGATCACCATGGACACTATTTCCGTGGTTACAGTTACCATGGAGAATATAAGCATGGGAATGTCACAATGGGAACTATCACTAGGAGCACTGTGACCATGACCAATGTGACCATGTCACATTGGGCAGTGTCACAATCGGGCCTGTCGCCATGGGCTCTGTCACCATGAGCACTGTCACCATGGGCACTGTCACCATGACAACTATCACCATGGGCATTGTCACTATGAACAATATCACCATGAGAAATGTCACCATGGGCACTGTCACCATGTGCCCAGTCCCCATGGGAACTATCACATTGATTGCGGTCACCATGGAGACTATAACCCTCGGCAGTGTCACAATGTGCAGTATCACCATGAGCACTATCACAATGAGCACTGTCACCATGAGCAATCTTTCCATGAGCAGCGTCACCATGAGCACTGTCACCATAAGCACTGTCACCATGGACACTGTCACCATGGGCACTGTCACCATGGGAACTGTCACCGTGAAAAGTGTCACAAAGGGTCATATCACTATGGGTAATGTCACCACAGTATATTTCACAAAGAGCACTTTCACTGTGAGCATTGCGACCATGAGCACTATCACCATGAACACTGTCACCATGAGTACTGTCACCATGAGTACTATCACCATGAGCACTGTTTCCAGGGGCACTCTCACTATGGGCATTGTCGCCATGAGCACTGTCACTATGAGCACTGTCACCATGGGCACTGTTACCATGAGCACTGTCACCATGAGCACGGTCACCATGGGCACTATTTCCGTGATTGCGGTTACCGTGGAGACTATAAGGATGGGAATGTCACAATGGGCACTATCACCATGAGCACTGTGAGCCTGGTCACTGTCACCATGAGAACTGTGACATTGGGCAATGTCACAATGGAAACTGTCACCATGGGCACTGTCACCATGAGCACTATCAGCATGAGCATTGTCACCATGGGCACTTAACGATGAGCACTGTCACCATTGGCACTGTCACCATAACCACAGTCAGCATGAACACTATTACCATGTGCATTGTCACCATGACCACAGTCACCATGAGCACTATTACCGTGAGCATTGTCACCATGGGAATTGTCAACAGAGCACTGTCACCATGAGCACGGTCACCATGGGCATTATTACCGTGGTAGCTGTTACCATGGAGACTATAACCATGGGACTGTCACAATGGGCACTATCACCATGGGTACGGTTATGATGGGCACTATTACCGTGATTGCAGTGACCATGGAGATTATAACCATGGGACTCTCACATCGGGCACTATCAGCATGAGCACTGTCACCATGGGCACTTTCACCCTGAGTACTGTCTCCATGGACACGATCACCATGAGCACTGTCACCGTGGCCACTGTCACCATGGTTAATGTCACCATTCGCACTATCACCATGAGCACGGACACCGTGTGCACTATAACAGTGAATGTGGTCACCATGGACAGTATAAACATGGACACTGTCACAATGGGCACTGTCACCTTGAGAACTGTCACTATGGGCACTGTCGCCATGAGCACTGTAACCATGAGCACGATCACCATGGGCACTATTTCCGTGGTTGCGGTTACCATGGAGAATCTAAGCATGGGAATGTCACAATGGGAACTATCACCAGGAGCACTGTGACCATGAGCACTGTGACCATGGACATTTTCACCATGAGCACTGTCACATTGGGCAGTGTCACAATCGGCCCTATCACCATGGGCTCTGTCACCATGAGCACTGTCACCATGGGCACTCTCACCAAGAGCACTATCACCATGGGCACTGTCACTATGAGAAATATCACCATGAGAACTGTCACCATGGGCACTGTCACCATGAGCACTGTCAACATGTGCCCAGTCGCCATGGGCACTATCACCATGAGCACTATCACAATGAGCACTGTCACCATGATCACTGTTTCCACGGGCACTGTCACCATGAGCATTGTCACCATGATAACGGTCACAATGGGCACTATTACCGTGATTGCGGTCACCATGGAGATTATAACCATATGAACTGTCACAATGGACATTCTCACCATGGGCATTGTCACCATGGGCATTCTCACCATGGGTACTGTCACCATGAGCAGTTTCACCATGGGCACTCTCACCATGAGCACTGTCGCCATGGGCACTCTCACTATGGGCACTGTCGCCATGAGCACTGTCACCATGGGCACTATTTCCGTGATTCCACTTACCATGGAGACTATAAGCATGGGAATGTCACAATGGGCACTATCACAATGAGCACTGTGACCATGAGGATTGTGACCATAGTCACTGTCACCAAGAGCACTGTCACATTGGGCAGTGTAACAATGGACCCTGTCACCATGGGCTCTGTCACCATGAGCAATGTCACCATGGGCACTGTTACCATGAGCACTCTCACCATTAGAACTGTCACCATGGGTACTGTCAGCATTGGAACTGTCACCATGGGCTCTGTCACCATGAGCACTGTCACCATGATCACGGGCACCATGGGCAATATTACTGTGATTGCGGTCACCATGGAGACTATAACCATGGGCAGTGTCACAATGAGCAGTATCACCATGAGCACTATCACAATGAGCACTGTCACCATGAGCACTGTCACCATGGACACTGTCACCATGGGCACTGTCACCATGGGAACTGTCACCGTGAAAAGAGTCACAAAGGGTACTATCACTATGGGTAATATCACCACAGTATATTTCACTAAGAGCACTTTCACAGTCAGCATTGTGACCATGCGCACTATCACCATGAACAGTTTCACCATGAGTACTGTCACCATGGGCACTATCACCATGAGCACTGTTGCCAGGGGAACTCTCACTATGGGAACTGTCGCCATGAGCACTGTCACTGTGAGTACTATCACCATGGGCACTGTTACCATGAGAACTGTCACCATGAGCACGGTCACCATGGGCCCTATTTCGGTGACTGTGGTTATCATGGAGAGTATATACATGGGAATGTCACAATGGGCACTATCCCCAATGAGCACTGTGACCATGAGCAATGTGACCATGGACACTGTTACCATGAGCACTGTCACATTGGGCAGTGTCACAATGTGAACTGTCACCATGGGAACTGTCACCAAGAGCACTGTCACCATGAGCACTGTCAGCATGAGCAATGTCACCATGGGCACTTAACGAGGAGCACTGTCACCATTGGCACTGTCACCATGACCACAGTCACCATGAGCACTATTACCATGAGCATTGTCACAATGGGCACTGTCACCATGGGAACTGTCACCGTGAAAAGTGTCACAAAGGATAATATCACTATGGGTACTGTCACCACAGTATATTTCACAAAGAGCACTTTCACTGTGAGCATTGTGACCATGAGCACTATCACCATGAACACACTCCCCATGAGCACTGTTTCCATGGGCACTGTCACCACGAGCACTGTCACCATGGGCATTGTCACCACGGGCACTATTACCATGATTGCGGTCAACATGGTGAATATAACCATGGACACTGTCACAACGGGCACTCTCACCATGAGCACTGTCACCGTGGGCACTGTCACCATGAGCACTCTAACCATGAGCACTATCAAAAGGGGAACTATCACTGTGATAATTGTCACCATGGGCACTGTCACCGTAGGCAATATAACCATGGGTACTGTCACCATGAGCACTGTCACCTTGGGAACCGTCACCATTGGTACTATTACCATGAGCACTATCACCATGAGCACGGTCTCCATGGGCATTTTCACCGAGATTGCGGTCACCATGGTGACTATAACCATCGGCACTCTCACAAAGGGCTTTATCACGAGAACTATCACCATTAGCACTGACACCATGAGCACTGTTACCATGGGCACTGTCACCATGAGCCCTCTCACCAAGGGAACTGTCACCGTGAACTCTGTCCCAATGGGTACTATTACCATGCGTACTGTCAGCATGGTATATTTCACTAAGAGCATTATCACTGTGAGCATTGTGACCATGAGCACGGGCACCTTGAACACTGTGAGAAAGTACACTGGCTCCATGAACACTCTCACAATGAGCACTGTCACCATGGGCTCTGTCACCATCAGAACTGTCACCATGGGCACTGTCAGCATTGCCGCTGTCACCATGAGCACTGTCACCATGGGCCCATTTACCATGGGCACTATCAACTTGAGCATGGTCACCATGAGCACTTTCGCCATGGGCACTGTGACCATGAGCACTATCACCATGAGAACTGTCACCAAAGGCATTGTCATCATTGGAACTCTCACCATGGGCACTGTCACCATGAGCACTGTCACCATGGACACTGTCACCATGGGCACTGTCACCATGGGAACTGTCACCGTGAAAAGGGTCACAAAGGGTACTATCACTATGGGTACTGTCACCACAGTATATTTCACTAAGAGCACTTGCACTGTGAGCATTGTGACCATGAGCACTGTCACCATGAATACTGTCACTATGGGCACTATCACCATGAACACTGTTGACAGGGGCACTCTCACTATGGGCACGGTCGCCAAGAGCACTTTCACCATTGCCACTGTTACCATGAGCACTGTCACCATGAGCACGGTCACCATGGGCACTATTTCTGTGATTGCGGTTACCATGGAGACTATAGGCATGGGAATGTCACAATGGGCACCATCACAAAGGGCACTGTGACCATGAGCATTGTAACCATAGTCACTGTCACCAAGAGCACTGTCACATTGGGCAGTGTAACAATGGACCCTGTCACCATGGGCTCTGTCACCATGAGCAATGTCACCATGGGCAATGTTACCATGAGCACTACCACCATTAGAACTGTCACCATGGGCACTGTCCGCCTTGGAACTATCACCATGGGCTCTGTCACCATGGGCACTGTCACCATGATCACAGTCACCATGGCCACTCTAACTGTGATTGCGGTCACCATGGAGACTATAACCATGTGCAGTGTCACAAGAGGCAGTATCACCATGAGCACTGTCACCATGGACACTTTCACCATGGGCATTGTCACCATGGGCATTCTCAACATAGGTACTATCACCATGAGCAGTTTCACCATGGGCACTATCACCATGAGCACTGTCACCATGGGCACTGTCGCCATGGGCACTGTCAGCATTGGAACTGTCACCATGGGCTCTGTCAGCATGACCACTGTCACCATGATCACAGTCACCATGCGCACTATTACTGTGATTGCTGTCACCATGGAGACTTTAACCATGGGCAGTGTCACAAGAGGCAGTATCACCGTGAGCCCTGTCACCATGGACACTGTCACCATGGACACTGTCACCATGGGAACTGTCACCGTGAAAAGTGTCACAAAGGGTACTATCACTATGGGTACTGTCACCACAGTATATTTCACTAAGAGCACTTTCACTTTGAGCATTATGATGATGAGCACTCTCACCAAGTACACTGTCACCATGAACACTCTCAGCATGAGCACGGTCACCATGGCCATTGTCACCATGAGCACAGTCACCGTGTGCACTATTACCTTGATTGCGGTCACCATGGAGACTATAACCATGGGATTGTCCAAATCGGCACTATATCCTTGAGCACTGTCACCATGAGAACTGTCACCAAGGGCACTCTCACCATGGGAACTATCACTATGAGCAATATCACCATGAGAACTGTCACCATGGGCAGTGTCAGCATTGCCACTGTCAACATGGGTTCTGTCACCTGGAGCACTGTCACCATGGGCCCAGTCACCATGGGCAATATCACCTTGAGCAGTGTCACCATGACCACAGTCACCATGAGCACTATTACCATGAGCATTGCCACCATGGGAATAGTCACCATGAGCACTCTCACCATGAGCACGGTCACCATGGGCACTATTCCCGTGGTAGCGGTCAACATGGAGACTATAACCTTGGGACTGTCACAATGGGCACTATCACCATGGGTACGGTTACGATGGGCACTATTACCGTGATTGCAGTGACCTTTCAGATTATAACCATGGGACTCTCACATCGGGCACTATCAGCATGAGCACTGTCACCATGGGCACTGTCACCCTTAGCACTTTCACCATGGACACTATCACCATGAGCACTGTCACCATGGGAACTGTCACCATGAGCACTATTTCCATGAGCATTGCCACCATGGGAATTGTCACCATGAGCACTGTCACCATGAGCACGGTCACCATGGGCACTATTCCCGTGGTAGCGGTCAACATGGAGACTATAACCTTGGGACTGTCACAATGGGCACTATCACCATGGGTACGGTTACGATGGGCACTATTACCGTGATTGCAGTGACCTTTCAGATTATAACCATGGGACTCTCACATCGGGCACTATCAGCATGAGCACTGTCACCATGGGCATTGTCACCCTTAGCACTTTCACCATGGACCCTATCACCATGAGCACTGTCACCATGGGAACTGTCACCATGAGCACTATCACCATGGGCACTGTCACTATGAGCAATATCACCATGAGAACTGTCATCATGGGCACTGTCAGCCTTGCCACTGTCACCATGGGCCCAGTCACCATGGGCACTATCACCTTGATCAGTGTCACCATGATCAGTGTCGCCATGGGCACAGTCAGCATTGGAACTGTCACCATGGGCTCTGTCACCATGAGCACTGTCACCATGATCACGGTCACCATGGGATCTATTACTTTGATTGCGGTCACCATGGAGACTATAACCATGGGCAGTGTCACAATGTGCAGTATCACCATGAGCACTATCACAATGAGCACTGTCACCATGAGCAATCTTTCCATGAGCACTCTCACCATGAGCACTGTCACCATGGACACTGTCACCCTGGGCACTGTCACCATGGGAACTGTCACCGTGAAAAGTGTCACAAAGGATAATATCACTATGGGTACTGTCACCACCGTATATTTCACAAAGACCACTTTCACTGTGAGCATTGTGACTATGGGCACTGTCGCCATGAGCTCTGTCACTATGAGCACTGTCACCATGGGCACTATCATCATGAGCACTGTGACCATGGTCACTGTCACCATGAGCACTGTCACACTGGGCAGTGTCACAATGGGAACTGTCACCATGGGCACTGTCACCGAGAGCACTGTCACCATGAGCACTATCAGCATGAGCAATGTCACCATGGGTACTGAACGATGAGCACTGTCACCATTGGCACTGTCACCATGACCACAGTCACCATGAACACTATTACCATGAGGACTGTCACCATGGGAATTGTCACCATGAGCACTGTTACCATGAGCATGGTCACCATGGGCACTATTACCGTGGTAGCGGTAACCATGGAGACTATAACCATAGGACTGTCACAATGGGCACTATCACCATGGGTATGGTTACGATGGGCACTATTACCGTGATTGCAGTGACCATGGAGATTATACGCAGGGGACTCTCACATCGGGCACTATCAGCATGAGCACAGTCACCATGGGCACTGTCACACTGAGCACTGTCACCATGGAAACGATCACTATGAGCACTGTCACCGTGGATACTGTCACGATGGTAACTGTCACCATTAACACTATCACCATGAGCACAGTCACCGTGTGCACTCTAACAGTGATGGCGGTCACCATGGACAATATAAACATGGACACTGTCACAATGGGCACTGTCGCCATGAGCACTGTCACTATGCGCACTGTCGCCATGAGCACTGTCACCATGAGCACTGTCACCATGAGCATGATCACCATGGACACTATTTCCGTGGTTACAGTTACCATGGAGAATATAAGCATGGGAATGTCACAATGGGAACTATCACTAGGAGCACTGTGACCATGACCAATGTGACCATGTCACATTGGGCAGTGTCACAATCGGGCCTGTCGCCATGGGCTCTGTCACCATGAGCACTGTCACCATGGGCACTGTCACCATGACAACTATCACCATGGGCATTGTCACTATGAACAATATCACCATGAGAAATGTCACCATGGGCACTGTCACCATGTGCCCAGTCCCCATGGGAACTATCACATTGATTGCGGTCACCATGGAGACTATAACCCTCGGCAGTGTCACAATGTGCAGTATCACCATGAGCACTATCACAATGAGCACTGTCACCATGAGCAATCTTTCCATGAGCAGCGTCACCATGAGCACTGTCACCATAAGCACTGTCACCATGGACACTGTCACCATGGGCACTGTCACCATGGGAACTGTCACCGTGAAAAGTGTCACAAAGGGTCATATCACTATGGGTAATGTCACCACAGTATATTTCACAAAGAGCACTTTCACTGTGAGCATTGCGACCATGAGCACTATCACCATGAACACTGTCACCATGAGTACTGTCACCATGAGTACTATCACCATGAGCACTGTTTCCAGGGGCACTCTCACTATGGGCATTGTCGCCATGAGCACTGTCACTATGAGCACTGTCACCATGGGCACTGTTACCATGAGCACTGTCACCATGAGCACGGTCACCATGGGCACTATTTCCGTGATTGCGGTTACCGTGGAGACTATAAGGATGGGAATGTCACAATGGGCACTATCACCATGAGCACTGTGAGCCTGGTCACTGTCACCATGAGAACTGTGACATTGGGCAATGTCACAATGGAAACTGTCACCATGGGCACTGTCACCATGAGCACTATCAGCATGAGCATTGTCACCATGGGCACTTAACGATGAGCACTGTCACCATTGGCACTGTCACCATAACCACAGTCAGCATGAACACTATTACCATGTGCATTGTCACCATGACCACAGTCACCATGAGCACTATTACCGTGAGCATTGTCACCATGGGAATTGTCAACAGAGCACTGTCACCATGAGCACGGTCACCATGGGCATTATTACCGTGGTAGCTGTTACCATGGAGACTATAACCATGGGACTGTCACAATGGGCACTATCACCATGGGTACGGTTATGATGGGCACTATTACCGTGATTGCAGTGACCATGGAGATTATAACCATGGGACTCTCACATCGGGCACTATCAGCATGAGCACTGTCACCATGGGCACTTTCACCCTGAGTACTGTCTCCATGGACACGATCACCATGAGCACTGTCACCGTGGCCACTGTCACCATGGTTAATGTCACCATTCGCACTATCACCATGAGCACGGTCACCGTGTGCACTATAACAGTGAATGTGGTCACCATGGACAGTATAAACATGGACACTGTCACAATGGGCACTGTCACCTTGAGAACTGTCACTATGGGCACTGTCGCCATGAGCACTGTAACCATGAGCACGATCACCATGGGCACTATTTCCGTGGTTGCGGTTACCATGGAGAATCTAAGCATGGGAATGTCACAATGGGAACTATCACCAGGAGCACTGTGACCATGAGCACTGTGACCATGGACATTTTCACCATGAGCACTGTCACATTGGGCAGTGTCACAATCGGCCCTATCACCATGGGCTCTGTCACCATGAGCACTGTCACCATGGGCACTCTCACCAAGAGCACTATCACCATGGGCACTGTCACTATGAGAAATATCACCATGAGAACTGTCACCATGGGCACTGTCACCATGAGCACTGTCAACATGTGCCCAGTCGCCATGGGCACTATCACCATGAGCACTATCACAATGAGCACTGTCACCATGATCACTGTTTCCACGGGCACTGTCACCATGAGCATTGTCACCATGATAACGGTCACAATGGGCACTATTACCGTGATTGCGGTCACCATGGAGATTATAACCATATGAACTGTCACAATGGACATTCTCACCATGGGCATTGTCACCATGGGCATTCTCACCATGGGTACTGTCACCATGAGCAGTTTCACCATGGGCACTCTCACCATGAGCACTGTCGCCATGGGCACTCTCACTATGGGCACTGTCGCCATGAGCACTGTCACCATGGGCACTATTTCCGTGATTCCACTTACCATGGAGACTATAAGCATGGGAATGTCACAATGGGCACTATCACAATGAGCACTGTGACCATGAGGATTGTGACCATAGTCACTGTCACCAAGAGCACTGTCACATTGGGCAGTGTAACAATGGACCCTGTCACCATGGGCTCTGTCACCATGAGCAATGTCACCATGGGCACTGTTACCATGAGCACTCTCACCATTAGAACTGTCACCATGGGTACTGTCAGCATTGGAACTGTCACCATGGGCTCTGTCACCATGAGCACTGTCACCATGATCACGGGCACCATGGGCAATATTACTGTGATTGCGGTCACCATGGAGACTATAACCATGGGCAGTGTCACAATGAGCAGTATCACCATGAGCACTATCACAATGAGCACTGTCACCATGAGCACTGTCACCATGGACACTGTCACCATGGGCACTGTCACCATGGGAACTGTCACCGTGAAAAGAGTCACAAAGGGTACTATCACTATGGGTAATATCACCACAGTATATTTCACTAAGAGCACTTTCACAGTCAGCATTGTGACCATGCGCACTATCACCATGAACAGTTTCACCATGAGTACTGTCACCATGGGCACTATCACCATGAGCACTGTTGCCAGGGGAACTCTCACTATGGGAACTGTCGCCATGAGCACTGTCACTGTGAGTACTATCACCATGGGCACTGTTACCATGAGAACTGTCACCATGAGCACGGTCACCATGGGCCCTATTTCGGTGACTGTGGTTATCATGGAGAGTATATACATGGGAATGTCACAATGGGCACTATCCCCAATGAGCACTGTGACCATGAGCAATGTGACCATGGACACTGTTACCATGAGCACTGTCACATTGGGCAGTGTCACAATGTGAACTGTCACCATGGGAACTGTCACCAAGAGCACTGTCACCATGAGCACTGTCAGCATGAGCAATGTCACCATGGGCACTTAACGAGGAGCACTGTCACCATTGGCACTGTCACCATGACCACAGTCACCATGAGCACTATTACCATGAGCATTGTC
Organism: Kogia breviceps; assembly: GCF_026419965.1. Classification (NCBI taxonomy): domain Eukaryota; kingdom Metazoa; phylum Chordata; class Mammalia; order Artiodactyla; family Physeteridae; genus Kogia; species Kogia breviceps. The sequence continues at coordinate 665,721 of NW_026711555.1, read as the reverse complement.
ACAATGGGCACTGTCACCATGGGAACTGTCACCGTGAAAAGTGTCACAAAGGATAATATCACTATGGGTACTGTCACCACAGTATATTTCACAAAGAGCACTTTCACTGTGAGCATTGTGACCATGAGCACTATCACCATGAACACACTCCCCATGAGCACTGTTTCCATGGGCACTGTCACCACGAGCACTGTCACCATGGGCATTGTCACCACGGGCACTATTACCATGATTGCGGTCAACATGGTGAATATAACCATGGACACTGTCACAACGGGCACTCTCACCATGAGCACTGTCACCGTGGGCACTGTCACCATGAGCACTCTAACCATGAGCACTATCAAAAGGGGAACTATCACTGTGATAATTGTCACCATGGGCACTGTCACCGTAGGCAATATAACCATGGGTACTGTCACCATGAGCACTGTCACCTTGGGAACCGTCACCATTGGTACTATTACCATGAGCACTATCACCATGAGCACGGTCTCCATGGGCATTTTCACCGAGATTGCGGTCACCATGGTGACTATAACCATCGGCACTCTCACAAAGGGCTTTATCACGAGAACTATCACCATTAGCACTGACACCATGAGCACTGTTACCATGGGCACTGTCACCATGAGCCCTCTCACCAAGGGAACTGTCACCGTGAACTCTGTCCCAATGGGTACTATTACCATGCGTACTGTCAGCATGGTATATTTCACTAAGAGCATTATCACTGTGAGCATTGTGACCATGAGCACGGGCACCTTGAACACTGTGAGAAAGTACACTGGCTCCATGAACACTCTCACAATGAGCACTGTCACCATGGGCTCTGTCACCATCAGAACTGTCACCATGGGCACTGTCAGCATTGCCGCTGTCACCATGAGCACTGTCACCATGGGCCCATTTACCATGGGCACTATCAACTTGAGCATGGTCACCATGAGCACTTTCGCCATGGGCACTGTGACCATGAGCACTATCACCATGAGAACTGTCACCAAAGGCATTGTCATCATTGGAACTCTCACCATGGGCACTGTCACCATGAGCACTGTCACCATGGACACTGTCACCATGGGCACTGTCACCATGGGAACTGTCACCGTGAAAAGGGTCACAAAGGGTACTATCACTATGGGTACTGTCACCACAGTATATTTCACTAAGAGCACTTGCACTGTGAGCATTGTGACCATGAGCACTGTCACCATGAATACTGTCACTATGGGCACTATCACCATGAACACTGTTGACAGGGGCACTCTCACTATGGGCACGGTCGCCAAGAGCACTTTCACCATTGCCACTGTTACCATGAGCACTGTCACCATGAGCACGGTCACCATGGGCACTATTTCTGTGATTGCGGTTACCATGGAGACTATAGGCATGGGAATGTCACAATGGGCACCATCACAAAGGGCACTGTGACCATGAGCATTGTAACCATAGTCACTGTCACCAAGAGCACTGTCACATTGGGCAGTGTAACAATGGACCCTGTCACCATGGGCTCTGTCACCATGAGCAATGTCACCATGGGCAATGTTACCATGAGCACTACCACCATTAGAACTGTCACCATGGGCACTGTCCGCCTTGGAACTATCACCATGGGCTCTGTCACCATGGGCACTGTCACCATGATCACAGTCACCATGGCCACTCTAACTGTGATTGCGGTCACCATGGAGACTATAACCATGTGCAGTGTCACAAGAGGCAGTATCACCATGAGCACTGTCACCATGGACACTTTCACCATGGGCATTGTCACCATGGGCATTCTCAACATAGGTACTATCACCATGAGCAGTTTCACCATGGGCACTATCACCATGAGCACTGTCACCATGGGCACTGTCGCCATGGGCACTGTCAGCATTGGAACTGTCACCATGGGCTCTGTCAGCATGACCACTGTCACCATGATCACAGTCACCATGCGCACTATTACTGTGATTGCTGTCACCATGGAGACTTTAACCATGGGCAGTGTCACAAGAGGCAGTATCACCGTGAGCCCTGTCACCATGGACACTGTCACCATGGACACTGTCACCATGGGAACTGTCACCGTGAAAAGTGTCACAAAGGGTACTATCACTATGGGTACTGTCACCACAGTATATTTCACTAAGAGCACTTTCACTTTGAGCATTATGATGATGAGCACTCTCACCAAGTACACTGTCACCATGAACACTCTCAGCATGAGCACGGTCACCATGGCCATTGTCACCATGAGCACAGTCACCGTGTGCACTATTACCTTGATTGCGGTCACCATGGAGACTATAACCATGGGATTGTCCAAATCGGCACTATATCCTTGAGCACTGTCACCATGAGAACTGTCACCAAGGGCACTCTCACCATGGGAACTATCACTATGAGCAATATCACCATGAGAACTGTCACCATGGGCAGTGTCAGCATTGCCACTGTCAACATGGGTTCTGTCACCTGGAGCACTGTCACCATGGGCCCAGTCACCATGGGCAATATCACCTTGAGCAGTGTCACCATGACCACAGTCACCATGAGCACTATTACCATGAGCATTGCCACCATGGGAATAGTCACCATGAGCACTCTCACCATGAGCACGGTCACCATGGGCACTATTCCCGTGGTAGCGGTCAACATGGAGACTATAACCTTGGGACTGTCACAATGGGCACTATCACCATGGGTACGGTTACGATGGGCACTATTACCGTGATTGCAGTGACCTTTCAGATTATAACCATGGGACTCTCACATCGGGCACTATCAGCATGAGCACTGTCACCATGGGCACTGTCACCCTTAGCACTTTCACCATGGACACTATCACCATGAGCACTGTCACCATGGGAACTGTCACCATGAGCACTATCACCATGGGCACTCTCACTATGAGCAATATCACCATGAGAACTGTCATCATGGGCACTGTCAGCCTTGCCACTGTCACCATGGGCCCAGTCACCATGGGCACTATCACCTTGATCAGTGTCACCATGATCAGTGTCGCCATGGGCACAGTCAGCATTGGAACTGTCACCATGGGCTCTGTCACCATGAGCACTGTCACCATGATCACGGTCACCATGGGAACAATTACTTTGATTGCGGTCACCATGGAGCCTATAACCATGGGCAGTGTCACAATGTGCAGTATCACCATGAGCACTATCACAATGAGCACTGTCACCATGAGCAATCTTTCCATGAGCACTCTCACCATGAGCACTGTCACCATGGACACTGTCACCCTGGGCACTGTCACCATGGGAACTGTCACCGTGAAAAGTGTAACAAAGGATAATATCACTATGGGTACTGTCACCACTGTATATTTCACAAAGACCACTTTCACTGTGAGCATTGTGACTATGGGCACTGTCGCCATGAGCTCTGTCACTATGAGCACTGTCACCATGGGCACTATCACCATGAGCACTGTGACCATGGTCACTGTCACCATGGGCACTGTCACACTGAGCACTGTTACCATGGAAATGATCGCTTTGAGCACTGTCACCGTGGACACTGTCACGATGGTAATTGTCACCATTAACACTATCACCATGAGCACGGTCACCGTGTGCACTCTAACAGTGATGGCGGTCACCATGGACAATATAAACATGGACACTGTCACAATGGGCACTGTCGCCATGAGCACTGTCACTATGGGCACTGTCGCCATGAGCACTGTCACCATGAGCACTGTCACCATGAGCATGATCACCATGGACACTATTTCCGTGGTTACAGTTACCATGGAGAATATAAGCATGGGAATGTCACAATGGGAACTATCACTAGGAGCACTGTGACCATGACCAATGTGACCATGTCACATTGGGCAGTGTCACAATCGGGCCTGTCGCCATGGGCTCTGTCACCATGAGCACTGTCACCATGGGCACTGTCACCATGACAACTATCACCATGGGCATTGTCACTATGAACAATATCACCATGAGAAATGTCACCATGGGCACTGTCACCATGTGCCCAGTCCCCATGGGAACTATCACATTGATTGCGGTCACCATGGAGACTATAACCCTCGGCAGTGTCACAATGTGCAGTATCACCATGAGCACTATCACAATGAGCACTGTCACCATGAGCAATCTTTCCATGAGCACGGTCACCATGAGCACTGTCACCATGAGCACTGTCATCATGGGAACTGTCACCGTGAAAAGTGTCACAAAGGGTCATATCACTATGGGTAATGTCACCACAGTATATTTCAGAAAGAGCACTTTCACTGTGAGCATTGCGACCATGAGCACTATCACCATGAACACTGTCACCATGAGTACTGTCACCATGAGTACTATCACCATGAGCACTGTTTCCAGGGGCACTCTCACTATGGGCACTGTCGCCATGAGCACTGTCACTATGAGCACTGTCACCATGGGCACTGTTACCATGAGCACTGTCACCATGAGCACGGTCACCATGGGCACTATTTCTGTGATTGCGGTTACCGTGGAGACTATAAGGATGGGAATGTCACAATGGGCACTATCACCATGAGCACTGTGAGCCTGGTCACTGTCACAATGAGCACTGTGACATTGGGCAGTGTCACAATGGAAACTGTCACCATGGGCACTGTCACCATGAGCACTATCAGCATGAGCAATGTCACCATGGCCACTTAACCATGAGCACTGTCACCATTGGCACTGTCACCATGACCACAGTCACCATGAACACTATTACCATGTGCATTGTCACCATGACCACAGTCACCATGAGCACTATTACCATGAGCATTGTCACCATGGGAATTGTCAACAGAGCACTGTCACCATGAGCACGGTCACCATGGGCATTATTACCGTAGTAGCGGTTACCATGGAGACTATAACCATGGGACTGTCACAATGGGCACTATCACCATGGGTACGGTTACGATGGGCACTATTACCGTGATTGCAGTGACCATGGAGATTATAACCATGGGACTCTCACACCGGGCACTATCAGCATGAGCACTGTCACCATGGGCACTTTCACCCTGAGTACTGTCTCCATGGACACGATCACCATGAGCACTGTCACCGTGGCCACTGTCACCATGGTTAATGTCACCATTCGCACTATCACCATGAGCACGGTCACCGTGTGCACTATAACAGTGAATGTGGTCACCATGGACAGTATAAACATGGACACTGTCACAATGGGCACTGTCACCTTGAGAACTGTCACTATGGGCACTGTCGCCATGAGCACTGTAACCATGAGCACGATCACCATGGGCACTATTTCCGTGGTTGCGGTTACCATGGAGAATCTAAGCATGGGAATGTCACAATGGGAACTGTCACCAGGAGCACTGTGACCATGAGCACTGTGACCATGGACATTTTCACCATGAGCACTGTCACATTGGGCAGTGTCACAATCGGCCCTATCACCATGGGCTCTGTCACCATGAGCACTGTCACCATGGGCACTGTCTCCATGGGCACTGTCAGCATTGGAACTGTCACCATGGGCTCTGTCAGCATGACCACTGTCACCATGATCACAGTCACCATGCGCACTATTACTGTGATTGCGGTCACCATGGAGACTATAACCATGGGCAGTGTCACAAGAGGCAGTATCACCGTGAGCACTGTCACCATGGACACTGTCACCATGGGCACTGTCACCATGGGAACTGTCACCATGAAAAGTGTCACAAAGTGTACTATCACTATGGGTACTGTCACCACAGTATATTTCACTAAGAGCACTTTCACTTTGAGCATTATGACGATGAGCACAGTCACCATGAACACTGTCACCAAGTACACTGTCACCATGAACACTCTCAGCATGAGCACGGTCACCATGGCCATTGTCACCATGAGCACAGTCACCGTGTGCACTATTACCTTGATTGCGGTCACCATGGAGACTATAACCATGGGACTGTCAAAATCGGCACTATATCCTTGAGCACTGTCACCATGAGAACTGTCACCAAGGGCACGGTCACCATGGGAACTATCACTATGAGCAATATCACCATGAGAACTGTCACCATGGGCAGTGTCAGCATTGCCACTGTCAACATGGGGTCTGTCACCTGGAGCACTGTCACCATGGGCCCAGTCACCATGGGCAATATCACCTTGAGCAGTGTCACCATGACCACAGTCACCATGAGCACTATTACCATGAGCATTGCCACCATGGGAATTGTCACCAAGAGCACTGTCACCATGAGCACGGTCACCATGGGCACTATTCCCGTGGTAGCGGTCAACATGGAGACTATAACTTTGGGACTGTCAAAATGGGCACTATCACCATGGGTACGGTTACGATGGGCACTATTACCGTGATTGCAGTGACCTTTCAGATTATAACCATGGGACTCTCACATCGGGCACTATCAGCATGAGCACTGTCACCATGGGCATTGTCACCCTTAGCACTGTCACCATGGACACTATCACCATGAGCACTGTTACCATGGGAACTGTCACCATGAGCACTATCACCATGGGCACTGTCACTATGAGCAATATCACCATGAGAACTGTCATCATGGGCACTGTCACCATAAGCACTGTCACCATGGGTACTATCACTCTCATCACTCTCACCATGAACACTATCACTATGAGCACGGTCACAATAGGCAGTATCACCATGAGCACTGTTGCCATGGCCACTGTTGCCATGGGCACTCTCACAAAGGGCACTGTCGCCATGAGCACTGTCAACATGGGCACTATTTCCGTGATTGCGGTTACCATGGAGTGTATAAGCATGGGAATGTCTCAATGGGCACTATCACAATGAGCACTGTGACCATAGTCACCGTCACCATGAGCACTGTCACATTGGGCAGTGTAACAATGGGCCCTGTCACCATCGGCTCTGTCACCATGAGCACTGTCACCATGATCACGGTCACCATGAGCACACTATTACTGTGATTGCGGTCACCATGGAAGCTATAACCATGGGCAGTGTCGCAATGGGCAGTATCACCATGAGCACTATCAAAATGAGCACTGTCACCAGAGCACTGTCACCATGGACACTGTCACCATGGGAACTGTCACCATGGGAACTGTCACCGTGAAAAGAGTCACAAAGTGTACTATCACTATGGGTAATGTGGTAATGTCACCACAGTATATTTCACTAAGAGCACTTTCACTGTCAGCATTGTGACCATGAGCACTATCACCATGAACAGTTTCACTATGAGTACTGTCACCATGGGCACTATCACCATGAGCACTGTTGCCAGGGGAACTCTCACTATGGGTACTGTCGCCATGAGCACTGTCACTGTGAGCACTGTCACCATGGGCACTGTTACAATGAAAACTGTCACCATGAGCATGGTCACCATGGGCACTATTTCCGTGACTGTGGTTATCATGGAGAGTATATACATGGGAATGTCACAATGGGCACTATCCCCATGAGCACTGTGACCATGAGCACTGTGACCATGGACACTGTTACCATGAGCACTGTCACATTGGGCAGTGTCACAATGGGAACTGTCACCATGGGCACTGTCACCAAGAGCACTGTCACCATGAGCACTGTCAGCATGAGCAATGTCACCATGGGCAATTAACCAGGAGCACTGTCACCATTGGCACTGTCACCATGACCACAGTCACCATGAGCACTATTACCATGAGCATTGTCACCATGGGCACTGTCACCATGGGAACTGTCACCGTGAAAAGTGTCACAAAGGATAATATCACTATGGGTACTGTCACCACAGTATATTTCACAAAGAGCACTTTCACTGTGAGCATTGTGACCATGAGCACTATCACCATGAACACACTCCCCATGAGCACTGTTTCCATGGGCACTGTCACCACGAGCACTGTCACCATGGGCATTGTCACCACGGGCACTATTACCATGATTGCGGTCAACATGGTGAATATAACCATGGACACTGTCACAACGGGCACTCTCACCATGAGCACTGTCACCGTGGCCACTGTCACCATGAGCACTCTAACCATGAGCACTATCAAAAGGGGAACTATCACTGTGATAATTGTCACCATGGGCACTGTCACCGTAGGCAATATAACCATGGGTACTGTCACCATGAGCACTGTCACCTTGGGAACCGTCACCATTGGTACTATTACCATGAGCACTATCACCATGAGCACGGTCTCCATGGGCATTTTCACCGAGATTGCGGTCACCATGGTGACTATAACCATCGGCACTCTCACAAAGGGCTTTATCACGAGAACTCTCACCATTAGCACTGACACCATGAGCACTGTTACCATGGGCACTTTCACCATGAGCCCTCTCACCAAGGTAACTGTCACCGTGAACTCTGTCCCAATGGGTACTATTACCATGCGTACTGTCAGCATGGTATATTTCACTAAGAGCATTATCACTGTGAGCATTGTGACCATGAGCACGGGCACCTTGAACACTGTGAGAAAGTACACTGGCTCCATGAACACTCTCACCATGAGCACTGTCACCATGGGCTCTGTCACCATCAGAACTGTCACCATGAGCACTGTCAGCATTGCCGCTGTCACCATGAGCACTGTCACCATGGGCCCATTTACCATGGGCACTATCAACTTGAGCATGGTCACCATGAGCACTTTCGCCATGGGCACTGTGACCATGAGCACTATCACCATGAGAACTGTCACCAAAGGCATTGTCATCATTGGAACTCTCACCATGGGCACTGTCACCATGAGCACTGTCACCATGGACACTGTCACCATGGGCACTGTCACCATGGGAACTGTCACCGTGAAAAGGGTCACAAAGGGTACTATCACTATGGGTACTGTCACCACAGTATATTTCACTAAGAGCACTTGCACTGTGAGCATTGTGACCATGAGCACTGTCACCATGAATACTGTCACTATGGGCACTATCACCATGAACACTGTTGCCAGGGGCACTCTCACTATGGGCACGGTCGCCAAGAGCACTTTCACCATTGCCACTGTTACCATGAGCACTGTCACCATGAGCACGGTCACCATGGGCACTATTTCTGTGATTGCGGTTACCATGGAGACTATAGGCATGGGAATGTCACAATGGGCACCATTACAAAGGGCACTGTGACCATGAGCATTGTAACCATAGTCACTGTCACCAAGAGCACTGTCACATTGGGTAGTGTAACAATGCACCCTGTCACCATGGGCTCTGTAACCATGAGCAATGTCACCATGGGCAATGTTACCATGAGCACTAACACCATTAGAACTGTCACCATGGGCACTGTCCGCCTTGGAACTATCACCATGGGCTCTGTCACCATGAGCACTGTCACCATGATCACAGTCACCATGGCCCCTCTAACTGTGATTGCGGTCACCATGGAGACTATAACTATGTGCAGTGTCACAAGAGGCAGTATCAACATGAGCACTGTCACCATGGACACTTTCACCATGGGCATTGTCACCATGGGCATTCTCAACATGGGTACTATCACCATGAGCCGTTTCACCATGGGCACTATCACCATGAGCACCGTTGCCATGGGGACTGTCGCCATGGGCACTCTCACTATGGGCACTGTCGCCATGAGCACTGTCACCATGGGCACTATTTCCGTGATTCCACTTACCATGGAGACTATAAGCATGGGAATGTCACAATGGGCACTATCACCATGAGCACTGTGAGCCTGGTCACTGTCACCATGAGCACTGTGACATTGGGCAGTGTCACAATGGAAACTGTCACCATGGGCACTGGCACCATGAGCACTATCAGCATGAGCAATGTCACCATGGCCACTTAACCATGAGCACTCTCACCATTGGCACTGTCACCATGACCACAGTCACCATGAACACTATTACCATGTGCATTGTCACCATGACCACAGTCACCATGAGCACTATTACCATGAGCATTGTCACCATGGGAATTGTCAACAGAGCACTGTCACCATGAACACGGTCACCATGGGCATTATTACCGTGGTAGCGGTTACCATGGAGACTATAACCATGGGACTGTCACAATGGGCACTATCACCATGGGTACGGTTACGATGGGCACTATTACCGTGATTGCAGTGACCATGGAGATTATAACCATGGGACTCTCACACCGGGCACTATCAGCATGAGCACTGTCACCATGGGCACTTTCTCCCTGAGTACTGTCTCCATGGACACGATCACCATGAGCACTGTCACCGTGGCCACTGTCACCATGGTTAGTGTTACCATTCGCACTATCACCATGAGCACGGTCACCGTGTGCCCTATAACAGTGAATGTGGTCACCATGGACAGTATAAACATGGACACTGTCACAATGGGCACTGTCACCGTGAGAACTGTCACTATGGGCACTGTCGCCATGAGCACTGTAACCATGAGCACGATCAACATGGGCACTATTTCCGTGGTTGCGGTTACCATGGAGAATCTAAGCATGGGAATGTCACAATGGGAACTATCCCCAGGAGCACTGTGACCATGAGCACTGTGACCATGGTGATTGTCACCATGAGCACTGTCACATTGGGCAGTGTCACAATCGGCCCTATCACCATGGGCTCTGTCACCATGAGCAGTGTCACCATGGGCACTGTCACCATGGGCACTGTCAGCATTGGAAGTGTCACCATGGGCTCTGTCAGCATGACCACTGTCACCATGATCACACTCACCATGCGCACTATTACTGTGATTGCGGTCACCATGGAGACTAAAACTATGGGCAGTGTCACAAGAGGCAGTATCACCGTGAGCACTGTCACCATGGACACTGTCACCATGGGCACTGTCACCATGGGAACTGTCACCGTGAAAAGTGTCACAAAGGGTCATATCACTATGGGTAATGTCACCACAGTATATTTCACAAAGAGCACTTTCACTGTGAGCATTGCGACCATGAGCACTATCACCATGAACACTGTCACCATGAGTACTGTCACCATGAGTACTATCACCATGAGCACTGTTTCCAGGGGCACTCTCACTATGGGCACTGTCGCCATGAGCACTGTCACTATGAGCACTGTCACCATGGACACTGTCACCATGGGCACTGTCACCATGGGAACTGTCACCGTGAAAAGTGTCACAAAGGATAATATCACTATGGGTAATGTCACCACAGTATATTTCACAAAGAGAACTTTCACTGTGAGCATTGTGACCATGAGCACTTTCACCATAAACACACTCCCCATGAGCACTGATTCCATGGGCACTGTCACCACGAGCACTGTCACCATGGGCATTGTCACCACAGGCACTATTACCATGATTGCGGTCAACATGGTGAATATAACCATGGACACTGTCACAACGGGCACTCTCACCATGAGCACTGTCACCGTGGGCACTGTCACCATGAGCACTCTAACCATGAGCACTATCAAAAGGGGAACTATCACTGTGATAATTGTCACCATGGGCACTGTCACCGTAGGCAATATAACCATGGGTACTGTCACCATGAGCACTGTCACCTTGGGAACCGTCACCATTGGTACTATTACCATGAGCACTATCACCATGAGCACGGTCTCCATGGGCATTTTCACCGAGATTGCGGTCACCATGGTGACTATAACCATCGGCACTCTCACAAAGGGCTTTATCACGAGAACTATCACCATTAGCACTGTCACCATGAGCACTGTTACCATGGGCACTGTCACCATGAGCCCTCTCACCAAGGGAACTGTCACCGTGAACTCTGTCCCAATGGGTACTATTGCCATGCGTACTGTCACCATGGTATATTTCACTAAGAGCATTATCACTGTGAGCATTGTTACCATGAGCACGGGCACCTTGAACACTGTGAGAAAGTACACTGGCTCCATGAACACTCTCACCATGAGCACTGTCACCATGGGCTCTGTCACCATCAGAACTGTCACCATGGGCACTGTCAGCATTGCCGCTGTCACCATGAGCACTGTCACCATGGGCCCATTTAACATGGGCACTATCAACTTGAGCATGGTCACCATGAGCACTTTCGCCATGGGCACTGTGACCATGAGCACTATCACCATGAGAACTGTCACCAAAGGCATTGTCATCATTGGAACTCTCACCATGGGCACTGTCACCATGAGCACTGTCACCAAGGACACTGTCACCATGGGCACTGTCACCATGGGAACTGTCACCGTGAAAAGGGTCACAAAGGGTACTATCACTATGGGTACTGTCACCACAGTATATTTCACTAAGAGCACTTGCACTGTGAGCATTGTGACCATGAGCAGTGTCACCATGAATACTGTCACTATGGGCACTATCACCATGAACACTGTTGCCAGGGGCACTCTCACTATGGGCACGGTCGCTAAGAGCACTTTCACCATTGCCACTGTTACCATGAGCACTGTCACCATGAGCACGGTCACCATGGGCACTATTTCTGTGATTGCGGTTACCATGGAGACTGTAGGCATGGGAATGTCACAATGGGCACCATCACAAAGGGCACTGTGACCATGAGCATTGTAACCATACTCACTGTCACCAAGAGCACTGTCACATTGGGCAGTGTAACAATGCACCCTGTCACCATGGGCTCTGTCACCATGAGCAATGTCACCATGGGCAATGTTACCATGAGCACTACCACCATTAGAACTGTCACCATGGGCAGTGTCCGCCTTGGAACTATCACCATGGTCTCTGTCACCATGAACCCTGTCACCATGATCACGTTAACCATGGCCACTCTAACTGTGATTGCGGTCACCATGGAGACTATAACCATGTGCAGTGTCACAAGAGGCAGTATCACCATGAGCACTGTCACCATGGACACTTTCACCATGGGCATTGTCACCATGGGCATTCTCAACATGGGTACTATCACCATGAGCAGTTTCACCATGGGCACTATCACCATGAGCACTGTTGCCATGGGCACTGTCGCCATGGGCACTCTCACTATGGGCACTGTCGCCATGAGCACTGTCACCATGGGCACTATTTCCGTGATTCCACTTACCATGGAGACTATAAGCATGGGAATGTCACAATGGGCACTATCACCATGAGCACTGTGAGCCTGGTCACTGTCACCATGAGCACTGTGACATTGGGCAGTGTCACAATGGAAACTGTCACCATGGGCACTGTCACCATGAGCACTATCAGCATGAGCAATGTCACCATGGCCACTTAACCATGAGCACTGTCACCATTGGCACTGTCACCATGAACACAGTCACCATGAACACTATTACCATGTGCATTGTCACCATGACCACAGTCACCATGAGCACTATTACCATGAGCATTGTCACCATGGGAATTGTCAACAGAGCACTGTCACCATGAGCACGGTCACCATGGGCATTATTACCGTGGTAGCGGTTACCATGGAGACTATAACCATGGGACTGTCACAATGGGCACTATCACCATGGGTACGGTTACGATGGGCACTATTACCGTGATTGCAGTGACCATGGAGATTATAACCATGGGACTCTCACATCGGGCACTATCAGCATGAACACTCTCACCATGAGCACTGTTGCCATGGGCACTCTCAGTATGGGCACTGTCGCCATGAGCACTATCACCATGGGCACTATTTCTGTGATTGCGGTTACCATGGAGACTATAAGCATGGGAATATCACAATGGGCACTATTACAATGAGCACTGTGACCATGTGCATTGTGACCATAGTCATTGTCACCAAGAGCACTGTCACATTGGGCAGTGTAACAATGGACCCTTTCACCATGGGTTCTGTCACCATGAGCAATGTCACCATGGGCACTGTCAGCATTGGAACTGTCACTATGGGCTCTGTCACCATGAGCACTGTCACCATGAGCACTGTCACAATGAGCACGATCACCATGGGCACTATTTCCGTGGTTACGGTTACCATGGAGAATATAAGCATGGGAATGTCACAATGGGAACTATCACCAGGAGCACTGTGACCATGACCACTGTGACCATGGTCATTGTCACCATGAGCACTTTCGCCATGGGCACTGTCACCATGAGCACTATCACCATGGGCACTGTCACTATGAACAATATCAACATGAGAATTGTCACCATGGGCACTGTCAGCATTGCCACTATCACCATGGGCTCTGTCACCATGAGCACTGTCACCATGGACACTGTCACCCTGGGCACTGTCACCATGGGAACTGTCACCGTGAAAAGTGTCACAAAGGATAATATCACTATGGGTACTGTCACCACCGTATATTTCACAAAGACCACTTTCACTGTGAGCATTGTGACTATGGGCACTGTCGCCATGAGATCTGTCACTATGAGCACTGTCACCATGGGCACTATCACCATGAGCACTGTGACCATGGTCACTGTCACCATGAGCACTGTCACACTGGGCAGTGTCACAATGGGAACTGTCACCATGGGCACTGTCACCGAGAGCACTGTCACCATGAGCACTATCAGCATGAGCAATGTCACCATGGGTACTGAACGATGAGCACTGTCACCATGGGCACTGTCACCATGACCACAGTCACGATGAACACTATTACAATGAGGACTGTCACCATGGGAATTGTCACCATGAGCACTGTTACCATGAGCATGGTCATCATGGGCACTATTACCGTGGTAGCGGTCACCATGGAGACTATAACCATAGGACTGTCACAATGGGCACTATCACCATGGGTATGGTTAGGATGGGCACTATTACCGTGATTGCAGTGACCATGGAGATTATACGCAGGGGACTCTCACATCGGGCACGATCAGCATGAGCACAGTCACCATGGGCACTGTCACACTGAGCACTGTCACCGTGGAAACGATCACTATGAGCACTGTCACCGTGGACACTGTCACGATGGTAATTGTCACCATTAACACTATCACCATGAGCACGGTCACCGTGTGCACTCTAACAGTGATGGCGCTCACCATGGACAATATAAACATGGACACTGTCACAATGGGCACTGTCGCCATGAGCACTGTCACTATGGGCACTGTCGCCATGAGCACTGTCACCATGAGCACTGTCACCATGAGCATGATCACCATGGACACTATTTCCGTGGTTACAGTTACCATGGAGAATATAAGCATGGGAATGTCACAATGGGAACTATCACTAGGAGCACTGTGACCATGACCAATGTGACCATGTCACATTGGGCAGTGTCACAATCGGGCCTGTCGCCATGGGCTCTGTCACCATGAGCACTGTCACCATGGGCACTGTCACCATGACAACTATCACCATGGGCATTGTCACTATG
Source organism: Kogia breviceps (assembly GCF_026419965.1). Classification (NCBI taxonomy): domain Eukaryota; kingdom Metazoa; phylum Chordata; class Mammalia; order Artiodactyla; family Physeteridae; genus Kogia; species Kogia breviceps. The sequence continues at coordinate 650,435 of NW_026711555.1, read as the reverse complement.
AACAATATCACCATGAGAAATGTCACCATGGGCACTGTCACCATGTGCCCAGTCCCCATGGGAACTATCACATTGATTGCGTCACCATGGAGACTATAACCCTCGGCAGTGTCACAATGTGCAGTATCACCATGAGCACTATCACAATGAGCACTGTCACCATGAGCAATCTTTCCATGAGCAGCGTCACCATGAGCACTGTCACCATAAGCACTGTCACCATGGACACTGTCACCATGGGCACTGTCACCATGGGAACTGTCACCATGAAAAGTGTCACAAAGGGTCATATCACTATGGGTAATGTCACCACAGTATATTTCACAAAGAGCACTTTCACTGTGAGCATTGCGACCATGAGCACTATCACCATGAACACTGTCACCATGAGTACTGTCACCATGAGTACCATCACCATGAGCACTGTTTCCAGGGGCACTCTCACTATGGGCATTGTCGCCATGAGCACTGTCACTATGAGCACTGTCACCATGGGCACTGTTACCATGAGCACTGTCACCATGAGCACGGTCACCATGGGCACTATTTCTGTGATTGCGGTTACCGTGGAGACTATAAGGATGGGAATGTCACAATGGGCACTATCACCATGAGCACTGTGAGCCTGGTCACTGTCACAATGAGCACTGTGACATTGGGCAGTGTCACAATGGAAACTGTCACCATGGGCACTGTCACCATGAGCACTATCAGCATGAGCATTGTCACCATGGGCACTTAACCATGAGCACTGTCACCATTGGCACTGTCACCATGACCACAGTCACCATGAACACTATTACCATGTGCATTGTCACCATGACCACAGTCACCATGAGCACTATTACCATGAGCATTGTCACCATGGGAATTGTCAACAGAGCACTGTCACCATGAGCACGGTCACCATGGGCATTATTACCGTGGTAGCGGTTACCATGGAGACTATAACCATGGGACTGTCACAATGGGCACTATCACCATGGGTAAGGTTACGATGGGCACTATTACCGTGATTGCAGTGACCATGGAGATTATAACCATGGGACTCTCACACCGGGCACTATCAGCATGAGCACTGTCACCATGAGCACTTTCTCCCTGAGTACTGTCTCCATGGACACGATCACCATGAGCACTGTCACCGTGGCCACTGTCACCATGGTTAGTGTTACCATTCGCACTATCACCATGAGCACGGTCACCGTGTGCACTACAACAGTGAATGTGGTCACCATGGACAGTATAAACATGGACACTGTCACAATGGGCACTGTCACCTTGAGAACTGTCACTATGGGCACTGTCGCCATGAGCACTGTAACCATGAGCACGATCACCATGGGCACTATTTCCGTGGTTGCGGTTACCATGGAGAATCTAAGCATGGGAATGTCACAATGGGAACTATCACCAGGAGCACTGTGACCATGAGCACAGTGACCATGGTCATTGTCACCATGAGCACTGTCACATTGGGCAGTGTCACAATCGGCCCTATCACCATGGGCTCTGTCACCATGAGCACTCTCACCATGGGCACTGTCACCATGGGCACTGTCAGCATTGGAACTGTCACCATGGGCTCTGTCAGCATGACCACTGTCACCATGATCACAGTCACCATGCACACTATTACTGTGATTGCGGTCACCATGGAGACTATAACCATGGGAAGTGTCACAAGAGGCAGTATCACCGTGAGCACTGTCACCATGGACACTGTCACCATGGGCACTGTCACCATGGGAACTGTCACCGTGAAAAGTGTCACAAAGGGTACTATAACTATGGGTACTGTCACCACAGTATATTTCACTAAGAGCACTTTCACTTTGAGCATTATGACGATGAGCACAGTCACCATGAACACTGTCACCAAGTACACTGTCACCATGAACACTCTCAGCATGAGCACGGTCACCATGGCCATTGTCACCATGAGCACAGTCACCGTGTGCACTATTACCTTGATTGCGGTCACCATGGAGACTATAACCATGGGACTGTCAAAATCGGCACTATATCCTTGAGCACTGTCACCATGAGAACTGTCACCAAGGGCACTCTCACCATGGGAACTATCACTATGAGCAATATCACCATGAGAACTGTCACCATGGGCAGTGTCAGCATTGCCACTGTCAACATGGGGTCTGTCACCTGGAGCACTGTCACCATGGGCCCAGTCACATGGGCAATATCACCTTGAGCGGTGTCACCATGACCACAGTCACCATGAGCACAATTACCATGAGCATTGCCACCATGGGAATTGTCACCAAGAGCACTGTCACCATGAGCACGGTCACCATGGGCACTATTCCCGTGGTAGCGGTCAACATGGAGACTATAACCTTGGGACTGTCACAATGGGCACTATCACCATGGGTACGGTTACGATGGGCACTATTACCGTGATTGCAGTGACCTTTCAGATTATAACCATGGGACTCTCACATCGGGCACTATCAGCATGAGCACTGTCACCATGGGCATTGTCACCCTTAGCACTGTCACCATGGACACTAACACCATGAGCACTGTTACCATGGGAACTGTCACCATGAGCACTATCACCATGGGCACTGTCACTATGAGCAATATCACCATGAGAACTGTCATCATGGGCACTGTCAGCCTTGCCACTGTCACCATGGGCCCAGTCACCATGGGCACTATCTCCTTGATCAGTGTCACCATGATCAGTGTCGCCATGGGCACAGTCAGCATTGGAACTGTCACCATGGGCTCTGTCACCATGAACACTGTCACCATGATCACGGTCACCATGGGAACTATTACTTTGATTGCGGTCACCATGGAGACTATAACCATGGGCAGTGTCACACTGTGCAGTATCACCATGAGCACTATCACAATGAGCACTGTCACCATGAGCAATCTTTCCATGAGCACTGTCACCATGAGCACTGTCACCGTGGACACTGTCACCCTGGGGACTGTCACCATGGGAACTGTCACCGTTAAAAGTGTCACAAAGGATAATATCACTATGGGTACTGTCACCACCGTATATTTCACAAAGACCACTTTCACTGTGAGCATTGTGACTATGGGCACTGTCGCCATGCGCTCTGTCACTATGAGCACTGTCACCATGGGCACTATCACCATGAGCACTGTGACCATGGTCACTGTCACCATGAGCACTGTCACACTGGGCAGTGTCACAATGGGAACTGTCACCATGGGCACTGTCACCATGAGCACTATCAGCATGAGCAATGTCACCATGGGTACTGAACGATGAGCACTGTCACCATTGGCACTCTCACCATGACCACAGTCACCATGAACACTATTACCATGAAGATTGTCACCATGGGAATTGTCACCATGAGCACTGTTACCATGAGCACGGTCACCATGGGCACTATTACCGTGGTAGCGGTCACCATGGAGACTATAACCATGGGACTGTCACAATGGGCACTATCACCCTGGGGACGGTTACGATGGGCCCTATTACCGTGATGGCAGTGACCATGTAGATTATAAGCATGGGACTCTCACATCGGGCACTATCAGCATGAGCACTGTCACCATGGGCACTGGCACCATGGACACTATCACCATGGACACTATCACCATGAGCACTGTCACCGTGGACACTGTCACCATGGTTATTGTCACCATTAGCACTATCACCATGAGCACGGTCACCGTGTGCACTATAAGAGTGAAAGTGGTCACCATGGACAATATAAACATGGACACTGTCACAATGGGCACTGTCACCATGAGTACTGTCACTTTGGGCACTGTTGCCATGAGCACTGTCACCAGAGGCACTGTCACCATGAGCACTGTCACCATGAGCACGATCACCTTGGGCACTATTTCCGTGGTTACGGTTACCATGGAGAATATAAGCATGGGAATGTCACAATGGGAACTATCCCCAGGAGCACTGTGACCATGAGCACTGTGACCATGGTCATTGTCACCATGAGCACTGTCACATTGGGCAGTGTCACAATCGGCCCTGTCGCCATGGGCTCTGTCACCATGAGCACTGTCACATTGGGCACTGTCACCATGACCACTATCACCATGGGCACTGTCACTATGAACAATATCACCATGAGTACTGTCACCATGAGCACGATCACCATGGGCACTATTTCCGTGGTTGCGGTTACCATGGAGAATATAAGCATGGGAATGTCACACTGGGAAATATCACCAGGAGCACTGTGACCACGGTCATTGTCACCATGAGCACTGTCACATTGGGCAGTGTCACAATCGGCCCTATCACCATGGGCTCTGTCACCATGAGCACTTTCACCATGGGCACTGTCACTATGAGCAATATTACCATGAGAACTGTCTCCATCGGCACTGTCAGCATTGCCACTGTCACCATGAGCACTGTCACCATGTGCCCAGTCACCATGGGCAGTATCACCATGAGCAATATTACAATGAGCTCTGTCACCATGAGCACTGTTTCCATGGGCACTGTCACCGTGAGCATTGTCACCATGATAACGGTCACAATGGGCACTATTACCGTGATTGCGGTCACCAATGAGATTATAACCATGTGAACTGTCACAATGGACACGGTCACCATGGGCATTGTCACCATGGGCATTTTCACCTTGGGTACTGTCACCATGAGCACTGTTGCCATGGGCACTGTTGCCATGGGCACTCTCACTATGGGCACTGTCGCCATGAGCACTGTCACCATGGGCACTATTTCCATGACTGTGGTTACCATGGAGACTATAAGCATGGGAATGTCACAATGGGCACTATCACAATGAGCACTGTGACCATGAGCATTGTAACCATAGTCACTGTCACCATGAGCACTGTCACATTGGGCATTGTAACAATGGACCCTGGCTCTGTCAGCATGACCACTGTCACCATGATCACAGTCACCATGCGCACTATTACTGTGATTGCGGTCACCATGGAGACTATATCCATGGGCAGTGTCACAAGAGGCAGTATCACCATGAGCACTGTCACCATGGACACTGTCACCATGGGCACTGTCACCATGGGAACTGTCACCGTGAAAAGTGTCACAAAGGGTACTATCACTATGGGTACTGTCACCACAGTATATTTCACTAAGAGCACTTTCACTTTGAGCATTATGACGATGAGCACAGTCACCATGAACACTGTCACCAAGTACACTGTCGCCATGAACACTCTCAGCATGAGCACGGTCACCATGACCATTGTCACAATGAGCACAGTCACCGTGTGCTCTATTACCTTGATTGCGGTCACCATGGAGACTATAACCATGGGACTGTCCAAATCGGCACTATATCCTTGAGCACTGTCACCATGAGAACTGTCACCAAGGGCACTCTCACCATGGGAACTATCACTATGAGCAATATCACCATGAGAACTGTCACCATGGGCAGTGTCAGCATTGCCACTGCCAACATGGGCTCTGTCTCCTGGAGCACTGTCACCATGGGCCCAGTCACCATGGGCAATATCACCTTGAGCAGTGTCACCATGACCACAGTCACCATGAGCACTATTACCTTGAGCATTGCCACCATGGTAATTGTCACCAAGAGCACTGTCACCATGAGCACGGTCACCATGGGCACTATTCCCGTGGTAGCGGTCAACATGGAGACTATAACCTTGGGACTGTCACAATGGGCACTATCACCATGGGTACGGTTACGATGGGCACTATTACCGTGATTGCAGTGACCTTTCAGATTATAACCATGGGACTCTCACATCGGGCACTATCACCATGAGCACAGTCACCATGGGAACTGTCACCATGACTACTATCACCATGGGCACTGTCACTATGAGCAATATCACCATGAGAACTGTCATCATGGGCACTGTCAGCCTTGCCACTGTCACCATGGGCCCAGTCACCATGGGCACTATCACCTTGATCAGTGTCACCATGATCAGTGTCGCCATGGGCACAGTCAGCATTGGAACTGTCACCATGGGCTCTGTCACCATGAGCACTGTCACCATGATCACGGTCACCATGGGAACTATTACTTTGATTGCGGTCACCATGGAGACTATAACCATGGGCAGTGTCACAATGTGCAGTATCACCATGAGCACTATCACAATGAGCACTGTCACCATGTGCAATCTTTCCATGAGCACTGTCACCATGAGCACTGTCACCATGGACACTGTCTCCCTGGGCACTGTCACCATGGGAACTGTCACCGTGAAAAGTGTCACAAAGGATAATATCACTATGGGTACTGTCACCACCGTATATTTCACAAAGACCACTTTCACTGTGAGCATTGTGAGTATGGGCACTATCTCCATGAGCTCTGTCACTATGAGCACTGTCACCATGGGCACTATCACCATGAGCACTGTGACCATGGTCACTGTCACCATGAGCACTGTCACACTGGGCAGTGTCACAATGGGAACTGTCACCATGGGCACTGTCACCGAGAGCACTGTCACCGTGAGCACTATCAGCATGAGCAATGTCACCATGGGTACTGAACGATGAGCACTGTCACCATTGGCACTGTCACCATGACCACAGTCACCATGAAAACTATTACCATGAGGACTGTCACCATGGGAATTGTCACCATGAGCACTGTTACCATGAGCATGGTCACCAAGGGCACTATTACCGTGGTAGCGGTAACCATGGAGACTATAACCATAGGACTGTCACAATGGGCACTATCACCATGGGTATGGTTACGATGGGCACTATTACCGTGATTGCAGTGACCATGGTGATTATACGCAGGGGACTCTCACATCGGGCACTATCAGCATGAGCACAGTCACCATGGGCACTGTCACACTGAGCACTGTCACCATGGAAACGATCACTATGAGCACTGTCACCGTGGACACTGTCACGATGGTAACTGTCACCATTAACACTATCACCATGAGCACGGTCACCGTGTGCACTCTAACAGTGATGGCGGTCACCATGGACAATATAAACATGGACACTGTCACAATGGGCACTGTCGCCATGAGCACTGTCACTATGGGCACTGTCGCCATGAGCACTGTCACCATGAGCACTGTCACCATGAGCATGATCACCATGGACACTATTTCCGTGGTTACAGTTACCATGGAGAATATAAGCATGGGAATGTCACAATGGGAACTATCACTAGGAGCACTGTGACCATGACCAATGTGACCATGTCACATTGGGCAGTGTCACAATCGGGCCTGTCGCCATGGGCTCTGTCACCATGAACACTGTCACCATGGGCACTGTCACCATGACAACTATCACCATGGGCATTGTCACTATGAACAATATCACCATGAGAAATGTCACCATGGGCACTGTCACCATGTGCCCAGTCCCCATGGGAACTATCACTTTGATTGCAGTCACCATGGAGACTATAACCCTCGGAAGTGTCACAATGTGCAGTATCACCATGAGCACTATCACAATGAGCACTGTCACCATGAGCAATCTTTCCATGATCACGGTCACCATGAGCACTGTCACCATGAGCACTGTCACCATGGACACTGTCACCATGGGCACTGTCACCATGGGATCTGTCACCGTGAAAAGTGTCACAAAGGGTCATATCACTATGGGTAATGTCACCACAGTATATTTCACAAAGAGCACTTTCACTGTGAGCATTGCGACCATGAGCACTATCACCATGAACACTGTCACCATGAGTACTGTCACCATGATTACTATCACCATGATCACTGTTTCCAGGGGCACTCTCACTATGGGCACTGTCGCCATGAGCACTGTCACTATGAGCACTGTCACCATGGGCACTGTTACCATGAGCACTGTCACCATGAGCACGGTCACCATGGGCACTATTTCTGTGATTGCGGTTACCGTGGAGACTATAAGGATGGGAATGTCACAATGGGCAATATCACCATGAGCACTGTGAGCCTGGTCACTGTCACCATGAGAACTGTGACATTTGGCAGTGTCACAATGGAAACTGTCACCATGGGCACTGTCACCATGAGCACTATCAGCATGAGCATTGTCACCATGGGCACTTAACCATGAGCACTGTCACCATTGGCACTGTCCCCATGACCACAGTCACCATGAACACTATTACCATGTGCATTGTCACCATGACCACAGTCACCATGAGCACTATTACTGTGATTGCGGTCACCATGGAGACTATAACCATGGGCAGTGTCACAAGAGGCAGTATCACCGTGAGCACTGTCACCATGGACACTGTCACCATGGGCACTGTCACCATGGGAACTGTCACCGTGAAAAGTGTCACAAAGGGTACTATCACTATGGGTACTGTCACCACAGTATATTTCACTAAGAGCACTTTCACTTTGAGCATTATGACGATGAGCACAGTCACCATGAACACTGTCACCAAGTACACTGTCACCATGAACACTCTCAGCATGAGCACGGTCACCATGGCCATTGTCACCATGAGCACAGTCACCGTGTGCTCTATTACCTTGATTGCGGTCACCATGGAGACTATAACCATGGGACTGTCAAAATCGGCACTATATCCTTGAGCACTGTCACCATGAGAACTGTCACCAAGGGCACTGTCACCATGGGAACTATCACTATGAGCAATATCACCATGAGATCTGTCACCATGGGCAGTGTCAGCATTGCCACTGTCAACATGGGGTCTGTCACCTGGAGCACTGTCACCATGGGCCCAGTCACCATGGGCAATATCACCTTGAGCAGTGTCACCATGACCACAGTCACCATGAGCACTATTACCATGAGCATTGCCACCATGGGAATTGTCACCAAGAGCACTGTCACCATGAGCACGGTCACCATGGGCACTATTCCCGTGGTAGCGGTCAACATGGAGACTATAACCTTGGGACTGTCACAATGGGCACTATCACCATGGGTACGGTTACGATGGGCACTATTACCGTGATTGCAGTGACCTTTCAGATTATAACCATGGGACTCTCACATCGGGCACTATCAGCATGAGCACTGTCACCATGGGCATTGTCACCCTTAGCACTGTCACCATGGACACTAACACCATGAGCACTGTTACCATGGGAACTGTCACCATGAGCACTATCACCATGGGCACTGTCACTATGAGCAATATCACCATGAGAACTGTCATCATGGGCACTGTCACCATAAGCACTGTCACCATGGGTACTATCACTCTCATCACTCTCACCATGAACACTATCACTATGAGCACGGTCACAATAGGCAGTATCACCATGAGCACTGTTGCCATGGCCACTGTTGCCATGGGCACTCTCACAAAGGGCACTGTCGCCATGAGCACTGTCACCATGGGCACTATTTCTGTGATTGCGGTTACCATGGAGTGTATAAGCATGGGAATGTCTCAATGGGCACTATCACAATGAGCACTGTGACCATAGTCACTGTCACCATGAGCACTGTCACATTGGGCAGTGTAACAATGGGCCCTGTCACCATCGGCTCTGTCACCATGATCACGGTCACCATGAGCACACTATTACTGTGATTGCGGTCACCATGGAAGCTATAACCATGGGCAGTGTCGCAATGGGCAGTATCACCATGAGCACTATCAAAATGAGCACTGTAACCAGAGCACTGTCACCATGGACACTGTCACCATGGGCACTGTCACCATGGGAACTGTCACCGTGAAAAGAGTCACAAAGGGTACTATCACTATGGGTAATATCACCACAGTATATTTCACTAAGAGCACTTTCACTGTCAGCATTGTGACCATGTGCACTATCACCATGAACAGTTTCACCATGAGTACTGTCACCATGGGCACTATCACCATGAGCACTGTTGCCAGGGGAACTCTCACTATGGGAACTGTCGCCATGAACACTGTCACTGTGAGTACTATCACCATGGGCACTGTTACCATGAGAACTGTCACCATGAGCATGGTCACCATGGGCACTATTTCCGTGACTGTGGTTATCATGGAGAGTATATACATGGGAATGTCACAATGGGCAATATCCCCATGAGCACTGTGACCATGAGCACTGTGACCATGGACACTGTTACCATGAGCACTGTCACATTGGGCAGTGTCACAATGTGAACTGTCACCATGGGCACTGTCACCAAGAGCACTGTCACCATGAGCACTGTCAGCATGAGCAATGTCACCATGGGCACTTAACCAGGAGCACTGTCACCATTGGCACTGTCACCATGACCACAGTCACCATGAGCACTATTACCATGAGCATTGTCACCATGGGCACTGTCACCATGGGAACTGTCACCGTGAAAAGGGTCACAAAGGGTACTATCACTATGGGTACTGTCACCACAGTATATTTCACAAAGAGCACTTGCACTGTGAGCATTGTGAACATGAGCACTGTCACCATGAATACTGTCACTATGGGCACTATCACCATGAACACTGTTGCCAGGGGCACTCTCACTATGGGCACGGTCGCCAAGAGCACTTTCACCATTGCCACTGTTACCATGAGCACTGTCACCATGAGCACGGTCACCATGGGCACTATTTCTGTGATTGCGGTTACCATGGAGACTGTAGGCATGGGAATGTCACAATGGGCACCATCACAAAGGGCACTGTGACCATGAGCATTGTAACCATAGTCACTGTCACCAAGAGCACTGTCACATTGGGCAGTGTAACAATGGACCCTGTCACCATGGGCTCTGTCACCATGAGCAATGTCACCATGGGCAATGTTACCATGAGCACTACCACCATTAGAACTGTCACCATGGGCACTGTCCGCCTTGGAACTATCACCATGGGCTCTGTCACCATGAGCACTGTCACCATGATCACAGTCACCATGGCCACTCTAACTGTGATTGCGGTCACCATGGAGACTATAACCATGTGCAGTGTCACAAGAGGCAGTATCAACATGAGCACTGTCACCATGGACACTTTCACCATGGGCATTGTCACCATGGGCATTCTCAACATGTGTACTATCACCATGAGCCGTTTCACCATGGGCACTACCACCATGAGCACCGTTGCCATGGGGACTGTCGCCATGGGCACTCTCACTATGGGCACTGTCGCCATGAGCACTGTCACCATGGGCACTATTGCCGTGATTCCACTTACCATGGAGACTATAAGCATGGGAATGTCACAATGGGCACTATCACCATGAGCACTGTGAGCCTGGTCACTGTCACCATGAGCACTGTGACATTGGGCAGTGTCACAATGGAAACTGTCACCATGGGCACTGTCACCATGAGCACTATCAGCATGAGCAATGTCACCATGGCCACTTAACCATGAGCACTGTCACCATTGGCACTGTCACCATGACCACAGTCACCATGAACACTATTACCATGTGCATTGTCACCATGACCACAGTCACCATGAGCACTATTACCATGAGCATTGTCACCATGGGAATTGTCAACAGAGCACTGTCACCATGAGCACGGTCACCATGGGCATTATTACCGTGGTAGCGGTTACCATGGAGACTATAACCATGGGACTGTCACAATGGGCACTATCACCATGGGTAAGGTTACGATGGGCACTATTACCGTGATTGCAGTGACCATGGAGATTATAACCATGGGACTCTCACACCGGGCACTATCAGCATGAGCACTGTCACCATGAGCACTTTCTCCCTGAGTACTGTCTTCATGGACACGATCACCATGAGCACTGTCACCGTGGCCACTGTCACCATGGTTAGTGTTACCATTCGCACTATCACCATGAGCACGGTCACCGTGTGCACTACAACAGTGAATGTGGTCACCATGGACAGTATAAACATGGACACTGTCACAATGGGCACTGTCACCTTGAGAACTGTCACTATGGGCACTGTCGCCATGAGCACTGTAACCATGAGCACGATCACCATGGGCACTATTTCCGTGGTTGCGGTTACCATGGAGAATCTAAGCATGGGAATGTCACAATGGGAACTATCACCAGGAGCACTGTGACCATGAGCACAGTGACCATGGTCATTGTCACCATGAGCACTGTCACATTGGGCAGTGTCACAATCGGCCCTATCACCATGGGCTCTGTCACCATGAGCACTCTCACCATGGGCACTGTCACCATGGGCACTGTCAGCATTGGAACTGTCACCATGGGCTCTGTCAGCATGACCACTGTCACCATGATCACAGTCACCATGCGCACTATTACTGTGATTGCGGTCACCATGGAGACTATAACCATGGGAAGTGTCACAAGAGGCAGTATCACCGTGAGCACTGTCACCATGGACACTGTCACCATGGGCACTGTCACCATGGGAACTGTCACCGTGAAAAGTGTCACAAAGGGTACTATCACTATGGGTACTGTCACCACAGTATATTTCACTAAGAGCACTTTCACTTTGAGCATTATGACGATGAGCACAGTCACCATGAACACTGTCACCAAGTACACTGTCACCATGAACACTCTCAGCATGAGCACGGTCACCATGGCCATTGTCACCATGAGCACAGTCACCGTGTGCACTATTACCTTGATTGCGGTCACCATGGAGACTATAACCATGGGACTGTCAAAATCGGCACTATATCCTTGAGCACTGTCACCATGAGAACTGTCACCAAGGGCACTGTCACCATGGGAACTATCACTATGAGCAATATCACCATGAGAACTGTCACCATGGGCAGTGTCAGCATTGCCACTGTCAACATGGGGTCTGTCACCTGGAGCACTGTCACCATGGGCCCAGTCACATGGGCAATATCACCTTGAGCGGTGTCACCATGACCACAGTCACCATGAGCACAATTACCATGAGCATTGCCACCATGGGAATTGTCACCAAGAGCACTGTCACCATGAGCACGGTCACCATGGGCACTATTCCCGTGGTAGCGGTCAACATGGAGACTATAACCTTGGGACTGTCACAATGGGCACTATCACCATGGGTACGGTTACGATGGGCACTATTACCGTGATTGCAGTGACCTTTCAGATTATAACCATGGGACTCTCACATCGGGCACTATCAGCATGAGCACTGTCACCATGGGCATTGTCACCCTTAGCACTGTCACCATGGACACTAACACCATGAGCACTGTTACCATGGGAACTGTCACCATGAGCACTATCACCATGGGCACTGTCACTATGAGCAATATCACCATGAGAACTGTCATCATGGGCACTGTCAGCCTTGCCACTGTCACCATGGGCCCAGTCACCATGGGCACTATCTCCTTGATCAGTGTCACCATGATCAGTGTCGCCATGGGCACAGTCAGCATTGGAACTGTCACCATGGGCTCTGTCACCATGAACACTGTCACCATGATCACGGTCACCATGGGAACTATTACTTTGATTGCGGTCACCATGGAGACTATAACCATGGGCAGTGTCACACTGTGCAGTATCACCATGAGCACTATCACAATGAGCACTGTCACCATGAGCAATCTTTCCATGAGCACTGTCACCATGAGCACTGTCACCGTGGACACTGTCACCCTGGGGACTGTCACCATGGGAACTGTCACCGTTAAAAGTGTCACAAAGGATAATATCACTATGGGTACTGTCACCACCGTATATTTCACAAAGACCACTTTCACTGTGAGCATTGTGACTATGGGCACTGTCGCCATGCGCTCTGTCACTATGAGCACTGTCACCATGGGCACTATCACCATGAGCACTGTGACCATGGTCACTGTCACCATGAGCACTGTCACACTGGGCAGTGTCACAATGGGAACTGTCACCATGGGCACTGTCACCATGAGCACTATCAGCATGAGCAATGTCACCATGGGTACTGAACGATGAGCACTGTCACCATTGGCACTCTCACCATGACCACAGTCACCATGAACACTATTACCATGAAGATTGTCACCATGGGAATTGTCACCATGAGCACTGTTACCATGAGCACGGTCACCATGGGCACTATTACCGTGGTAGCGGTCACCATGGAGACTATAACCATGGGACTGTCACAATGGGCACTATCACCCTGGGGACGGTTACGATGGGCCCTATTACCGTGATGGCAGTGACCATGTAGATTATAAGCATGGGACTCTCACATCGGGCACTATCAGCATGAGCACTGTCACCATGGGCACTGGCACCATGGACACTATCACCATGGACACTATCACCATGAGCACTGTCACCGTGGACACTGTCACCATGGTTATTGTCACCATTAGCACTATCACCATGAGCACGGTCACCGTGTGCACTATAAGAGTGAAAGCGGTCACCATGGACAATATAAACATGGACACTGTCACAATGGGCACTGTCACCATGAGTACTGTCACTTTGGGCACTGTTGCCATGAGCACTGTCACCAGAGGCACTGTCACCATGAGCACTGTCACCATGAGCACGATCACCTTGGGCACTATTTCCGTGGTTACGGTTACCATGGAGAATATAAGCATGGGAATGTCACAATGGGAACTATCCCCAGGAGCACTGTGACCATGAGCACTGTGACCATGGTCATTGTCACCATGAGCACTGTCACATTGGGCAGTGTCACAATCGGCCCTGTCGCCATGGGCTCTGTCACCATGAGCACTGTCACATTGGGCACTGTCACCATGACCACTATCACCATGGGCACTGTCACTATGAACAATATCACCATGAGTACTGTCACCATGAGCACGATCACCATGGGCACTATTTCCGTGGTTGCGGTTACCATGGAGAATATAAGCATGGGAATGTCACACTGGGAAATATCACCAGGAGCACTGTGACCACGGTCATTGTCACCATGAGCACTGTCACATTGGGCAGTGTCACAATCGGCCCTATCACCATGGGCTCTGTCACCATGAGCACTTTCACCATGGGCACTGTCACTATGAGCAATATTACCATGAGAACTGTCTCCATCGGCACTGTCAGCATTGCCACTGTCACCATGAGCACTGTCACCATGTGCCCAGTCACCATGGGCAGTATCACCATGAGCAATATTACAATGAGCTCTGTCACCATGAGCACTGTTTCCATGGGCACTGTCACCGTGAGCATTGTCACCATGATAACGGTCACAATGGGCACTATTACCGTGATTGCGGTCACCAATGAGATTATAACCATGTGAACTGTCACAATGGACACGGTCACCATGGGCATTGTCACCATGGGCATTTTCACCTTGGGTACTGTCACCATGAGCACTGTTGCCATGGGCACTGTTGCCATGGGCACTCTCACTATGGGCACTGTCGCCATGAGCACTGTCACCATGGGCACTATTTCCATGACTGTGGTTACCATGGAGACTATAAGCATGGGAATGTCACAATGGGCACTATCACAATGAGCACTGTGACCATGAGCATTGTAACCATAGTCACTGTCACCATGAGCACTGTCACATTGGGCATTGTAACAATGGACCCTGGCTCTGTCAGCATGACCACTGTCACCATGATCACAGTCACCATGCGCACTATTACTGTGATTGCGGTCACCATGGAGACTATATCCATGGGCAGTGTCACAAGAGGCAGTATCACCATGAGCACTGTCACCATGGACACTGTCACCATGGGCACTGTCACCATGGGAACTGTCACCGTGAAAAGTGTCACAAAGGGTACTATCACTATGGGTACTGTCACCACAGTATATTTCACTAAGAGCACTTTCACTTTGAGCATTATGACGATGAGCACAGTCACCATGAACACTGTCACCAAGTACACTGTCGCCATGAACACTCTCAGCATGAGCACGGTCACCATGACCATTGTCACCATGAGCACAGTCACCGTGTGCACTATTACCTTGATTGCGGTCACCATGGAGACTATAACCATGGGACTGTCCAAATCGGCACTATATCCTTGAGCACTGTCACCATGAGAACTGTCACCAAGGGCACTCTCACCATGGGAACTATCACTATGAGCAATATCACCATGAGAACTGTCACCATGGGCAGTGTCAGCATTGCCACTGCCAACATGGGCTCTGTCTCCTGGAGCACTGTCACCATGGGCCCAGTCACCATGGGCAATATCACCTTGAGCAGTGTCACCATGACCACAGTCACCATGAGCACTATTACCTTGAGCATTGCCACCATGGTAATTGTCACCAAGAGCACTGTCACCATGAGCACGGTCACCATGGGCACTATTCCCGTGGTAGCGGTCAACATGGAGACTATAACCTTGGGACTGTCACAATGGGCACTATCACCATGGGTACGGTTACGATGGGCACTATTACCGTGATTGCAGTGACCTTTCAGATTATAACCATGGGACTCTCACATCGGGCACTATCACCATGAGCACTGTCACCATGGGAACTGTCACCATGACTACTATCACCATGGGCACTGTCACTATGAGCAATATCACCATGAGAACTGTCATCATGGGCACTGTCAGCCTTGCCACTGTCACCATGGGCCCAGTCACCATGGGCACTATCACCTTGATCAGTGTCACCATGATCAGTGTCGCCATGGGCACAGTCAGCATTGGAACTGTCACCATGGGCTCTGTCACCATGAGCACTGTCACCATGATCACGGTCACCATGGGAACTATTACTTTGATTGCGGTCACCATGGAGACTATAACCATGGGCAGTGTCACAATGTGCAGTATCACCATGAGCACTATCACAATGAGCACTGTCACCATGTGCAATCTTTCCATGAGCACTGTCACCATGAGCACTGTCACCATGGACACTGTCACCCTGGGCACTGTCACCATGGGAACTGTCACCGTGAAAAGTGTCACAAAGGATAATATCACTATGGGTACTGTCACCACCGTATATTTCACAAAGACCACTTTCACTGTGAGCATTGTGAGTATGGGCACTGTCGCCATGAGCTCTGTCACTATGAGCACTGTCACCATGGGCACTATCACCATGAGCACTGTGACCATGGTCACTGTCACCATGAGCACTGTCACACTGGGCAGTGTCACAATGGGAACTGTCACCATGGGCACTGTCACCGAGAGCACTGTCACCATGAGCACTATCAGCATGAGCAATGTCACCATGGGTACTGAACGATGAGCACTGTCACCATTGGCACTGTCACCATGACCACAGTCACCATGAAAACTATTACCATGAGGACTGTCACCATGGGAATTGTCACCATGAGCACTGTTACCATGAGCATGGTCACCAAGGGCACTATTACCGTGGTAGCGGTAACCATGGAGACTATAACCATAGGACTGTCACAATGGGCACTATCACCATGGGTATGGTTACGATGGGCACTATTACCGTGATTGCAGTGACCATGGAGATTATACGCAGGGGACTCTCACATCGGGCACTATCAGCATGAGCACAGTCACCATGGGCACTGTCACACTGAGCACTGTCACCATGGAAACGATCACTATGAGCACTGTCACCGTGGACACTGTCACGATGGTAACTGTCACCATTAACACTATCACCATGAGCACGGTCACCGTGTGCACTCTAACAGTGATGGCGGTCACCATGGACAATATAAACATGGACACTGTCACAATGGGCACTGTCGCCATGAGCACTGTCACTATGGGCACTGTCGCCATGAGCACTGTCACCATGAGCACTGTCACCATGAGCATGATCACCATGGACACTATTTCCGTGGTTACAGTTACCATGGAGAATATAAGCATGGGAATGTCACAATGGGAACTATCACTAGGAGCACTGTGACCATGACCAATGTGACCATGTCACATTGGGCAGTGTCACAATCGGGCCTGTCGCCATGGGCTCTGTCACCATGAACACTGTCACCATGGGCACTGTCACCATGACAACTATCACCATGGGCATTGTCACTATGAACAATATCACCATGAGAAATGTCACCATGGGCACTGTCACCATGTGCCCAGTCCCCATGGGAACTATCACTTTGATTGCAGTCACCATGGAGACTATAACCCTCGGAAGTGTCACAATGTGCAGTATCACCATGAGCACTATCACAATGAGCACTGTCACCATGAGCAATCTTTCCATGAGCACGGTCACCATGAGCACTGTCACCATGAGCACTGTCACCATGGACACTGTCACCATGGGCACTGTCACCATGGGATCTGTCACCGTGAAAAGTGTCACAAAGGGTCATATCACTATGGGTAATGTCACCACAGTATATTTCACAAAGAGCACTTTCACTGTGAGCATTGCGACCATGAGCACTATCACCATGAACACTGTCACCATGAGTACTGTCACCATGATTACTATCACCATGATCACTGTTTCCAGGGGCACTCTCACTATGGGCACTGTCGCCATGAGCACTGTCACTATGAGCACTGTCACCATGGGCACTGTTACCATGAGCACTGTCACCATGAGCACGGTCACCATGGGCACTATTTCTGTGATTGCGGTTACCGTGGAGACTATAAGGATGGGAATGTCACAATGGGCAATATCACCATGAGCACTGTGAGCCTGGTCACTGTCACCATGAGAACTGTGACATTTGGCAGTGTCACAATGGAAACTGTCACCATGGGCACTGTCACCATGAGCACTATCAGCATGAGCATTGTCACCATGGGCACTTAACCATGAGCACTGTCACCATTGGCACTGTCCCCATGACCACAGTCACCATGAACACTATTACCATGTGCATTGTCACCATGACCACAGTCACCATGAGCACTATTACTGTGATTGCGGTCACCATGGAGACTATAACCATGGGCAGTGTCACAAGAGGCAGTATCACCGTGAGCACTGTCACCATGGACACTGTCACCATGGGCACTGTCACCATGGGAACTGTCACCGTGAAAAGTGTCACAAAGGGTACTATCACTATGGGTACTGTCACCACAGTATATTTCACTAAGAGCACTTTCACTTTGAGCATTATGACGATGAGCACAGTCACCATGAACACTGTCACCAAGTACACTGTCACCATGAACACTCTCAGCATGAGCACGGTCACCATGGCCATTGTCACCATGAGCACAGTCACCGTGTGCTCTATTACCTTGATTGCGGTCACCATGGAGACTATAACCATGGGACTGTCAAAATCGGCACTATATCCTTGAGCACTGTCACCATGAGAACTGTCACCAAGGGCACTGTCACCATGGGAACTATCACTATGAGCAATATCACCATGAGATCTGTCACCATGGGCAGTGTCAGCATTGCCACTGTCAACATGGGGTCTGTCACCTGGAGCACTGTCACCATGGGCCCAGTCACCATGGGCAATATCACCTTGAGCAGTGTCACCATGACCACAGTCACCATGAGCACTATTACCATGAGCATTGCCACCATGGGAATTGTCACCAAGAGCACTGTCACCATGAGCACGGTCACCATGGGCACTATTCCCGTGGTAGCGGTCAACATGGAGACTATAACCTTGGGACTGTCACAATGGGCACTATCACCATGGGTACGGTTACGATGGGCACTGTTACCGTGATTGCAGTGACCTTTCAGATTATAACCATGGGACTCTCACATCGGGCACTATCAGCATGAGCACTGTCACCATGGGCATTGTCACCCTTAGCACTGTCACCATGGACACTAACACCATGAGCACTGTTACCATGGGAACTGTCACCATGAGCACTATCACCATGGGCACTGTCACTATGAGCAATATCACCATGAGAACTGTCATCATGGGCACTGTCACCATAAGCACTGTCACCATGGGTACTATCACTCTCATCACTCTCACCATGAACACTATCACTATGAGCACGGTCACAATAGGCAGTATCACCATGAGCACTGTTGCCATGGCCACTGTTGCCATGGGCACTCTCACAAAGGGCACTGTCGCCATGAGCACTGTCACCATGGGCACTATTTCTGTGATTGCGGTTACCATGGAGTGTATAAGCATGGGAATGTCTCAATGGGCACTATCACAATGAGCACTGTGACCATAGTCACTGTCACCATGAGCACTGTCACATTGGGCAGTGTAACAATGGGCCCTGTCACCATCGGCTCTGTCACCATGATCACGGTCACCATGAGCACACTATTACTGTGATTGCGGTCACCATGGAAGCTATAACCATGGGCAGTGTCGCAATGGGCAGTATCACCATGAGCACTATCAAAATGAGCACTGTAACCAGAGCACTGTCACCATGGACACTGTCACCATGGGCACTGTCACCATGGGAACTGTCACCGTGAAAAGAGTCACAAAGGGTACTATCACTATGGGTAATATCACCACAGTATATTTCACTAAGAGCACTTTCACTGTCAGCATTGTGACCATGTGCACTATCACCATGAACAGTTTCACCATGAGTACTGTCACCATGGGCACTATCACCATGAGCACTGTTGCCAGGGGAACTCTCACTATGGGAACTGTCGCCATGAACACTGTCACTGTGAGTACTATCACCATGGGCACTGTTACCATGAGAACTGTCACCATGAGCATGGTCACCATGGGCACTATTTCCGTGACTGTGGTTATCATGGAGAGTATATACATGAGAATGTCACAATGGGCAATATCCCCATGAGCACTGTGACCATGAGCACTGTGACCATGGACACTGTTACCATGAGCACTGTCACATTGGGCAGTGTCACAATGTGAACTGTCACCATGGGCACTGTCACCAAGAGCACTGTCACCATGAGCACTGTCAGCATGAGCAATGTCACCATGGGCACTTAACCAGGAGCACTGTCACCATTGGCACTGTCACCATGACCACAGTCACCATGAGCACTATTACCATGAGCATTGTCACCATGGGCACTGTCACCATGGGAACTGTCACCGTGAAAAGGGTCACAAAGGGTACTATCACTATGGGTACTGTCACCACAGTATATTTCACAAAGAGCACTTTCACTGTGAGCATTGTGAACATGAGCACTGTCACCATGAATACTGTCACTATGGGCACTATCACCATGAACACTGTTGCCAGGGGCACTCTCACTATGGGCACGGTCGCCAAGAGCACTTTCACCATTGCCACTGTTACCATGAGCACTGTCACCATGAGCACGGTCACCATGGGCACTATTTCTGTGATTGCGGTTACCATGGAGACTGTAGGCATGGGAATGTCACAATGGGCACCATCACAAAGGGCACTGTGACCATGAGCATTGTAACCATAGTCACTGTCACCAAGAGCACTGTCACATTGGGCAGTGTAACAATGGACCCTGTCACCATGGGCTCTGTCACCATGAGCAATGTCACCATGGGCAATGTTACCATGAGCACTACCACCATTAGAACTGTCACCATGGGCACTGTCCGCCTTGGAACTATCACCATGGGCTCTGTCACCATGAGCACTGTCACCATGATCACAGTCACCATGGCCACTCTAACTGTGATTGCGGTCACCATGGAGACTATAACCATGTGCAGTGTCACAAGAGGCAGTATCAACATGAGCACTGTCACCATGGACACTTTCACCATGGGCATTGTCACCATGGGCATTCTCAACATGGGTACTATCACCATGAGCCGTTTCACCATGGGCACTACCACCATGAGCACCGTTGCCATGGGGACTGTCGCCATGGGCACTCTCACTATGGGCACTGTCGCCATGAGCACTGTCACCATGGGCACTATTGCCGTGATTCCACTTACCATGGAGACTATAAGCATGGGAATGTCACAATGGGCACTATCACCATGAGCACTGTGAGCCTGGTCACTGTCACCATGAGCACTGTGACATTGGGCAGTGTCAAAATGGAAACTGTCACCATGGGCACTGTCACCATGAGCACTATCAGCATGAGCAATGTCACCATGGCCACTTAACCATGAGCACTGTCACCATTGGCACTGTCACCATGACCACAGTCACCATGAACACTATTACCATGTGCATTGTCACCATGACCACAGTCACCATGAGCACTATTACCATGAGCATTGTCACCATGGGAATTGTCAACAGAGCACTGTCACCATGGGCATTATTACCGTGGTAGCGGTTACCATGGAGACTATAACCATGGGACTGTCACAATGGGCACTATCACCATGGGTAAGGTTACGATGGGCACTATTACCGTGATTGCAGTGACCATGGAGATTATAACCATGGGACTCTCACACCGGGCACTATCAGCATGAGCACTGTCACCATGAGCACTTTCTCCCTGAGTACTGTCTTCATGGACACGATCACCATGAGCACTGTCACCGTGGCCACTGTCACCATGGTTAGTGTTACCATTCGCACTATCACCATGAGCACGGTCACCGTGTGCACTACAACAGTGAATGTGGTCACCATGGACAGTATAAACATGGACACTGTCACAATGGGCACTGTCACCTTGAGAACTGTCACTATGGGCACTGTCGCCATGAGCACTGTAACCATGAGCACGATCACCATGGGCACTATTTCCGTGGTTGCGGTTACCATGGAGAATCTAAGCATGGGAATGTCACAATGGGAACTATCACCAGGAGCACTGTGACCATGAGCACAGTGACCATGGTCATTGTCACCATGAGCACTGTCACATTGGGCAGTGTCACAATCGGCCCTATCACCATGGGCTCTGTCACCATGAGCACTCTCACCATGGGCACTGTCACCATGGGCACTGTCAGCATTGGAACTGTCACCATGGGCTCTGTCAGCATGACCACTGTCACCATGATCACAGTCACCATGCGCACTATTACTGTGATTGCGGTCACCATGGAGACTATAACCATGGGAAGTGTCACAAGAGGCAGTATCACCGTGAGCACTGTCACCATGGACACTGTCACCATGGGCACTGTCACCATGGGAACTGTCACCGTGAAAAGTGTCACAAAGGGTACTATCACTATGGGTACTGTCACCACAGTATATTTCACTAAGAGCACTTTCACTTTGAGCATTATGACGATGAGCACAGTCACCATGAACACTGTCACCAAGTACACTGTCACCATGAACACTCTCAGCATGAGCACGGTCACCATGGCCATTGTCACCATGAGCACAGTCACCGTGTGCTCTATTACCTTGATTGCGGTCACCATGGAGACTATAACCATGGGACTGTCAAAATCGGCACTATATCCTTGAGCACTGTCACCATGAGAACTGTCACCAAGGGCACTGTCACCATGGGAACTATCACTATGAGCAATATCACCATGAGATCTGTCACCATGGGCAGTGTCAGCATTGCCACTGTCAACATGGGGTCTGTCACCTGGAGCACTGTCACCATGGGCCCAGTCACCATGGGCAATATCACCTTGAGCAGTGTCACCATGACCACAGTCACCATGAGCACTATTACCATGAGCATTGCCACCATGGGAATTGTCACCAAGAGCACTGTCACCATGAGCACGGTCACCATGGGCACTATTCCCGTGGTAGCGGTCAACATGGAGACTATAACCTTGGGACTGTCACAATGGGCACTATCACCATGGGTACGGTTACGATGGGCACTATTACCGTGATTGCAGTGACCTTTCAGATTATAACCATGGGACTCTCACATCGGGCACTATCAGCATGAGCACTGTCACCATGGGCATTGTCACCCTTAGCACTGTCACCATGGACACTAACACCATGAGCACTGTTACCATGGGAACTGTCACCATGAGCACTATCACCATGGGCACTGTCACTATGAGCAATATCACCATGAGAACTGTCATCATGGGCACTGTCACCATAAGCACTGTCACCATGGGTACTATCACTCTCATCACTCTCACCATGAACACTATCACTATGAGCACGGTCACAATAGGCAGTATCACCATGAGCACTGTTGCCATGGCCACTGTTGCCATGGGCACTCTCACAAAGGGCACTGTCGCCATGAGCACTGTCACCATGGGCACTATTTCTGTGATTGCGGTTACCATGGAGTGTATAAGCATGGGAATGTCTCAATGGGCACTATCACAATGAGCACTGTGACCATAGTCACTGTCACCATGAGCACTGTCACATTGGGCAGTGTAACAATGGGCCCTGTCACCATCGGCTCTGTCACCATGATCACGGTCACCATGAGCACACTATTACTGTGATTGCGGTCACCATGGAAGCTATAACCATGGGCAGTGTCGCAATGGGCAGTATCACCATGAGCACTATCAAAATGAGCACTGTAACCAGAGCACTGTCACCATGGACACTGTCACCATGGGCACTGTCACCATGGGAACTGTCACCGTGAAAAGAGTCACAAAGGGTACTATCACTATGGGTAATATCACCACAGTATATTTCACTAAGAGCACTTTCACTGTCAGCATTGTGACCATGTGCACTATCACCATGAACAGTTTCACCATGAGTACTGTCACCATGGGCACTATCACCATGAGCACTGTTGCCAGGGGAACTCTCACTATGGGAACTGTCGCCATGAACACTGTCACTGTGAGTACTATCACCATGGGCACTGTTACCATGAGAACTGTCACCATGAGCATGGTCACCATGGGCACTATTTCCGTGACTGTGGTTATCATGGAGAGTATATACATGAGAATGTCACAATGGGCAATATCCCCATGAGCACTGTGACCATGAGCACTGTGACCATGGACACTGTTACCATGAGCACTGTCACATTGGGCAGTGTCACAATGTGAACTGTCACCATGGGCACTGTCACCAAGAGCACTGTCACCATGAGCACTGTCAGCATGAGCAATGTCACCATGGGCACTTAACCAGGAGCACTGTCACCATTGGCACTGTCACCATGACCACAGTCACCATGAGCACTATTACCATGAGCATTGTCACCATGGGCACTGTCACCATGGGAACTGTCACCGTGAAAAGGGTCACAAAGGGTACTATCACTATGGGTACTGTCACCACAGTATATTTCACTAAGAGCACTTGCACTGTGAGCATTGTGAACATGAGCACTGTCACCATGAATACTGTCACTATGGGCACTATCACCATGAACACTGTTGCCAGGGGCACTCTCACTATGGGCACGGTCGCCAAGAGCACTTTCACCATTGCCACTGTTACCATGAGCACTGTCACCATGAGCACGGTCACCATGGGCACTATTTCTGTGATTGCGGTTACCATGGAGACTGTAGGCATGGGAATGTCACAATGGGCACCATCACAAAGGGCACTGTGACCATGAGCATTGTAACCATAGTCACTGTCACCAAGAGCACTGTCACATTGGGCAGTGTAACAATGGACCCTGTCACCATGGGCTCTGTCACCATGAGCAATGTCACCATGGGCAATGTTACCATGAGCACTACCACCATTAGAACTGTCACCATGGGCACTGTCCGCCTTGGAACTATCACCATGGGCTCTGTCACCATGAGCACTGTCACCATGATCACAGTCACCATGGCCACTCTAACTGTGATTGCGGTCACCATGGAGACTATAACCATGTGCAGTGTCACAAGAGGCAGTATCAACATGAGCACTGTCACCATGGACACTTTCACCATGGGCATTGTCACCATGGGCATTCTCAACATGGGTACTATCACCATGAGCCGTTTCACCATGGGCACTACCACCATGAGCACCGTTGCCATGGGGACTGTCGCCATGGGCACTCTCACTATGGGCACTGTCGCCATGAGCACTGTCACCATGGGCACTATTGCCGTGATTCCACTTACCATGGAGACTATAAGCATGGGAATGTCACAATGGGCACTATCACCATGAGCACTGTGAGCCTGGTCACTGTCACCATGAGCACTGTGACATTGGGCAGTGTCACAATGGAAACTGTCACCATGGGCACTGTCACCATGAGCACTATCAGCATGAGCAATGTCACCATGGCCACTTAACCATGAGCACTGTCACCATTGGCACTGTCACCATGACCACAGTCACCATGAACACTATTACCATGTGCATTGTCACCATGACCACAGTCACCATGAGCACTATTACCATGAGCATTGTCACCATGGGAATTGTCAACAGAGCACTGTCACCATGGGCATTATTACCGTGGTAGCGGTTACCATGGAGACTATAACCATGGGACTGTCACAATGGGCACTATCACCATGGGTAAGGTTACGATGGGCACTATTACCGTGATTGCAGTGACCATGGAGATTATAACCATGGGACTCTCACACCGGGCACTATCAGCATGAGCACTGTCACCATGAGCACTTTCTCCCTGAGTACTGTCTTCATGGACACGATCACCATGAGCACTGTCACCGTGGCCACTGTCACCATGGTTAGTGTTACCATTCGCACTATCACCATGAGCACGGTCACCGTGTGCACTACAACAGTGAATGTGGTCACCATGGACAGTATAAACATGGACACTGTCACAATGGGCACTGTCACCTTGAGAACTGTCACTATGGGCACTGTCGCCATGAGCACTGTAACCATGAGCACGATCACCATGGGCACTATTTCCGTGGTTGCGGTTACCATGGAGAATCTAAGCATGGGAATGTCACAATGGGAACTATCACCAGGAGCACTGTGACCATGAGCACAGTGACCATGGTCATTGTCACCATGAGCACTGTCACATTGGGCAGTGTCACAATCGGCCCTATCACCATGGGCTCTGTCACCATGAGCACTCTCACCATGGGCACTGTCACCATGGGCACTGTCAGCATTGGAAGTGTCACCATGGGCTCTGTCAGCATGACCACTGTCACCATGATCACAGTCACCATGCGCACTATTACTGTGATTGCGGTCACCATGGAGACTATAACCATGGGAAGTGTCACAAGAGGCAGTATCACCGTGAGCACTGTCACCATGGACACTGTCACCATGGGCACTGTCACCATGGGAACTGTCACCGTGAAAAGTGTCACAAAGGGTACTATCACTATGGGTACTGTCACCACAGTATATTTCACTAAGAGCACTTTCACTTTGAGCATTATGACGATGAGCACAGTCACCATGAACACTGTCACCAAGTACACTGTCACCATGAACACTCTCAGCATGAGCACGGTCACCATGGCCATTGTCACCATGAGCACAGTCACCGTGTGCACTATTACCTTGATTGCGGTCACCATGGAGACTATAACCATGGGACTGTCAAAATCGGCACTATATCCTTGAGCACTGTCACCATGAGAACTGTCACCAAGGGCACTGTCACCATGGGAACTATCACTATGAGCAATATCACCATGAGAACTGTCACCATGGGCAGTGTCAGCATTGCCACTGCCAACATGGGCTCTGTCACCTGGAGCACTGTCACCATGGGCCCAGTCACATGGGCAATATCACCTTGAGCGGTGTCACCATGACCACAGTCACCATGAGCACAATTACCATGAGCATTGCCACCATGGGAATTGTCACCAAGAGCACTGTCACCATGAGCACGGTCACCATGGGCACTATTCCCGTGGTAGCGGTCAACATGGAGACTATAACCTTGGGACTGTCACAATGGGCACTATCACCATGGGTACGGTTACGATGGGCACTATTACCGTGATTGCAGTGACCTTTCAGATTATAACCATGGGACTCTCACATCGGGCACTATCAGCATGAGCACTGTCACCATGGGCATTGTCACCCTTAGCACTGTCACCATGGACACTAACACCATGAGCACTGTTACCATGGGAACTGTCACCATGAGCACTATCACCATGGGCACTGTCACTATGAGCAATATCACCATGAGAACTGTCATCATGGGCACTGTCAGCCTTGCCACTGTCACCATGGGCCCAGTCACCATGGGCACTATCTCCTTGATCAGTGTCACCATGATCAGTGTCGCCATGGGCACAGTCAGCATTGGAACTGTCACCATGGTCTCTGTCACCATGAACACTGTCACCATGATCACGGTCACCATGGGAACTATTACTTTGATTGCGGTCACCATGGAGACTATAACCATGGGCAGTGTCACACTGTGCAGTATCACCATGAGCACTATCACAATGAGCACTGTCACCATGAGCAATCTTTCCATGAGCACTGTCACCATGAGCACTGTCACCGTGGACACTGTCACCCTGGGGACTGTCACCATGGGAACTGTCACCGTTAAAAGTGTCACAAAGGATAATATCACTATGGGTACTGTCACCACCGTATATTTCACAAAGACCACTTTCACTGTGAGCATTGTGACTATGGGCACTGTCGCCATGCGCTCTGTCACTATGAGCACTGTCACCATGGGCACTATCACCATGAGCACTGTGACCATGGTCACTGTCACCATGAGCACTGTCACACTGGGCAGTGTCACAATGGGAACTGTCACCATGGGCACTGTCACCATGAGCACTATCAGCATGAGCAATGTCACCATGGGTACTGAACGATGAGCACTGTCACCATTGGCACTCTCACCATGACCACAGTCACCATGAACACTATTACCATGAAGATTGTCACCATGGGAATTGTCACCATGAGCACTGTTACCATGAGCACGGTCACCATGGGCACTATTACCGTGGTAGCGGTCACCATGGAGACTATAACCATGGGACTGTCACAATGGGCACTATCACCCTGGGGACGGTTACGATGGGCCCTATTACCGTGATGGCAGTGACCATGTAGATTATAAGCATGGGACTCTCACATCGGGCACTATCAGCATGAGCACTGTCACCATGGGCACTGGCACCATGGACACTATCACCATGGACACTATCACCATGAGCACTGTCACCGTGGACACTGTCACCATGGTTATTGTCACCATTAGCACTATCACCATGAGCACGGTCACCGTGTGCACTATAAGAGTGAAAGCGGTCACCATGGACAATATAAACATGGACACTGTCACAATGGGCACTGTCACCATGAGTACTGTCACTTTGGGCACTGTTGCCATGAGCACTGTCACCAGAGGCACTGTCACCATGAGCACTGTCACCATGAGCACGATCACCTTGGGCACTATTTCCGTGGTTACGGTTACCATGGAGAATATAAGCATGGGAATGTCACAATGGGAACTATCCCCAGGAGCACTGTGACCATGAGCACTGTGACCATGGTCATTGTCACCATGAGCACTGTCACATTGGGCAGTGTCACAATCGGCCCTGTCGCCATGGGCTCTGTCACCATGAGCACTGTCACATTGGGCACTGTCACCATGACCACTATCACCATGGGCACTGTCACTATGAACAATATCACCATGAGTACTGTCACCATGAGCACGATCACCATGGGCACTATTTCCGTGGTTGCGGTTACCATGGAGAATATAAGCATGGGAATGTCACACTGGGAAATATCACCAGGAGCACTGTGACCACGGTCATTGTCACCATGAGCACTGTCACATTGGGCAGTGTCACAATCGGCCCTATCACCATGGGCTCTGTCACCATGAGCACTTTCACCATGGGCACTGTCACTATGAGCAATATTACCATGAGAACTGTCTCCATCGGCACTGTCAGCATTGCCACTGTCACCATGAGCACTGTCACCATGTGCCCAGTCACCATGGGCAGTATCACCATGAGCAATATTACAATGAGCTCTGTCACCATGAGCACTGTTTCCATGGGCACTGTCACCGTGAGCATTGTCACCATGATAACGGTCACAATGGGCACTATTACCGTGATTGCGGTCACCAATGAGATTATAACCATGTGAACTGTCACAATGGACACGGTCACCATGGGCATTGTCACCATGGGCATTTTCACCTTGGGTACTGTCACCATGAGCACTGTTGCCATGGGCACTGTTGCCATGGGCACTCTCACTATGGGCACTGTCGCCATGAGCACTGTCACCATGGGCACTATTTCCATGACTGTGGTTACCATGGAGACTATAAGCATGGGAATGTCACAATGGGCACTATCACAATGAGCACTGTGACCATGAGCATTGTAACCATAGTCACTGTCACCATGAGCACTGTCACATTGGGCATTGTAACAATGGACCCTGGCTCTGTCAGCATGACCACTGTCACCATGATCACAGTCACCATGCGCACTATTACTGTGATTGCGGTCACCATGGAGACTATATCCATGGGCAGTGTCACAAGAGGCAGTATCACCATGAGCACTGTCACCATGGACACTGTCACCATGGGCACTGTCACCATGGGAACTGTCACCGTGAAAAGTGTCACAAAGGGTACTATCACTATGGGTACTGTCACCACAGTATATTTCACTAAGAGCACTTTCACTTTGAGCATTATGACGATGAGCACAGTCACCATGAACACTGTCACCAAGTACACTGTCGCCATGAACACTCTCAGCATGAGCACGGTCACCATGACCATTGTCACCATGAGCACAGTCACCGTGTGCACTATTACCTTGATTGCGGTCACCATGGAGACTATAACCATGGGACTGTCCAAATCGGCACTATATCCTTGAGCACTGTCACCATGAGAACTGTCACCAAGGGCACTCTCACCATGGGAACTATCACTATGAGCAATATCACCATGAGAACTGTCACCATGGGCAGTGTCAGCATTGCCACTGCCAACATGGGCTCTGTCTCCTGGAGCACTGTCACCATGGGCCCAGTCACCATGGGCAATATCACCTTGAGCAGTGTCACCATGACCACAGTCACCATGAGCACTATTACCTTGAGCATTGCCACCATGGTAATTGTCACCAAGAGCACTGTCACCATGAGCACGGTCACCATGGGCACTATTCCCGTGGTAGCGGTCAACATGGAGACTATAACCTTGGGACTGTCACAATGGGCACTATCACCATGGGTACGGTTACGATGGGCACTATTACCGTGATTGCAGTGACCTTTCAGATTATAACCATGGGACTCTCACATCGGGCACTATCACCATGAGCACAGTCACCATGGGAACTGTCACCATGACTACTATCACCATGGGCACTGTCACTATGAGCAATATCACCATGAGAACTGTCATCATGGGCACTGTCAGCCTTGCCACTGTCACCATGGGCCCAGTCACCATGGGCACTATCACCTTGATCAGTGTCACCATGATCAGTGTCGCCAT
Source organism: Kogia breviceps (assembly GCF_026419965.1). Lineage (NCBI taxonomy): Eukaryota > Metazoa > Chordata > Mammalia > Artiodactyla > Physeteridae > Kogia > Kogia breviceps. The sequence continues at coordinate 619,356 of NW_026711555.1, read as the reverse complement.
GGGCACAGTCAGCATTGGAACTGTCACCATGGGCTCTGTCACCATGAGCACTGTCACCATGATCACGGTCACCATGGGAACTATTACTTTGATTGCGGTCACCATGGAGACTATAACCATGGGCAGTGTCACAATGTGCAGTATCACCATGAGCACTATCACAATGAGCACTGTCACCATGTGCAATCTTTCCATGAGCACTGTCACCATGAGCACTGTCACCATGGACACTGTCTCCCTGGGCACTGTCACCATGGGAACTGTCACCGTGAAAAGTGTCACAAAGGATAATATCACTATGGGTACTGTCACCACCGTATATTTCACAAAGACCACTTTCACTGTGAGCATTGTGAGTATGGGCACTATCGCCATGAGCTCTGTCACTATGAGCACTGTCACCATGGGCACTATCACCATGAGCACTGTGACCATGGTCACTGTCACCATGAGCACTGTCACACTGGGCAGTGTCACAATGGGAACTGTCACCATGGGCACTGTCACCGAGAGCACTGTCACCATGAGCACTATCAGCATGAGCAATGTCACCATGGGTACTGAACGATGAGCACTGTCACCATTGGCACTGTCACCATGACCACAGTCACCATGAAAACTATTACCATGAGGACTGTCACCATGGGAATTGTCACCATGAGCACTGTTACCATGAGCATGGTCACCAAGGGCACTATTACCGTGGTAGCGGTAACCATGGAGACTATAACCATAGGACTGTCACAATGGGCACTATCACCATGGGTATGGTTACGATGGGCACTATTACCGTGATTGCAGTGACCATGGTGATTATACGCAGGGGACTCTCACATCGGGCACTATCAGCATGAGCACAGTCACCATGGGCACTGTCACACTGAGCACTGTCACCATGGAAACGATCACTATGAGCACTGTCACCGTGGACACTGTCACGATGGTAACTGTCACCATTAACACTATCACCATGAGCACGGTCACCGTGTGCACTCTAACAGTGATGGCGGTCACCATGGACAATATAAACATGGACACTGTCACAATGGGCACTGTCGCCATGAGCACTGTCACTATGGGCACTGTCGCCATGAGCACTGTCACCATGAGCACTGTCACCATGAGCATGATCACCATGGACACTATTTCCGTGGTTACAGTTACCATGGAGAATATAAGCATGGGAATGTCACAATGGGAACTATCACTAGGAGCACTGTGACCATGACCAATGTGACCATGTCACATTGGGCAGTGTCACAATCGGGCCTGTCGCCATGGGCTCTGTCACCATGAACACTGTCACCATGGGCACTGTCACCATGACAACTATCACCATGGGCATTGTCACTATGAACAATATCACCATGAGAAATGTCACCATGGGCACTGTCACCATGTGCCCAGTCCCCATGGGAACTATCACATTGATTGCGTCACCATGGAGACTATAACCCTCGGCAGTGTCACAATGTGCAGTATCACCATGAGCACTATCACAATGAGCACTGTCACCATGAGCAATCTTTCCATGAGCACGGTCACCATGAGCACTGTCACCATGAGCACTGTCACCATGGACACTGTCACCATGGGCACTGTCACCATGGGATCTGTCACCGTGAAAAGTGTCACAAAGGGTCATATCACTATGGGTAATGTCACCACAGTATATTTCACAAAGAGCACTTTCACTGTGAGCATTGCGACCATGAGCACTATCACCATGAACACTGTCACCATGAGTACTGTCACCATGATTACTATCACCATGATCACTGTTTCCAGGGGCACTCTCACTATGGGCACTGTCGCCATGAGCACTGTCACTATGAGCACTGTCACCATGGGCACTGTTACCATGAGCACTGTCACCATGAGCACGGTCACCATGGGCACTATTTCTGTGATTGGGGTTACCGTGGAGACTATAAGGATGGGAATGTCACAATGGGCACTATCACCATGAGCACTGTGAGCCTGGTCACTGTCACCATGAGAACTGTGACATTTGGCAGTGTCACAATGGAAACTGTCACCATGGGCACTGTCACCATGAGCACTATCAGCATGAGCATTGTCAGCATGGGCACTTAACCATGAGCACTGTCACCATTGGCACTGTCCCCATGACCACAGTCACCATGAACACTATTACCATGTGCATTGTCACCATGACCACAGTCACCATGAGCACTATTACTGTGATTGCGGTCACCATGGAGACTATAACCATGGGCAGTGTCACAAGAGGCAGTATCACCGTGAGCACTGTCACCATGGACACTGTCACCATGGGCACTGTCACCATGGGAACTGTCACCGTGAAAAGTGTCACAAAGGGTACTATCACTATGGGTACTGTCACCACAGTATATTTCACTAAGAGCACTTTCACTTTGAGCATTATGACGATGAGCACAGTCACCATGAACACTGTCACCAAGTACACTGTCACCATGAACACTCTCAGCATGAGCACGGTCACCATGGCCATTGTCACCATGAGCACAGTCACCGTGTGCTCTATTACCTTGATTGCGGTCACCATGGAGACTATAACCATGGGACTGTCAAAATCGGCACTATATCCTTGAGCACTGTCACCATGAGAACTGTCACCAAGGGCACTGTCACCATGGGAACTATCACTATGAGCAATATCACCATGAGATCTGTCACCATGGGCAGTGTCAGCATTGCCACTGTCAACATGGGGTCTGTCACCTGGAGCACTGTCACCATGGGCCCAGTCACCATGGGCAATATCACCTTGAGCAGTGTCACCATGACCACAGTCACCATGAGCACTATTACCATGAGCATTGCCACCATGGGAATTGTCACCAAGAGCACTGTCACCATGAGCACGGTCACCATGGGCACTATTCCCGTGGTAGCGGTCAACATGGAGACTATAACCTTGGGACTGTCACAATGGGCACTATCACCATGGGTACGGTTACGATGGGCACTGTTACCGTGATTGCAGTGACCTTTCAGATTATAACCATGGGACTCTCACATCGGGCACTATCAGCATGAGCACTGTCACCATGGGCATTGTCACCCTTAGCACTGTCACCATGGACACTAACACCATGAGCACTGTTACCATGGGAACTGTCACCATGAGCACTATCACCATGGGCACTGTCACTATGAGCAATATCACCATGAGAACTGTCATCATGGGCACTGTCACCATAAGCACTGTCACCATGGGTACTATCACTCTCATCACTCTCACCATGAACACTATCACTATGAGCACGGTCACAATAGGCAGTATCACCATGAGCACTGTTGCCATGGCCACTGTTGCCATGGGCACTCTCACAAAGGGCACTGTCGCCATGAGCACTGTCACCATGGGCACTATTTCTGTGATTGCGGTTACCATGGAGTGTATAAGCATGGGAATGTCTCAATGGGCACTATCACAATGAGCACTGTGACCATAGTCACTGTCACCATGAGCACTGTCACATTGGGCAGTGTAACAATGGGCCCTGTCACCATCGGCTCTGTCACCATGATCACGGTCACCATGAGCACACTATTACTGTGATTGCGGTCACCATGGAAGCTATAACCATGGGCAGTGTCGCAATGGGCAGTATCACCATGAGCACTATCAAAATGAGCACTGTAACCAGAGCACTGTCACCATGGACACTGTCACCATGGGCACTGTCACCATGGGAACTGTCACCGTGAAAAGAGTCACAAAGGGTACTATCACTATGGGTAATATCACCACAGTATATTTCACTAAGAGCACTTTCACTGTCAGCATTGTGACCATGTGCACTATCACCATGAACAGTTTCACCATGAGTACTGTCACCATGGGCACTATCACCATGAGCACTGTTGCCAGGGGAACTCTCACTATGGGAACTGTCGCCATGAACACTGTCACTGTGAGTACTATCACCATGGGCACTGTTACCATGAGAACTGTCACCATGAGCATGGTCACCATGGGCACTATTTCCGTGACTGTGGTTATCATGGAGAGTATATACATGGGAATGTCACAATGGGCAATATCCCCATGAGCACTGTGACCATGAGCACTGTGACCATGGACACTGTTACCATGAGCACTGTCACATTGGGCAGTGTCACAATGTGAACTGTCACCATGGGCACTGTCACCAAGAGCACTGTCACCATGAGCACTGTCAGCATGAGCAATGTCACCATGGGCACTTAACCAGGAGCACTGTCACCATTGGCACTGTCACCATGACCACAGTCACCATGAGCACTATTACCATGAGCATTGTCACCATGGGCACTGTCACCATGGGAACTGTCACCGTGAAAAGGGTCACAAAGGGTACTATCACTATGGGTACTGTCACCACAGTATATTTCACAAAGAGCACTTGCACTGTGAGCATTGTGAACATGAGCACTGTCACCATGAATACTGTCACTATGGGCACTATCACCATGAACACTGTTGCCAGGGGCACTCTCACTATGGGCACGGTCGCCAAGAGCACTTTCACCATTGCCACTGTTACCATGAGCACTGTCACCATGAGCACGGTCACCATGGGCACTATTTCTGTGATTGCGGTTACCATGGAGACTGTAGGCATGGGAATGTCACAATGGGCACCATCACAAAGGGCACTGTGACCATGAGCATTGTAACCATAGTCACTGTCACCAAGAGCACTGTCACATTGGGCAGTGTAACAATGGACCCTGTCACCATGGGCTCTGTCACCATGAGCAATGTCACCATGGGCAATGTTACCATGAGCACTACCACCATTAGAACTGTCACCATGGGCACTGTCCGCCTTGGAACTATCACCATGGGCTCTGTCACCATGAGCACTGTCACCATGATCACAGTCACCATGGCCACTCTAACTGTGATTGCGGTCACCATGGAGACTATAACCATGTGCAGTGTCACAAGAGGCAGTATCAACATGAGCACTGTCACCATGGACACTTTCACCATGGGCATTGTCACCATGGGCATTCTCAACATGGGTACTATCACCATGAGCCGTTTCACCATGGGCACTACCACCATGAGCACCGTTGCCATGGGGACTGTCGCCATGGGCACTCTCACTATGGGCACTGTCGCCATGAGCACTGTCACCATGGGCACTATTGCCGTGATTCCACTTACCATGGAGACTATAAGCATGGGAATGTCACAATGGGCACTATCACCATGAGCACTGTGAGCCTGGTCACTGTCACCATGAGCACTGTGACATTGGGCAGTGTCACAATGGAAACTGTCACCATGGGCACTGTCACCATGAGCACTATCAGCATGAGCAATGTCACCATGGCCACTTAACCATGAGCACTGTCACCATTGGCACTGTCACCATGACCACAGTCACCATGAACACTATTACCATGTGCATTGTCACCATGACCACAGTCACCATGAGCACTATTACCATGAGCATTGTCACCATGGGAATTGTCAACAGAGCACTGTCACCATGAGCACGGTCACCATGGGCATTATTACCGTGGTAGCGGTTACCATGGAGACTATAACCATGGGACTGTCACAATGGGCACTATCACCATGGGTAAGGTTACGATGGGCACTATTACCGTGATTGCAGTGACCATGGAGATTATAACCATGGGACTCTCACACCGGGCACTATCAGCATGAGCACTGTCACCATGAGCACTTTCTCCCTGAGTACTGTCTTCATGGACACGATCACCATGAGCACTGTCACCGTGGCCACTGTCACCATGGTTAGTGTTACCATTCGCACTATCACCATGAGCACGGTCACCGTGTGCACTACAACAGTGAATGTGGTCACCATGGACAGTATAAACATGGACACTGTCACAATGGGCACTGTCACCTTGAGAACTGTCACTATGGGCACTGTCGCCATGAGCACTGTAACCATGAGCACGATCACCATGGGCACTATTTCCGTGGTTGCGGTTACCATGGAGAATCTAAGCATGGGAATGTCACAATGGGAACTATCACCAGGAGCACTGTGACCATGAGCACAGTGACCATGGTCATTGTCACCATGAGCACTGTCACATTGGGCAGTGTCACAATCGGCCCTATCACCATGGGCTCTGTCACCATGAGCACTCTCACCATGGGCACTGTCACCATGGGCACTGTCAGCATTGGAACTGTCACCATGGGCTCTGTCAGCATGACCACTGTCACCATGATCACAGTCACCATGCGCACTATTACTGTGATTGCGGTCACCATGGAGACTATAACCATGGGAAGTGTCACAAGAGGCAGTATCACCGTGAGCACTGTCACCATGGACACTGTCACCATGTGCACTGTCACCATGGGAACTGTCACCGTGAAAAGTGTCACAAAGGGTACTATCACTATGGGTACTGTCACCACAGTATATTTCACTAAGAGCACTTTCACTTTGAGCATTATGACGATGAGCACAGTCACCATGAACACTGTCACCAAGTACACTGTCACCATGAACACTCTCAGCATGAGCACGGTCACCATGGCCATTGTCACCATGAGCACAGTCACCGTGTGCACTATTACCTTGATTGCGGTCACCATGGAGACTATAACCATGGGACTGTCAAAATCGGCACTATATCCTTGAGCACTGTCACCATGAGAACTGTCACCAAGGGCACTGTCACCATGGGAACTATCACTATGAGCAATATCACCATGAGAACTGTCACCATGGGCAGTGTCAGCATTGCCACTGTCAACATGGGGTCTGTCACCTGGAGCACTGTCACCATGGGCCCAGTCACATGGGCAATATCACCTTGAGCGGTGTCACCATGACCACAGTCACCATGAGCACAATTACCATGAGCATTGCCACCATGGGAATTGTCACCAAGAGCACTGTCACCATGAGCACGGTCACCATGGGCACTATTCCCGTGGTAGCGGTCAACATGGAGACTATAACCTTGGGACTGTCACAATGGGCACTATCACCATGGGTACGGTTACGATGGGCACTATTACCATGATTGCAGTGACCTTTCAGATTATAACCATGGGACTCTCACATCGGGCACTATCAGCATGAGCACTGTCACCATGGGCATTGTCACCCTTAGCACTGTCTCCATGGACACTAACACCATGAGCACTGTTACCATGGGAACTGTCACCATGAGCACTATCACCATGGGCACTGTCACTATGAGCAATATCACCATGAGAACTGTCATCATGGGCACTGTCAGCCTTGCCACTGTCACCATGGGCCCAGTCACCATGGGCACTATCTCCTTGATCAGTGTCACCATGATCAGTGTCGCCATGGGCACAGTCAGCATTGGAACTGTCACCATGGGCTCTGTCACCATGAACACTGTCACCATGATCACGGTCACCATGGGAACTATTACTTTGATTGCGGTCACCATGGAGACTATAACCATGGGCAGTGTCACACTGTGCAGTATCACCATGAGCACTATCACAATGAGCACTGTCACCATGAGCAATCTTTCCATGAGCACTGTCACCATGAGCACTGTCACCGTGGACACTGTCACCCTGGGGACTGTCACCATGGGAACTGTCACCGTTAAAAGTGTCACAAAGGATAATATCACTATGGGTACTGTCACCACCGTATATTTCACAAAGACCACTTTCACTGTGAGCATTGTGACTATGGGCACTGTCGCCATGCGCTCTGTCACTATGAGCACTGTCACCATGGGCACTATCACCATGAGCACTGTGACCATGGTCACTGTCACCATGAGCACTGTCACACTGGGCAGTGTCACAATGGGAACTGTCACCATGGGCACTGTCACCATGAGCACTATCAGCATGAGCAATGTCACCATGGGTACTGAACGATGAGCACTGTCACCATTGGCACTCTCACCATGACCACAGTCAACATGAACACTATTACCATGAAGATTGTCACCATGGGAATTGTCACCATGAGCACTGTTACCATGAGCACGGTCACCATGGGCACTATTACCGTGGTAGCGGTCACCATGGAGACTATAACCATGGGACTGTCACAATGGGCACTATCACCCTGGGGACGGTTACGATGGGCCCTATTACCGTGATGGCAGTGACCATGTAGATTATAAGCATGGGACTCTCACATCGGGCACTATCAGCATGAGCACTGTCACCATGGGCACTGGCACCATGGACACTATCACCATGGACACTATCACCATGAGCACTGTCACCGTGGACACTGTCACCATGGTTATTGTCACCATTAGCACTATCACCATGAGCACGGTCACCGTGTGCACTATAAGAGTGAAAGCGGTCACCATGGACAATATAAACATGGACACTGTCACAATGGGCACTGTCACCATGAGTACTGTCACTTTGGGCACTGTTGCCATGAGCACTGTCACCAGAGGCACTGTCACCATGAGCACTGTCACCATGAGCACGATCACCTTGGGCACTATTTCCGTGGTTACGGTTACCATGGAGAATATAAGCATGGGAATGTCACAATGGGAACTATCCCCAGGAGCACTGTGACCATGAGCACTGTGACCATGGTCATTGTCACCATGAGCACTGTCACATTGGGCAGTGTCACAATCGGCCCTGTCGCCATGGGCTCTGTCACCATGAGCACTGTCACCATGGGCACTGTCACCATGACCACTATCACCATGGGCACTGTCACTATGAACAATATCACCATGAGTACTGTCACCATGAGCACGATCACCATGGGCACTATTTCCGTGGTTGCGGTTACCATGGAGAATATAAGCATGGGAATGTCACACTGGGAAATATCACCAGGAGCACTGTGACCACGGTCATTGTCACCATGAGCACTGTCACATTGGGCAGTGTCACAATCGGCCCTATCACCATGGGCTCTGTCACCATGAGCACTTTCACCATGGGCACTGTCACTATGAGCAATATTACCATGAGAACTGTCTCCATCGGCACTGTCAGCATTGCCACTGTCACCATGAGCACTGTCACCATGTGCCCAGTCACCATGGGCAGTATCACCATGAGCAATATTACAATGAGCTCTGTCACCATGAGCACTGTTTCCATGGGCACTGTCACCGTGAGCATTGTCACCATGATAACGGTCACAATGGGCACTATTACCGTGATTGCGGTCACCAATGAGATTATAACCATGTGAACTGTCACAATGGACACGGTCACCATGGGCATTGTCACCATGGGCATTTTCACCTTGGGTACTGTCACCATGAGCACTGTTGCCATGGGCACTGTTGCCATGGGCACTCTCACTATGGGCACTGTCGCCATGAGCACTGTCACCATGGGCACTATTTCCATGACTGTGGTTACCATGGAGACTATAAGCATGGGAATGTCACAATGGGCACTATCACAATGAGCACTGTGACCATGAGCATTGTAACCATAGTCACTGTCACCATGAGCACTGTCACATTGGGCATTATAACAATGGACCCTGGCTCTGTCAGCATGACCACTGTCACCATGATCACAGTCACCATGCGCACTATTACTGTGATTGCGGTCACCATGGAGACTATATCCATGGGCAGTGTCACAAGAGGCAGTATCACCATGAGCACTGTCACCATGGACACTGTCACCATGGGCACTGTCACCATGGGAACTGTCACCGTGAAAAGTGTCACAAAGGGTACTATCACTATGGGTACTGTCACCACAGTATATTTCACTAAGAGCACTTTCACTTTGAGCATTATGACGATGAGCACAGTCACCATGAACACTGTCACCAAGTACACTGTCGCCATGAACACTCTCAGCATGAGCACGGTCACCATGACCATTGTCACCATGAGCACAGTCACCGTGTGCACTATTACCTTGATTGCGGTCACCATGGAGACTATAACCATGGGACTGTCCAAATCGGCACTATATCCTTGAGCACTGTCACCATGAGAACTGTCACCAAGGGCACTCTCACCATGGGAACTATCACTATGAGCAATATCACCATGAGAACTGTCACCATGGGCAGTGTCAGCATTGCCACTGCCAACATGGGCTCTGTCTCCTGGAGCACTGTCACCATGGGCCCAGTCACCATGGGCAATATCACCTTGAGCAGTGTCACCATGACCACAGTCACCATGAGCACTATTACCTTGAGCATTGCCACCATGGTAATTGTCACCAAGAGCACTGTCACCATGAGCACGGTCACCATGGGCACTATTCCCGTGGTAGCGGTCAACATGGAGACTATAACCTTGGGACTGTCACAATGGGCACTATCACCATGGGTACGGTTACGATGGGCACTATTACCGTGATTGCAGTGACCTTTCAGATTATAACCATGGGACTCTCACATCGGGCACTATCACCATGAGCACTGTCACCATGGGAACTGTCACCATGACTACTATCACCATGGGCACTGTCACTATGAGCAATATCACCATGAGAACTGTCATCATGGGCACTGTCAGCCTTGCCACTGTCACCATGGGCCCAGTCACCATGGGCACTATCACCTTGATCAGTGTCACCATGATCAGTGTCGCCATGGGCACAGTCAGCATTGGAACTGTCACCATGGGCTCTGTCACCATGAGCACTGTCACCATGATCACGGTCACCATGGGAACTATTACTTTGATTGCGGTCACCATGGAGACTATAACCATGGGCAGTGTCACAATGTGCAGTATCACCATGAGCACTATCACAATGAGCACTGTCACCATGTGCAATCTTTCCATGAGCACTGTCACCATGAGCACTGTCACCATGGACACTGTCACCCTGGGCACTGTCACCATGGGAACTGTCACCGTGAAAAGTGTCACAAAGGATAATATCACTATGGGTACTATCACCACCGTATATTTCACAAAGACCACTTTCACTGTGAGCATTGTGAGTATGGGCACTGTCGCCATGAGCTCTGTCACTATGAGCACTGTCACCATGGGCACTATCACCATGAGCACTGTGACCATGGTCACTGTCACCATGAGCACTGTCACACTGGGCAGTGTCACAATGGGAACTGTCACCATGGGCACTGTCACCGAGAGCACTGTCACCATGAGCACTATCAGCATGAGCAATGTCACCATGGGTACTGAACGATGAGCACTGTCACCATTGGCACTGTCACCATGACCACAGTCACCATGAAAACTATTACCATGAGGACTGTCACCATGGGAATTGTCACCATGAGCACTGTTACCATGAGCATGGTCACCAAGGGCACTATTACCGTGGTAGCGGTAACCATGGAGACTATAACCATAGGACTGTCACAATGGGCACTATCACCATGGGTATGGTTACGATGGGCACTATTACCGTGATTGCAGTGACCATGGAGATTATACGCAGGGGACTCTCACATCGGGCACTATCAGCATGAGCACAGTCACCATGGGCACTGTCACACTGAGCACTGTCACCATGGAAACGATCACTATGAGCACTGTCACCGTGGACACTGTCACGATGGTAACTGTCACCATTAACACTATCACCATGAGCACGGTCACCGTGTGCACTCTAACAGTGATGGCGGTCACCATGGACAATATAAACATGGACACTGTCACAATGGGCACTGTCGCCATGAGCACTGTCACTATGGGCACTGTCGCCATGAGCACTGTCACCATGAGCACTGTCACCATGAGCATGATCACCATGGACACTATTTCCGTGGTTACAGTTACCATGGAGAATATAAGCATGGGAATGTCACAATGGGAACTATCACTAGGAGCACTGTGACCATGACCAATGTGACCATGTCACATTGGGCAGTGTCACAATCGGGCCTGTCGCCATGGGCTCTGTCACCATGAACACTGTCACCATGGGCACTGTCACCATGACAACTATCACCATGGGCATTGTCACTATGAACAATATCACCATGAGAAATGTCACCATGGGCACTGTCACCATGTGCCCAGTCCCCATGGGAACTATCACTTTGATTGCAGTCACCATGGAGACTATAACCCTCGGAAGTGTCACAATGTGCAGTATCACCATGAGCACTATCACAATGAGCACTGTCACCATGAGCAATCTTTCCATGAGCACGGTCACCATGAGCACTGTCACCATGAGCACTGTCACCATGGACACTGTCACCATGGGCACTGTCACCATGGGATCTGTCACCGTGAAAAGTGTCACAAAGGGTCATATCACTATGGGTAATGTCACCACAGTATATTTCACAAAGAGCACTTTCACTGTGAGCATTGCGACCATGAGCACTATCACCATGAACACTGTCACCATGAGTACTGTCACCATGATTACTATCACCATGATCACTGTTTCCAGGGGCACTCTCACTATGGGCACTGTCGCCATGAGCACTGTCACTATGAGCACTGTCACCATGGGCACTGTTACCATGAGCACTGTCACCATGAGCACGGTCACCATGGGCACTATTTCTGTGATTGCGGTTACCGTGGAGACTATAAGGATGGGAATGTCACAATGGGCAATATCACCATGAGCACTGTGAGCCTGGTCACTGTCACCATGAGAACTGTGACATTTGGCAGTGTCACAATGGAAACTGTCACCATGGGCACTGTCACCATGAGCACTATCAGCATGAGCATTGTCAGCATGGGCACTTAACCATGAGCACTGTCACCATTGGCACTGTCCCCATGACCACAGTCACCATGAACACTATTACCATGTGCATTGTCACCATGACCACAGTCACCATGAGCACTATTACTGTGATTGCGGTCACCATGGAGACTATAACCATGGGCAGTGTCACAAGAGGCAGTATCACCGTGAGCACTGTCACCATGGACACTGTCACCATGGGCACTGTCACCATGGGAACTGTCACCGTGAAAAGTGTCACAAAGGGTACTATCACTATGGGTACTGTCACCACAGTATATTTCACTAAGAGCACTTTCACTTTGAGCATTATGACGATGAGCACAGTCACCATGAACACTGTCACCAAGTACACTGTCACCATGAACACTCTCAGCATGAGCACGGTCACCATGGCCATTGTCACCATGAGCACAGTCACCGTGTGCTCTATTACCTTGATTGCGGTCACCATGGAGACTATAACCATGGGACTGTCAAAATCGGCACTATATCCTTGAGCACTGTCACCATGAGAACTGTCACCAAGGGCACTGTCACCATGGGAACTATCACTATGAGCAATATCACCATGAGATCTGTCACCATGGGCAGTGTCAGCATTGCCACTGTCAACATGGGGTCTGTCACCTGGAGCACTGTCACCATGGGCCCAGTCACCATGGGCAATATCACCTTGAGCAGTGTCACCATGACCACAGTCACCATGAGCACTATTACCATGAGCATTGCCACCATGGGAATTGTCACCAAGAGCACTGTCACCATGAGCACGGTCACCATGGGCACTATTCCCGTGGTAGCGGTCAACATGGAGACTATAACCTTGGGACTGTCACAATGGGCACTATCACCATGGGTACGGTTACGATGGGCACTGTTACCGTGATTGCAGTGACCTTTCAGATTATAACCATGGGACTCTCACATCGGGCACTATCAGCATGAGCACTGTCACCATGGGCATTGTCACCCTTAGCACTGTCACCATGGACACTAACACCATGAGCACTGTTACCATGGGAACTGTCACCATGAGCACTATCACCATGGGCACTGTCACTATGAGCAATATCACCATGAGAACTGTCATCATGGGCACTGTCACCATAAGCACTGTCACCATGGGTACTATCACTCTCATCACTCTCACCATGAACACTATCACTATGAGCACGGTCACAATAGGCAGTATCACCATGAGCACTGTTGCCATGGCCACTGTTGCCATGGGCACTCTCACAAAGGGCACTGTCGCCATGAGCACTGTCACCATGGGCACTATTTCTGTGATTGCGGTTACCATGGAGTGTATAAGCATGGGAATGTCTCAATGGGCACTATCACAATGAGCACTGTGACCATAGTCACTGTCACCATGAGCACTGTCACATTGGGCAGTGTAACAATGGGCCCTGTCACCATCGGCTCTGTCACCATGATCACGGTCACCATGAGCACACTATTACTGTGATTGCGGTCACCATGGAAGCTATAACCATGGGCAGTGTCGCAATGGGCAGTATCACCATGAGCACTATCAAAATGAGCACTGTAACCAGAGCACTGTCACCATGGACACTGTCACCATGGGCACTGTCACCATGGGAACTGTCACCGTGAAAAGAGTCACAAAGGGTACTATCACTATGGGTAATATCACCACAGTATATTTCACTAAGAGCACTTTCACTGTCAGCATTGTGACCATGTGCACTATCACCATGAACAGTTTCACCATGAGTACTGTCACCATGGGCACTATCACCATGAGCACTGTTGCCAGGGGAACTCTCACTATGGGAACTGTCGCCATGAACACTGTCACTGTGAGTACTATCACCATGGGCACTGTTACCATGAGAACTGTCACCATGAGCATGGTCACCATGGGCACTATTTCCGTGACTGTGGTTATCATGGAGAGTATATACATGGGAATGTCACAATGGGCAATATCCCCATGAGCACTGTGACCATGAGCACTGTGACCATGGACACTGTTACCATGAGCACTGTCACATTGGGCAGTGTCACAATGTGAACTGTCACCATGGGCACTGTCACCAAGAGCACTGTCACCATGAGCACTGTCAGCATGAGCAATGTCACCATGGGCACTTAACCAGGAGCACTGTCACCATTGGCACTGTCACCATGACCACAGTCACCATGAGCACTATTACCATGAGCATTGTCACCATGGGCACTGTCACCATGGGAACTGTCACCGTGAAAAGGGTCACAAAGGGTACTATCACTATGGGTACTGTCACCACAGTATATTTCACAAAGAGCACTTTCACTGTGAGCATTGTGACCATGAGCACTATCACCATGAACACACTCCCCATGAGCACTGTTTCCATGGGCACTGTCAACACGAGCACTGTCACCATGGGCATTCTCACCACGGGCACTATTACCATGATTGCGGTCAACATGGTGAATATAACCATGGACACTGTCACAACGGGCACTCTCACCATGAGCACTGTCCCCGTGGGCACTGTCACCATGAGCACTCTAACCATGAGCACTATCAAAAGGGGAACTATCACTGTGATATTTGTCACCATGGGCACTGTCACCGTAGGCAATATAACCATGGGTACTGTCACCATGAGCACTGTCACCTTGGGAACCGTCACCATTGGTACTATTACCATGAGCACTATCACCATGAGCACGGTCTCCATGGGCATTTTCACCGAGATTGCGGTCACCATGGTGACTATAACCATCGGCACTCTCACAAAGGGCTTTATCACGAGAACTCTCACCATTAGCACTGACACCATGAGCACTGTTACCATGGGCACTGTCACCATGAGCCCTCTCACCAAGGGAACTGTCACCGTGAACTCTGTCCCAATGGGTACTATTACCATGCGTACTGTCAGCATGGTATATTTCACTAAGAGCATTATCACTGTGAGCATTGTGACCATGAGCACGGGCACCTTGAACACTGTGAGAAAGTACACTGGATCCATGAACACTCTCACCATGAGCACTGTCACCATGCGCTCTGTCACCATCAGAACTGTCACCATGAGCACTGTCAGCATTGCCGCTGTCACCATGAGAACTGTCACCATGGGCCCATTTACCATGGGCACTATCACCTTGAGCATGGTCACCATGAGCACTTTCGCCATGGGCACTGTGACCATGAGCACTATCACCATGAGAACTGTCACCAAAGGCATTGTCATCATTGGAACTCTCACCATGGGCACTGTCACCATGAGCACTGTCACCATGGACACTGTCACCATGGGCACTGTCACCATGGGAACTGTCACCGTGAAAAGGGTCACAAAGGGTACTATCACTATGGGTACTGTCACCACAGTATATTTCACTAAAAGCACTTGCACTGTGAGCATTGTGACCATGAGCACTGTCACCATGAATACTGTCACTATGGGCACTATCACCATGAACACTGTTGCCATGGGCACTCTCACTATGGGCACGGTCACCAAGAGCACTTTCACCATTGCCACTGTTACCATGAGCACTGTCACCATGAGCACGGTCACCATGGGCACTATTTCTGTGATTGCGGTTACCATGGAGACTATAGGCATGGGAATGTCACAATGGGCACCATCACAAAGGGCACTGTGACCATGAGCATTGTAACCATAGTCACTGTCACCAAGAGCACTGTCACATTGGGTAGTGTAACAATGGACCCTGTCACCAAGGGCTCTGTCACCATGAGCAATGTCACCATGGGCAATGTTACCATGAGCACTACCACCATTAGAACTGTCACCATGGGCACTGTCCGCCTTGGCACTATCACCATGGGTATGGTTACGATGGGCACTATTACCGTGATAGCAGTGACCCTGGAGATTATACGCAGGGGACTCTCACATCAGGCACTATCAGCATGAGCACAGTCACCATGGGCACTGTCACACTGAGCACTGTCACCATGGAAACGATCACTATGAGCACTGTCACCGTGGACACTGTCACGATGGTAACTGTCACCATTAACAGTATCACCATGAGCACGGTCACCGTGTGCACTCTAACAGTGATGGCGGTCACCATGGACAATATAAACATGGTCACTGTCACAATGGGCACTGTCGCCATGAGCACTGTCACTATGGGCACTGTCGCCATGAGCACTGTCACCATGAGCACTGTCACCATGAGCATGATGACCATGGACACTATTTCCGTGGTTACAGTTACCATGGAGAATATAAGCATGGGAATGTCACAATGGGAACTATCACTAGGAGCACTGTGACCATGACCAATGTGACCATGTCACATTGGGCAGTGTCACAATCGGGCCTGTCGCCATGGGCTCTGTCACCATGAGCACTGTCACCATGGGCACTGTCACCATGACAACTATCACCATGGGCATTGTCACTATGAACAATATCACCATGAGAAATGTCACCATGGGCACTGTCACCATGTGCCCAGTCCCCATGGGAACTATCACTTTGATTGCGGTCACCATGGAGACTATAACCCTCGGCAGTGTCACAATGTGCAGTATCACCATGAGCACTATCACAATGAGCACTGTCACCATGAGCAATCTTTCCATGAGCACTCTCACCACGAGCACTGTCACCATGGGCACTTTCTCCCTGAGTACTGTCTCCATGGACACGATCACCATGAGCACTGTCACCGTGGCCACTGTCACCATGGTTAGTGTTACCATTCGCACTATCACCATGAGCACGGTCACCGTGTGCACTATAACAGTGAATGTGGTCACCATGGACAGTATAAACATGGACACTGTCACAATGGGCACTGTCACCTTGAGAACTGTCACTATGGGCACTGTCACCATGAGCACTGTAACCATGAGCACGATCACCATGGGCACTATTTCCGTGGTTGCGGTTACCATGGAGAATCTAAGCATGGGAATGTCACAATGGGAACTATCACCAGGAGCACTGTGACCATGAGCACTGTGAACATGGTCATTGTCACCATGAGCACTGTCACATTGGGCAGTGTCACTATCGGCCCTATCACCATGGGCTCTGTCAACATGAGCAATGTCACCATGGGCACTGTCACCATGGGCACTGTCAGCATTGGAACTGTCACCATGGGCTCTGTCAGCATGACCACTGTCACCATGATCACAGTCACCATGTGCACTATTACTGTGATTGCGGTCACCATGGAGACTATAACCATGGGCAGTGTCACAAGAGGCAGTATCACCGTGAGCACTGTCACCATGGACACTGTCACCATGGGCACTGTCACCATGGGAACTGTCACCGTGAAAAATGTCACCAAGGGTACTATCACTATGGGTACTGTCACCACAGTATATTTCACTAAGAGCACTTTCACTTTGAGCATTATGACGATGAGCACAGTCACCATGAACACTGTCACCAAGTACACTGTCACCATGAACACTCTCAGCATGAGCACGGTCACCATGGCCATTGTCACCATGAGCACAGTCACCGTGTGCACTATTACCTTGATTGCGGTCACCATGGAGACTATAACCATGGGACTGTCAAAATCGGCACTATATCCTTGAGCACTGTCACCATGAGAACTGTCACCAAGGGCACTGTCACCATGGGAACTATCACTATGAGCAATATCACCATGAGAACTGTCACCATGGGCAGTGTCAGCATTGCCACTGCCAACATGGGCTCTGTCACCTGGAGCACTGTCACCATGGGCCCAGTCACCATGGGCAATATCACCTTGAGCAGTGTCACCATGACCACAGTCACCATGAGCACTATTACCATGAGCATTGCCACCATGGGAATTGTCACCAAGAGCACTGTCACCATGAGCACGGTCACCATGGGCACTATTCCCGTGGTAGCGGTCAACATGGAGACTATAACCTTGGGACTGTCACAATGGGCACTATCACCATGGGTACGGTTACGATGGGCACTATTACCGTGATTGCAGTGACCTTTCAGATTATAACCATGGGACTCTCACATCGGGCACTATCAGCATGAGCACTGTCACCATGGGCATTGTCACCCTTAGCACTGTCACCATGGACACTATCACCATGAGCACTGTTACCATGGGAACTGTCACCATGAGCACTATCACCATGGGCACTGTCAGCCTTGCCACTGTCACCATGGGCCCTGTCACCATGGGCACTATCTCCTTGATGAGTGTCACCATGATCAGTGTCGCCATGGGCACAGTCAGCATTGGAACTGTCACCATGGGCTCTGTCACCATGAGCATTGTCACCATGATCACGGTCACCATGGGAACTATTACTTTGATTGCGGTCACCATGGAGACTATAACCATGGGCAGTGTCACAATGTGCAGTATCACCATGAGCACTATCACAATGAGCACTGTCACCATGAGCAATCTTTCCATGAGCACTCTCACCATGAGCACTGTCACCATGGACACTGTCACCCTGGGCACTGTCACCATGGGAACTGTCACCGTGAAAAGTGTCACAAAGGATAATATCACTATGGGTACTGTCACCACCGTATATTTCACAAAGACCACTTTCACTGTGAGCATTGTGACTATGGGCACTGTCGCCATGCGCTCTGTCACTATGAGCACTGTCACCATGGGCACTATCACCATGAGCACTGTGACCATGGTCACTGTCACCATGAGCACTGTCACACTGGGCAGTGTCACAATGGGAACTGTCACCACGGGCACTGTCACCATGAGCACTATCAGCATGAGCAATGTCACCATGGGTAATGAACGATGAGCACTGTCACCATTGGCACTCTCACCATGACCACAGTCACCATGAACACTATTACCATGAGGATTGTCACCATGGGAATTGTCACCATGAGCACTGTTACCAT
Source organism: Kogia breviceps (assembly GCF_026419965.1). NCBI lineage: Eukaryota > Metazoa > Chordata > Mammalia > Artiodactyla > Physeteridae > Kogia > Kogia breviceps. Next base: position 599,835 of record NW_026711555.1, on the reverse strand, counting down.
GAGCACGGTCACCATGGGCACTATTACCGTGGTAGCGGTCACCATGGAGACTATAACCATGGGACTGTCACAATGGGCACTATCACCCTGGGCACGGTTACGATGGGCCCTATTACTGTGATGGCAGTGACCATGTAGATTATAAGCATGGGACTCTCACATCGGGCACTATCAGCATGAGCACTGTCACCAAGGGCACTGGCACCATGGACACTATCACCATGGACACTATCACCATGAGCACTGTCACTGTGGACACTGTCACCATGGTTATTGTCACCATTAGCACTATCACCATGAGCACGGTCACCGTGTGCACTATAAGAGTGAAAGCGGTCACCATGGACAATATAAACATGGACACTGTCACAATGGGCACTGTCACCATGAGTACTGTCACTTTGGGCACTGTTGCCATGAGCACTGTCACCAGAGGCACTGTCACCATGAGCACTGTCACCATGAGCACGATCACCTTGGGGACTATTTCCGTGGTTACGGTTACCATGGAGAATATAAGCATGGGAATGTCACAATGGGAACTATCCCCAGGAGCACTGTGACCATGAGCACTGTGACCATGGTCATTGTCACCATGAGCACTGTCACATTGGGCAGTGTCACAATCGGCCCTGTCGCCATGGGCTCTGTCACCATGAGCACTGTCACCATGGGCACTGTCACCATGACCACTATCACCATGGGCACTGTCACTATGAACAATATCACCATGAGTACTGTCACCATGAGCACGATCACCATGGGCACTATTTCTGTGGTTGCGGTTACCATGGAGAATATAAGCATGGGAATGTCACACTGGGAAATATCACCAGGAGCACTCTGACCACGGTCATTGTCACCATGAGCACTGTCACATTGGGCAGTGTCACAATCGGCCCTATCACCATGGGCTCTGTCACCATGAGCACTTTCACCATGGGCACTGTCACTATGAGCAATATTACCATGAGAACTGTCTCCATCGGCACTGTCAGCATTGCCACTGTCACCATGAGCACTGTCACCATGTGCCCAGTCACCATGGGCAGTATCACCATGAGCAATATTACAATGAGCTCTGTCACCATGAGCACTGTTTCCATGGGCACTGTCACCGTGAGTATTGTCACCATGATAACGGTCACAATGGGCACTATTACCGTGATTGCGGTCACCAATGAGATTATAACCATGTGAACTGTCACAATGGACACGGTCACCATGGGCAATGTCACCATGGGCATTTTCACCTTGGGTACTGTCACCATGAGCGTTTTCACCATAGGCACTCTCACCATGAGCACTGTTGCCATGGACACTGTCGCCATGGGCACTCTCACTATGGGCACTGTCTCCATGAGCACTGTCACCATGGGCACTATTTCCATGACTGTGGTTACCATGGAGACTATAAGCATGGGAATGTCACAATGGGCACTATCACAATGAGCACTGTGACCATGAGCATTGTAACCATAGTCACTGTCACCATGAGCACTGTCACATTGGGCATTGTAACAATGGACCCTGGCTCTGTCAGCATGACCACTGTCACCATGATCACAGTCACCATGCGCACTATTACTGTGATTGCGGTCACCATGGAGACTATATCCATGGGCAGTGTCACAAGAGGCAGTATCACCATGAGCACTGTCACCATGGACACTGTCACCATGGGCACTGTCACCATGGGAACTGTCACCGTGAAAAGTGTCACAAAGGGTACTATCACTATGGGTACTGTCACCACAGTATATTTCACTAAGAGCACTTTCACTTTGAGCATTATGACGATGAGCACAGTCACCATGAACACTGTCACCAAGTACACTGTCGCCATGAACACTCTCAGCATGAGCACGGTCACTATGACCATTGTCACCATGAGCACAGTCACCGTGTGCACTATTACCTTGATTGCGGTCACCATGGAGACTATAACCATGGGACTGTCAAAATCGGCACTATATCCTTGAGCACTGTCACCATGAGAACTGTCACCAAGGGCACTGTCACCATGGGACCTATCACTATGATCAATATCACCATGAGAACTGTCACCATGGGCAGTGTCAGCATTGCCACTGCCAACATGGGCTCTGTCACCTGGAGCACTGTCACCATGGGCCCAGTCACCATGGGCAATATCACCTTGAGCAGTGTCACCATGACCACAGTCACCATGAGCACTATTACCATGAGCATTGCCACCATGGGAATTGTCACCATGAGCACTGTCACCATGAGCACGGTCACCATGGGCACTATTCCCGTGGTAGCGGTCAACATGGAGACTATAACCTTGGGACTGTCACAATGGGCACTATCACCATGGGTACGGTTACGATGGGCACTATTACCGTGATTGCAGTGACCTTTCAGATTATAACCATGGGACTCTCACATCGGGCACTATCAGCATGAGCACTGTCACCATGGGCATTGTCACCCTTAGCACTTTCACCATGGACCCTATCACCATGAGCACTGTCACCATGGGAACTGTCACCATGAGCACTATCACCATGGGCACTGTCACTATGAGCAATATCACCATGAGAACTGTCATCATGGGCACTGTCAGCCTTGCCACTGTCACCATGGGCCCAGTCACCATGGGCACTATCACCTTGATCAGTGTCACCATGATCAGTGTCGCCATGGGCACAGTCAGCATTGGAACTGTCACCATGGGCTCTGTCACCATGAGCACTGTCACCATGATCACGGTCACCATGGGATCTATTACTTTGATTGCGGTCACCATGGAGACTATAACCATGGGCAGTGTCACAATGTGCAGTATCACCATGAGCACTATCACAATGAGCACTGTCACCATGAGCAATCTTTCCATGAGCACTCTCACCATGAGCACTGTCACCATGGACACTGTCACCCTGGGCACTGTCACCATGGGAACTGTCACCGTGAAAAGTGTCACAAAGGATAATATCACTATGGGTACTGTCACAACCGTATATTTCACAAAGACCACTTTCACTGTGAGCATTGTGACTATGGGCACTGTCGCCATGAGCTCTGTCACTATGAGCACTGTCACCATGGGCACTATCATCATGAGCACTGTGACCATGGTCACTGTCACCATGAGCACTGTCACACTGGGCAGTGTCACAATGGGAACTGTCACCATGGGCACTGTCACCGAGAGCACTGTCACCATGAGCACTATCAGCATGAGCAATGTCACCATGGGTACTGAACGATGAGCACTGTCACCATTGGCACTGTCACCATGACCACAGTCACCATGAACACTATTACCATGAGGACTGTCACCATGGGAATTGTCACCATGAGCACTGTTACCATGAGCATGGTCACCATGGGCACTATTACCGTGGTAGCGGTAACCATGGAGACTATAACCATAGGACTGTCACAATGGGCACTATCACCATGGGTATGGTTACGATGGGCACTATTACCGTGATTGCAGTGACCATGGAGATTATACGCAGGGGACTCTCACATCGGGCACTATCAGCATGAGCACAGTCACCATGGGCACTGTCACACTGAGCACTGTCACCATGGAAACGATCACTATGAGCACTGTCACCGTGGATACTGTCACGATGGTAACTGTCACCATTAACACTATCACCATGAGCACAGTCACCGTGTGCACTCTAACAGTGATGGCGGTCACCATGGACAATATAAACATGGACACTGTCACAATGGGCACTGTCGCCATGAGCACTGTCACTATGGGCACTGTCGCCATGAGCACTGTCACCATGAGCACTGTCACCATGAGCATGATCACCATGGACACTATTTCCGTGGTTACAGTTACCATGGAGAATATAAGCATGGGAATGTCACAATGGGAACTATCACTAGGAGCACTGTGACCATGACCAATGTGACCATGTCACATTGGGCAGTGTCACAATCGGGCCTGTCGCCATGGGCTCTGTCACCATGAGCACTGTCACCATGGGCACTGTCACCATGACAACTATCACCATGGGCATTGTCACTATGAACAATATCACCATGAGAAATGTCACCATGGGCACTGTCACCATGTGCCCAGTCCCCATGGGAACTATCACATTGATTGCGGTCACCATGGAGACTATAACCCTCGGCAGTGTCACAATGTGCAGTATCACCATGAGCACTATCACAATGAGCACTGTCACCATGAGCAATCTTTCCATGAGCAGCGTCACCATGAGCACTGTCACCATAAGCACTGTCACCATGGACACTGTCACCATGGGCACTGTCACCATGGGAACTGTCACCGTGAAAAGTGTCACAAAGGGTCATATCACTATGGGTAATGTCACCACAGTATATTTCACAAAGAGCACTTTCACTGTGAGCATTGCGACCATGAGCACTATCACCATGAACACTGTCACCATGAGTACTGTCACCATGAGTACTATCACCATGAGCACTGTTTCCAGGGGCACTCTCACTATGGGCATTGTCGCCATGAGCACTGTCACTATGAGCACTGTCACCATGGGCACTGTTACCATGAGCACTGTCACCATGAGCACGGTCACCATGGGCACTATTTCCGTGATTGCGGTTACCGTGGAGACTATAAGGATGGGAATGTCACAATGGGCACTATCACCATGAGCACTGTGAGCCTGGTCACTGTCACCATGAGAACTGTGACATTGGGCAATGTCACAATGGAAACTGTCACCATGGGCACTGTCACCATGAGCACTATCAGCATGAGCATTGTCACCATGGGCACTTAACGATGAGCACTGTCACCATTGGCACTGTCACCATAACCACAGTCAGCATGAACACTATTACCATGTGCATTGTCACCATGACCACAGTCACCATGAGCACTATTACCGTGAGCATTGTCACCATGGGAATTGTCAACAGAGCACTGTCACCATGAGCACGGTCACCATGGGCATTATTACCGTGGTAGCTGTTACCATGGAGACTATAACCATGGGACTGTCACAATGGGCACTATCACCATGGGTACGGTTATGATGGGCACTATTACCGTGATTGCAGTGACCATGGAGATTATAACCATGGGACTCTCACATCGGGCACTATCAGCATGAGCACTGTCACCATGGGCACTTTCACCCTGAGTACTGTCTCCATGGACACGATCACCATGAGCACTGTCACCGTGGCCACTGTCACCATGGTTAATGTCACCATTCGCACTATCACCATGAGCACGGACACCGTGTGCACTATAACAGTGAATGTGGTCACCATGGACAGTATAAACATGGACACTGTCACAATGGGCACTGTCACCTTGAGAACTGTCACTATGGGCACTGTCGCCATGAGCACTGTAACCATGAGCACGATCACCATGGGCACTATTTCCGTGGTTGCGGTTACCATGGAGAATCTAAGCATGGGAATGTCACAATGGGAACTATCACCAGGAGCACTGTGACCATGAGCACTGTGACCATGGACATTTTCACCATGAGCACTGTCACATTGGGCAGTGTCACAATCGGCCCTATCACCATGGGCTCTGTCACCATGAGCACTGTCACCATGGGCACTCTCACCAAGAGCACTATCACCATGGGCACTGTCACTATGAGAAATATCACCATGAGAACTGTCACCATGGGCACTGTCACCATGAGCACTGTCAACATGTGCCCAGTCGCCATGGGCACTATCACCATGAGCACTATCACAATGAGCACTGTCACCATGATCACTGTTTCCACGGGCACTGTCACCATGAGCATTGTCACCATGATAACGGTCACAATGGGCACTATTACCGTGATTGCGGTCACCATGGAGATTATAACCATATGAACTGTCACAATGGACATTCTCACCATGGGCATTGTCACCATGGGCATTCTCACCATGGGTACTGTCACCATGAGCAGTTTCACCATGGGCACTCTCACCATGAGCACTGTCGCCATGGGCACTCTCACTATGGGCACTGTCGCCATGAGCACTGTCACCATGGGCACTATTTCCGTGATTCCACTTACCATGGAGACTATAAGCATGGGAATGTCACAATGGGCACTATCACAATGAGCACTGTGACCATGAGGATTGTGACCATAGTCACTGTCACCAAGAGCACTGTCACATTGGGCAGTGTAACAATGGACCCTGTCACCATGGGCTCTGTCACCATGAGCAATGTCACCATGGGCACTGTTACCATGAGCACTCTCACCATTAGAACTGTCACCATGGGTACTGTCAGCATTGGAACTGTCACCATGGGCTCTGTCACCATGAGCACTGTCACCATGATCACGGGCACCATGGGCAATATTACTGTGATTGCGGTCACCATGGAGACTATAACCATGGGCAGTGTCACAATGAGCAGTATCACCATGAGCACTATCACAATGAGCACTGTCACCATGAGCACTGTCACCATGGACACTGTCACCATGGGCACTGTCACCATGGGAACTGTCACCGTGAAAAGAGTCACAAAGGGTACTATCACTATGGGTAATATCACCACAGTATATTTCACTAAGAGCACTTTCACAGTCAGCATTGTGACCATGCGCACTATCACCATGAACAGTTTCACCATGAGTACTGTCACCATGGGCACTATCACCATGAGCACTGTTGCCAGGGGAACTCTCACTATGGGAACTGTCGCCATGAGCACTGTCACTGTGAGTACTATCACCATGGGCACTGTTACCATGAGAACTGTCACCATGAGCACGGTCACCATGGGCCCTATTTCGGTGACTGTGGTTATCATGGAGAGTATATACATGGGAATGTCACAATGGGCACTATCCCCAATGAGCACTGTGACCATGAGCAATGTGACCATGGACACTGTTACCATGAGCACTGTCACATTGGGCAGTGTCACAATGTGAACTGTCACCATGGGAACTGTCACCAAGAGCACTGTCACCATGAGCACTGTCAGCATGAGCAATGTCACCATGGGCACTTAACGAGGAGCACTGTCACCATTGGCACTGTCACCATGACCACAGTCACCATGAGCACTATTACCATGAGCATTGTCACAATGGGCACTGTCACCATGGGAACTGTCACCGTGAAAAGTGTCACAAAGGATAATATCACTATGGGTACTGTCACCACAGTATATTTCACAAAGAGCACTTTCACTGTGAGCATTGTGACCATGAGCACTATCACCATGAACACACTCCCCATGAGCACTGTTTCCATGGGCACTGTCACCACGAGCACTGTCACCATGGGCATTGTCACCACGGGCACTATTACCATGATTGCGGTCAACATGGTGAATATAACCATGGACACTGTCACAACGGGCACTCTCACCATGAGCACTGTCACCGTGGGCACTGTCACCATGAGCACTCTAACCATGAGCACTATCAAAAGGGGAACTATCACTGTGATAATTGTCACCATGGGCACTGTCACCGTAGGCAATATAACCATGGGTACTGTCACCATGAGCACTGTCACCTTGGGAACCGTCACCATTGGTACTATTACCATGAGCACTATCACCATGAGCACGGTCTCCATGGGCATTTTCACCGAGATTGCGGTCACCATGGTGACTATAACCATCGGCACTCTCACAAAGGGCTTTATCACGAGAACTATCACCATTAGCACTGACACCATGAGCACTGTTACCATGGGCACTGTCACCATGAGCCCTCTCACCAAGGGAACTGTCACCGTGAACTCTGTCCCAATGGGTACTATTACCATGCGTACTGTCAGCATGGTATATTTCACTAAGAGCATTATCACTGTGAGCATTGTGACCATGAGCACGGGCACCTTGAACACTGTGAGAAAGTACACTGGCTCCATGAACACTCTCACAATGAGCACTGTCACCATGGGCTCTGTCACCATCAGAACTGTCACCATGGGCACTGTCAGCATTGCCGCTGTCACCATGAGCACTGTCACCATGGGCCCATTTACCATGGGCACTATCAACTTGAGCATGGTCACCATGAGCACTTTCGCCATGGGCACTGTGACCATGAGCACTATCACCATGAGAACTGTCACCAAAGGCATTGTCATCATTGGAACTCTCACCATGGGCACTGTCACCATGAGCACTGTCACCATGGACACTGTCACCATGGGCACTGTCACCATGGGAACTGTCACCGTGAAAAGGGTCACAAAGGGTACTATCACTATGGGTACTGTCACCACAGTATATTTCACTAAGAGCACTTGCACTGTGAGCATTGTGACCATGAGCACTGTCACCATGAATACTGTCACTATGGGCACTATCACCATGAACACTGTTGACAGGGGCACTCTCACTATGGGCACGGTCGCCAAGAGCACTTTCACCATTGCCACTGTTACCATGAGCACTGTCACCATGAGCACGGTCACCATGGGCACTATTTCTGTGATTGCGGTTACCATGGAGACTATAGGCATGGGAATGTCACAATGGGCACCATCACAAAGGGCACTGTGACCATGAGCATTGTAACCATAGTCACTGTCACCAAGAGCACTGTCACATTGGGCAGTGTAACAATGGACCCTGTCACCATGGGCTCTGTCACCATGAGCAATGTCACCATGGGCAATGTTACCATGAGCACTACCACCATTAGAACTGTCACCATGGGCACTGTCCGCCTTGGAACTATCACCATGGGCTCTGTCACCATGGGCACTGTCACCATGATCACAGTCACCATGGCCACTCTAACTGTGATTGCGGTCACCATGGAGACTATAACCATGTGCAGTGTCACAAGAGGCAGTATCACCATGAGCACTGTCACCATGGACACTTTCACCATGGGCATTGTCACCATGGGCATTCTCAACATAGGTACTATCACCATGAGCAGTTTCACCATGGGCACTATCACCATGAGCACTGTCACCATGGGCACTGTCGCCATGGGCACTGTCAGCATTGGAACTGTCACCATGGGCTCTGTCAGCATGACCACTGTCACCATGATCACAGTCACCATGCGCACTATTACTGTGATTGCTGTCACCATGGAGACTTTAACCATGGGCAGTGTCACAAGAGGCAGTATCACCGTGAGCCCTGTCACCATGGACACTGTCACCATGGACACTGTCACCATGGGAACTGTCACCGTGAAAAGTGTCACAAAGGGTACTATCACTATGGGTACTGTCACCACAGTATATTTCACTAAGAGCACTTTCACTTTGAGCATTATGATGATGAGCACTCTCACCAAGTACACTGTCACCATGAACACTCTCAGCATGAGCACGGTCACCATGGCCATTGTCACCATGAGCACAGTCACCGTGTGCACTATTACCTTGATTGCGGTCACCATGGAGACTATAACCATGGGATTGTCCAAATCGGCACTATATCCTTGAGCACTGTCACCATGAGAACTGTCACCAAGGGCACTCTCACCATGGGAACTATCACTATGAGCAATATCACCATGAGAACTGTCACCATGGGCAGTGTCAGCATTGCCACTGTCAACATGGGTTCTGTCACCTGGAGCACTGTCACCATGGGCCCAGTCACCATGGGCAATATCACCTTGAGCAGTGTCACCATGACCACAGTCACCATGAGCACTATTACCATGAGCATTGCCACCATGGGAATAGTCACCATGAGCACTCTCACCATGAGCACGGTCACCATGGGCACTATTCCCGTGGTAGCGGTCAACATGGAGACTATAACCTTGGGACAGTCACAATGGGCACTATCACCATGGGTACGGTTACGATGGGCACTATTACCGTGATTGCAGTGACCTTTCAGATTATAACCATGGGACTCTCACATCGGGCACTATCAGCATGAGCACTGTCACCATGGGCACTGTCACCCTTAGCACTTTCACCATGGACACTATCACCATGAGCACTGTCACCATGGGAACTGTCACCATGAGCACTATTTCCATGAGCATTGCCACCATGGGAATTGTCACCATGAGCACTGTCACCATGAGCACGGTCACCATGGGCACTATTCCCGTGGTAGCGGTCAACATGGAGACTATAACCTTGGGACTGTCACAATGGGCACTATCACCATGGGTACGGTTACGATGGGCACTATTACCGTGATTGCAGTGACCTTTCACATTATAACCATGGGACTCTCACATCGGGCACTATCAGCATGAGCACTGTCACCATGGGCATTGTCACCCTTAGCACTTTCACCATGGACCCTATCACCATGAGCACTGTCACCATGGGAACTGTCACCATGAGCACTATCACCATGGGCACTGTCACTATGAGCAATATCACCATGAGAACTGTCATCATGGGCACTGTCAGCCTTGCCACTGTCACCATGGGCCCAGTCACCATGGGCACTATCACCTTGATCAGTGTCACCATGATCAGTGTCGCCATGGGCACAGTCAGCATTGGAACTGTCACCATGGGCTCTGTCACCATGAGCACTGTCACCATGATCACGGTCACCATGGGATCTATTACTTTGATTGCGGTCACCATGGAGACTATAACCATGGGCAGTGTCACAATGTGCAGTATCACCATGAGCACTATCACAATGAGCACTGTCACCATGAGCAATCTTTCCATGAGCACTCTCACCATGAGCACTGTCACCATGGACACTGTCACCCTGGGCACTGTCACCATGGGAACTGTCACCGTGAAAAGTGTCACAAAGGATAATATCACTATGGGTACTGTCACCACCGTATATTTCACAAAGACCACTTTCACTGTGAGCATTGTGACTATGGGCACTGTCGCCATGAGCTCTGTCACTATGAGCACTGTCACCATGGGCACTATCATCATGAGCACTGTGACCATGGTCACTGTCACCATGAGCACTGTCACACTGGGCAGTGTCACAATGGGAACTGTCACCATGGGCACTGTCACCGAGAGCACTGTCACCATGAGCACTATCAGCATGAGCAATGTCACCATGGGTACTGAACGATGAGCACTGTCACCATTGGCACTGTCACCATGACCACAGTCACCATGAACACTATTACCATGAGGACTGTCACCATGGGAATTGTCACCATGAGCACTGTTACCATGAGCATGGTCACCATGGGCACTATTACCGTGGTAGCGGTAACCATGGAGACTATAACCATAGAACTGTCACAATGGGCACTATCACCATGGGTATGGTTACGATGGGCACTATTACCGTGATTGCAGTGACCATGGAGATTATACGCAGGGGACTCTCACATCGGGCACTATCAGCATGAGCACAGTCACCATGGGCACTGTCACACTGAGCACTGTCACCATGGAAACGATCACTATGAGCACTGTCACCGTGGATACTGTCACGATGGTAACTGTCACCATTAACACTATCACCATGAGCACAGTCACCGTGTGCACTCTAACAGTGAATGTGGTCACCATGGACAGTATAAACATGGACACTGTCACAATGGGCACTGTCACCTTGAGAACTGTCACTATGGGCACTGTCGCCATGAGCACTGTAACCATGAGCACGATCACCATGGGCACTATTTCCGTGGTTGCGGTTACCATGGAGAATCTAAGCATGGGAATGTCACAATGGGAACTATCACCAGGAGCACTGTGACCATGAGCACTGTGACCATGGACATTTTCACCATGAGCACTGTCACATTGGGCAGTGTCACAATCGGCCCTATCACCATGGGCTCTGTCACCATGAGCACTGTCACCATGGGCACTCTCACCAAGAGCACTATCACCATGGGCACTGTCACTATGAGAAATATCACCATGAGAACTGTCACCATGGGCACTGTCACCATGAGCACTGTCAACATGTGCCCAGTCGCCATGGGCACTATCACCATGAGCACTATCACAATGAGCACTGTCACCATGATCACTGTTTCCACGGGCACTGTCACCATGAGCATTGTCACCATGATAACGGTCACAATGGGCACTATTACCGTGATTGCGGTCACCATGGAGATTATAACCATATGAACTGTCACAATGGACATTCTCACCATGGGCATTGTCACCATGGGCATTCTCACCATGGGTACTGTCACCATGAGCAGTTTCACCATGGGCACTCTCACCATGAGCACTGTCGCCATGGGCACTCTCACTATGGGCACTGTCGCCATGAGCACTGTCACCATGGGCACTATTTCCGTGATTCCACTTACCATGGAGACTATAAGCATGGGAATGTCACAATGGGCACTATCACAATGAGCACTGTGACCATGAGGATTGTGACCATAGTCACTGTCACCAAGAGCACTGTCACATTGGGCAGTGTAACAATGGACCCTGTCACCATGGGCTCTGTCACCATGAGCAATGTCACCATGGGCACTGTTACCATGAGCACTCTCACCATTAGAACTGTCACCATGGGTACTGTCAGCATTGGAACTGTCACCATGGGCTCTGTCACCATGAGCACTGTCACCATGATCACGGGCACCATGGGCAATATTACTGTGATTGCGGTCACCATGGAGACTATAACCATGGGCAGTGTCACAATGAGCAGTATCACCATGAGCACTATCACAATGAGCACTGTCACCATGAGCACTGTCACCATGGACACTGTCACCATGGGCACTGTCACCATGGGAACTGTCACCGTGAAAAGAGTCACAAAGGGTACTATCACTATGGGTAATATCACCACAGTATATTTCACTAAGAGCACTTTCACAGTCAGCATTGTGACCATGCGCACTATCACCATGAACAGTTTCACCATGAGTACTGTCACCATGGGCACTATCACCATGAGCACTGTTGCCAGGGGAACTCTCACTATGGGAACTGTCGCCATGAGCACTGTCACTGTGAGTACTATCACCATGGGCACTGTTACCATGAGAACTGTCACCATGAGCACGATCACCATGGGCCCTATTTCGGTGACTGTGGTTATCATGGAGAGTATATACATGGGAATGTCACAATGGGCACTATCCCCAATGAGCACTGTGACCATGAGCAATGTGACCATGGACACTGTTACCATGAGCACTGTCACATTGGGCAGTGTCACAATGTGAACTGTCACCATGGGAACTGTCACCAAGAGCACTGTCACCATGAGCACTGTCAGGATGAGCAATGTCACCATGGGCACTTAACGAGGAGCACTGTCACCATTGGCACTGTCACCATGACCACAGTCACCATGAGCACTATTACCATGAGCATTGTCACAATGGGCACTGTCACCATGGGAACTGTCACCGTGAAAAGTGTCACAAAGGATAATATCACTATGGGTACTGTCACCACAGTATATTTCACAAAGAGCACTTTCACTGTGAGCATTGTGACCATGAGCACTATCACCATGAACACACTCCCCATGAGCACTGTTTCCATGGGCACTGTCACCACGAGCACTGTCACCATGGGCATTGTCACCACGGGCACTATTACCATGATTGCGGTCAACATGATGAATATAACCATGGACACTGTCACAACGGGCACTCTCACCATGAGCACTGTCACCGTGGGCACTGTCACCATGAGCACTCTAACCATGAGCACTATCAAAAGGGGAACTATCACTGTGATAATTGTCACCATGGGCACTGTCACCGTAGGCAATATAACCATGGGTACTGTCACCATGAGCACTGTCACCTTGGGAACCGTCACCATTGGTACTATTACCATGAGCACTATCACCATGAGCACGGTCTCCATGGGCATTTTCACCGAGATTGCGGTCACCATGGTGACTATAACCATCGGCACTCTCACAAAGGGCTTTATCACGAGAACTATCACCATTAGCACTGACACCATGAGCACTGTTACCATGGGCACTGTCACCATGAGCCCTCTCACCAAGGGAACTGTCACCGTGAACTCTGTCCCAATGGGTACTATTACCATGCGTACTGTCAGCATGGTATATTTCACTAAGAGCATTATCACTGTGAGCATTGTGACCATGAGCACGGGCACCTTGAACACTGTGAGAAAGTACACTGGCTCCATGAACACTCTCACAATGAGCACTGTCACCATGGGCTCTGTCACCATCAGAACTGTCACCATGGGCACTGTCAGCATTGCCGCTGTCACCATGAGCACTGTCACCATGGGCCCATTTACCATGGGCATTATCAACTTGAGCATGGTCACCATGAGCACTTTCGCCATGGGCACTGTGACCATGAGCACTATCACCATGAGAACTGTCACCAAAGGCATTGTCATCATTGGAACTCTCACCATGGGCACTGTCACCATGAGCACTGTCACCATGGACACTGTCACCATGGGCACTGTCACCATGGGAACTGTCACCGTGAAAAGGGTCACAAAGGGTACTATCACTATGGGTACTGTCACCACAGTATATTTCACTAAGAGCACTTGCACTGTGAGCATTGTGACCATGAGCACTGTCACCATGAATACTGTCACTATGGGCACTATCACCATGAACACTGTTGACAGGGGCACTCTCACTATGGGCACGGTCGCCAAGAGCACTTTCACCATTGCCACTGTTACCATGAGCACTGTCACCATGAGCACGGTCACCATGGGCACTATTTCTGTGATTGCGGTTACCATGGAGACTATAGGCATGGGAATGTCACAATGGGCACCATCACAAAGGGCACTGTGACCATGAGCATTGTAACCATAGTCACTGTCACCAAGAGCACTGTCACATTGGGCAGTGTAACAATGGACCCTGTCACCATGGGCTCTGTCACCATGAGCAATGTCACCATGGGCAATGTTACCATGAGCACTACCACCATTAGAACTGTCACCATGGGCACTGTCCGCCTTGGAACTATCACCATGGGCTCTGTCACCATGGGCACTGTCACCATGATCACAGTCACCATGGCCACTCTAACTGTGATTGCGGTCACCATGGAGACTATAACCATGTGCAGTGTCACAAGAGGCAGTATCACCATGAGCACTGTCACCATGGACACTTTCACCATGGGCATTGTCACCATGGGCATTCTCAACATAGGTACTATCACCATGAGCAGTTTCACCATGGGCACTATCACCATGAGCACTGTCACCATGGGCACTGTCGCCATGGGCACTGTCAGCATTGGAACTGTCACCATGGGCTCTGTCAGCATGACCACTGTCACCATGATCACAGTCACCATGCGCACTATTACTGTGATTGCTGTCACCATGGAGACTTTAACCATGGGCAGTGTCACAAGAGGCAGTATCACCGTGAGCCCTGTCACCATGGACACTGTCACCATGGACACTGTCACCATGGGAACTGTCACCGTGAAAAGTGTCACAAAGGGTACTATCACTATGGGTACTGTCACCACAGTATATTTCACTAAGAGCACTTTCACTTTGAGCATTATGATGATGAGCACTCTCACCAAGTACACTGTCACCATGAACACTCTCAGCATGAGCACGGTCACCATGGCCATTGTCACCATGAGCACAGTCACCGTGTGCACTATTACCTTGATTGCGGTCACCATGGAGACTATAACCATGGGATTGTCCAAATCGGCACTATATCCTTGAGCACTGTCACCATGAGAACTGTCACCAAGGGCACTCTCACCATGGGAACTATCACTATGAGCAATATCACCATGAGAACTGTCACCATGGGCAGTGTCAGCATTGCCACTGTCAACATGGGTTCTGTCACCTGGAGCACTGTCACCATGGGCCCAGTCACCATGGGCAATATCACCTTGAGCAGTGTCACCATGACCACAGTCACCATGAGCACTATTACCATGAGCATTGCCACCATGGGAATAGTCACCATGAGCACTCTCACCATGAGCACGGTCACCATGGGCACTATTCCCGTGGTAGCGGTCAACATGGAGACTATAACCTTGGGACTGTCACAATGGGCACTATCACCATGGGTACGGTTACGATGGGCACTATTACCGTGATTGCAGTGACCTTTCAGATTATAACCATGGGACTCTCACATCGGGCACTATCAGCATGAGCACTGTCACCATGGGCACTGTCACCCTTAGCACTTTCACCATGGACACTATCACCATGAGCACTGTCACCATGGGAACTGTCACCATGAGCACTATCACCATGGGCACTGTCACTATGAGCAATATCACCATGAGAACTGTCATCATGGGCACTGTCAGCCTTGCCACTGTCACCATGGGCCCAGTCACCATGGGCACTATCACCTTGATCAGTGTCACCATGATCAGTGTCGCCATGGGCACAGTCAGCATTGGAACTGTCACCATGGGCTCTGTCACCATGAGCACTGTCACCATGATCACGGTCACCATGGGAACAATTACTTTGATTGCGGTCACCATGGAGACTATAACCATGGGCAGTGTCACAATGTGCAGTATCACCATGAGCACTATCACAATGAGCACTGTCACCATGAGCAATCTTTCCATGAGCACTCTCACCATGAGCACTGTCACCATGGACACTGTCACCCTGGGCACTGTCACCATGGGAACTGTCACCGTGAAAAGTGTAACAAAGGATAATATCACTATGGGTACTGTCACCACTGTATATTTCACAAAGACCACTTTCACTGTGAGCATTGTGACTATGGGCACTGTCGCCATGAGCTCTGTCACTATGAGCACTGTCACCATGGGCACTATCACCATGAGCACTGTGACCATGGTCACTGTCACCATGGGCACTGTCACACTGAGCACTGTTACCATGGAAATGATCGCTTTGAGCACTGTCACCGTGGACACTGTCACGATGGTAATTGTCACCATTAACACTATCACCATGAGCACGGTCACCGTGTGCACTCTAACAGTGATGGCGGTCACCATGGACAATATAAACATGGACACTGTCACAATGGGCACTGTCGCCATGAGCACTGTCACTATGGGCACTGTCGCCATGAGCACTGTCACCATGAGCACTGTCACCATGAGCATGATCACCATGGACACTATTTCCGTGGTTACAGTTACCATGGAGAATATAAGCATGGGAATGTCACAATGGGAACTATCACTAGGAGCACTGTGACCATGACCAATGTGACCATGTCACATTGGGCAGTGTCACAATCGGGCCTGTCGCCATGGGCTCTGTCACCATGAGCACTGTCACCATGGGCACTGTCACCATGACAACTATCACCATGGGCATTGTCACTATGAACAATATCACCATGAGAAATGTCACCATGGGCACTGTCACCATGTGCCCAGTCCCCATGGGAACTATCACATTGATTGCGGTCACCATGGAGACTATAACCCTCGGCAGTGTCACAATGTGCAGTATCACCATGAGCACTATCACAATGAGCACTGTCACCATGAGCAATCTTTCCATGAGCACGGTCACCATGAGCACTGTCACCATGAGCACTGTCACCATGGGAACTGTCACCGTGAAAAGTGTCACAAAGGGTCATATCACTATGGGTAATGTCACCACAGTATATTTCAGAAAGAGCACTTTCACTGTGAGCATTGCGACCATGAGCACTATCACCATGAACACTGTCACCATGAGTACTGTCACCATGAGTACTATCACCATGAGCACTGTTTCCAGGGGCACTCTCACTATGGGCACTGTCGCCATGAGCACTGTCACTATGAGCACTGTCACCATGGGCACTGTTACCATGAGCACTGTCACCATGAGCACGGTCACCATGGGCACTATTTCTGTGATTGCGGTTACCGTGGAGACTATAAGGATGGGAATGTCACAATGGGCACTATCACCATGAGCACTGTGAGCCTGGTCACTGTCACAATGAGCACTGTGACATTGGGCAGTGTCACAATGGAAACTGTCACCATGGGCACTGTCACCATGAGCACTATCAGCATGAGCAATGTCACCATGGCCACTTAACCATGAGCACTGTCACCATTGGCACTGTCACCATGACCACAGTCACCATGAACACTATTACCATGTGCATTGTCACCATGACCACAGTCACCATGAGCACTATTACCATGAGCATTGTCACCATGGGAATTGTCAACAGAGCACTGTCACCATGAGCACGGTCACCATGGGCATTATTACCGTAGTAGCGGTTACCATGGAGACTATAACCATGGGACTGTCACAATGGGCACTATCACCATGGGTACGGTTACGATGGGCACTATTACCGTGATTGCAGTGACCATGGAGATTATAACCATGGGACTCTCACACCGGGCACTATCAGCATGAGCACTGTCACCATGGGCACTTTCACCCTGAGTACTGTCTCCATGGACACGATCACCATGAGCACTGTCACCGTGGCCACTGTCACCATGGTTAATGTCACCATTCGCACTATCACCATGAGCACGGTCACCGTGTGCACTATAACAGTGAATGTGGTCACCATGGACAGTATAAACATGGACACTGTCACAATGGGCACTGTCACCTTGAGAACTGTCACTATGGGCACTGTCGCCATGAGCACTGTAACCATGAGCACGATCACCATGGGCACTATTTCCGTGGTTGCGGTTACCATGGAGAATCTAAGCATGGGAATGTCACAATGGGAACTATCACCAGGAGCACTGTGACCATGAGCACTGTGACCATGGACATTTTCACCATGAGCACTGTCACATTGGGCAGTGTCACAATCGGCCCTATCACCATGGGCTCTGTCACCATGAGCACTGTCACCATGGGCACTGTCACCATGGGCACTGTCAGCATTGGAACTGTCACCATGGGCTCTGTCAGCATGACCACTGTCACCATGATCACAGTCACCATGCGCACTATTACTGTGATTGCGGTCACCATGGAGACTATAACCATGGGCAGTGTCACAAGAGGCAGTATCACCGTGAGCACTGTCACCATGGACACTGTCACCATGGGCACTGTCACCATGGGAACTGTCACCATGAAAAGTGTCACAAAGTGTACTATCACTATGGGTACTTTCACCACAGTATATTTCACTAAGAGCACTTTCACTTTGAGCATTATGACGATGAGCACAGTCACCATGAACACTGTCACCAAGTACACTGTCACCATGAACACTCTCAGCATGAGCACGGTCACCATGGCCATTGTCACCATGAGCACAGTCACCGTGTGCACTATTACCTTGATTGCGGTCACCATGGAGACTATAACCATGGGACTGTCAAAATCGGCACTATATCCTTGAGCACTGTCACCATGAGAACTGTCACCAAGGGCACGGTCACCATGGGAACTATCACTATGAGCAATATCACCATGAGAACTGTCACCATGGGCAGTGTCAGCATTGCCACTGTCAACATGGGGTCTGTCACCTGGAGCACTGTCACCATGGGCCCAGTCACCATGGGCAATATCACCTTGAGCAGTGTCACCATGACCACAGTCACCATGAGCACTATTACCATGAGCATTGCCACCATGGGAATTGTCACCAAGAGCACTGTCACCATGAGCACGGTCACCATGGGCACTATTCCCGTGGTAGCGGTCAACATGGAGACTATAACTTTGGGACTGTCAAAATGGGCACTATCACCATGGGTACGGTTACGATGGGCACTATTACCGTGATTGCAGTGACCTTTCAGATTATAACCATGGGACTCTCACATCGGGCACTATCAGCATGAGCACTGTCACCATGGGCATTGTCACCCTTAGCACTGTCACCATGGACACTATCACCATGAGCACTGTTACCATGGGAACTGTCACCATGAGCACTATCACCATGGGCACTGTCACTATGAGCAATATCACCATGAGAACTGTCATCATGGGCACTGTCACCATAAGCACTGTCACCATGGGTACTATCACTCTCATCACTCTCACCATGAACACTATCACTATGAGCACGGTCACAATAGGCAGTATCACCATGAGCACTGTTGCCATGGCCACTGTTGCCATGGGCACTCTCACAAAGGGCACTGTCGCCATGAGCACTGTCAACATGGGCACTATTTCCGTGATTGCGGTTACCATGGAGTGTATAAGCATGGGAATGTCTCAATGGGCACTATCACAATGAGCACTGTGACCATAGTCACCGTCACCATGAGCACTGTCACATTGGGCAGTGTAACAATGGGCCCTGTCACCATCGGCTCTGTCACCATGAGCACTGTCACCATGATCACGGTCACCATGAGCACACTATTACTGTGATTGCGGTCACCATGGAAGCTATAACCATGGGCAGTGTCGCAATGGGCAGTATCACCATGAGCACTATCAAAATGAGCACTGTCACCAGAGCACTGTCACCATGGACACTGTCACCATGGGAACTGTCACCATGGGAACTGTCACCGTGAAAAGAGTCACAAAGTGTACTATCACTATGGGTAATGTGGTAATGTCACCACAGTATATTTCACTAAGAGCACTTTCACTGTCAGCATTGTGACCATGAGCACTATCACCATGAACAGTTTCACTATGAGTACTGTCACCATGGGCACTATCACCATGAGCACTGTTGCCAGGGGAACTCTCACTATGGGTACTGTCGCCATGAGCACTGTCACTGTGAGCACTGTCACCATGGGCACTGTTACAATGAGAACTGTCACCATGAGCATGGTCACCATGGGCACTATTTCCGTGACTGTGGTTATCATGGAGAGTATATACATGGGAATGTCACAATGGGCACTATCCCCATGAGCACTGTGACCATGAGCACTGTGACCATGGACACTGTTACCATGAGCACTGTCACATTGGGCAGTGTCACAATGGGAACTGTCACCATGGGCACTGTCACCAAGAGCACTGTCACCATGAGCACTGTCAGCATGAGCAATGTCACCATGGGCAATTAACCAGGAGCACTGTCACCATTGGCACTGTCACCATGACCACAGTCACCATGAGCACTATTACCATGAGCATTGTCACCATGGGCACTGTCACCATGGGAACTGTCACCGTGAAAAGTGTCACAAAGGATAATATCACTATGGGTACTGTCACCACAGTATATTTCACAAAGAGCACTTTCACTGTGAGCATTGTGACCATGAGCACTATCACCATGAACACACTCCCCATGAGCACTGTTTCCATGGGCACTGTCACCACGAGCACTGTCACCATGGGCATTGTCACCACGGGCACTATTACCATGATTGCGGTCAACATGGTGAATATAACCATGGACACTGTCACAACGGGCACTCTCACCATGAGCACTGTCACCGTGGCCACTGTCACCATGAGCACTCTAACCATGAGCACTATCAAAAGGGGAACTATCACTGTGATAATTGTCACCATGGGCACTGTCACCGTAGGCAATATAACCATGGGTACTGTCACCATGAGCACTGTCACCTTGCGAACCGTCACCATTGGTACTATTACCATGAGCACTATCACCATGAGCACGGTCTCCATGGGCATTTTCACCGAGATTGCGGTCACCATGGTGACTATAACCATCGGCACTCTCACAAAGGGCTTTATCACGAGAACTCTCACCATTAGCACTGACACCATGAGCACTGTTACCATGGGCACTTTCACCATGAGCCCTCTCACCAAGGTAACTGTCACCGTGAACTCTGTCCCAATGGGTACTATTACCATGCGTACTGTCAGCATGGTATATTTCACTAAGAGCATTATCACTGTGAGCATTGTGACCATGAGCACGGGCACCTTGAACACTGTGAGAAAGTACACTGGCTCCATGAACACTCTCACCATGAGCACTGTCACCATGGGCTCTGTCACCATCAGAACTGTCACCATGAGCACTGTCAGCATTGCCGCTGTCACCATGAGCACTGTCACCATGGGCCCATTTACCATGGGCACTATCAACTTGAGCATGGTCACCATGAGCACTTTCGCCATGGGCACTGTGACCATGAGCACTATCACCATGAGAACTGTCACCAAAGGCATTGTCATCATTGGAACTCTCACCATGGGCACTGTCACCATGAGCACTGTCACCATGGACACTGTCACCATGGGCACTGTCACCATGGGAACTGTCACCGTGAAAAGGGTCACAAAGGGTACTATCACTATGGGTACTGTCACCACAGTATATTTCACTAAGAGCACTTGCACTGTGAGCATTGTGACCATGAGCACTGTCACCATGAATACTGTCACTATGGGCACTATCACCATGAACACTGTTGCCAGGGGCACTCTCACTATGGGCACGGTCGCCAAGAGCACTTTCACCATTGCCACTGTTACCATGAGCACTGTCACCATGAGCACGGTCACCATGGGCACTATTTCTGTGATTGCGGTTACCATGGAGACTATAGGCATGGGAATGTCACAATGGGCACCATTACAAAGGGCACTGTGACCATGAGCATTGTAACCATAGTCACTGTCACCAAGAGCACTGTCACATTGGGTAGTGTAACAATGCACCCTGTCACCATGGGCTCTGTAACCATGAGCAATGTCACCATGGGCAATGTTACCATGAGCACTAACACCATTAGAACTGTCACCATGGGCACTGTCCGCCTTGGAACTATCACCATGGGCTCTGTCACCATGAGCACTGTCACCATGATCACAGTCACCATGGCCCCTCTAACTGTGATTGCGGTCACCATGGAGACTATAACTATGTGCAGTGTCACAAGAGGCAGTATCAACATGAGCACTGTCACCATGGACACTTTCACCATGGGCATTGTCACCATGGGCATTCTCAACATGGGTACTATCACCATGAGCCGTTTCACCATGGGCACTATCACCATGAGCACCGTTGCCATGGGGACTGTCGCCATGGGCACTCTCACTATGGGCACTGTCGCCATGAGCACTGTCACCATGGGCACTATTTCCGTGATTCCACTTACCATGGAGACTATAAGCATGGGAATGTCACAATGGGCACTATCACCATGAGCACTGTGAGCCTGGTCACTGTCACCATGAGCACTGTGACATTGGGCAGTGTCACAATGGAAACTGTCACCATGGGCACTGGCACCATGAGCACTATCAGCATGAGCAATGTCACCATGGCCACTTAACCATGAGCACTCTCACCATTGGCACTGTCACCATGACCACAGTCACCATGAACACTATTACCATGTGCATTGTCACCATGACCACAGTCACCATGAGCACTATTACCATGAGCATTGTCACCATGGGAATTGTCAACAGAGCACTGTCACCATGAACACGGTCACCATGGGCATTATTACCGTGGTAGCGGTTACCATGGAGACTATAACCATGGGACTGTCACAATGGGCACTATCACCATGGGTACGGTTACGATGGGCACTATTACCGTGATTGCAGTGACCATGGAGATTATAACCATGGGACTCTCACACCGGGCACTATCAGCATGAGCACTGTCACCATGGGCACTTTCTCCCTGAGTACTGTCTCCATGGACACGATCACCATGAGCACTGTCACCGTGGCCACTGTCACCATGGTTAGTGTTACCATTCGCACTATCACCATGAGCACGGTCACCGTGTGCCCTATAACAGTGAATGTGGTCACCATGGACAGTATAAACATGGACACTGTCACAATGGGCACTGTCACCGTGAGAACTGTCACTATGGGCACTGTCGCCATGAGCACTGTAACCATGAGCACGATCAACATGGGCACTATTTCCGTGGTTGCGGTTACCATGGAGAATCTAAGCATGGGAATGTCACAATGGGAACTATCCCCAGGAGCACTGTGACCATGAGCACTGTGACCATGGTGATTGTCACCATGAGCACTGTCACATTGGGCAGTGTCACAATCGGCCCTATCACCATGGGCTCTGTCACCATGAGCAGTGTCACCATGGGCACTGTCACCATGGGCACTGTCAGCATTGGAAGTGTCACCATGGGCTCTGTCAGCATGACCACTGTCACCATGATCACACTCACCATGCGCACTATTACTGTGATTGCGGTCACCATGGAGACTAAAACTATGGGCAGTGTCACAAGAGGCAGTATCACCGTGAGCACTGTCACCATGGACACTGTCACCATGGGCACTGTCACCATGGGAACTGTCACCGTGAAAAGTGTCACAAAGGGTCATATCACTATGGGTAATGTCACCACAGTATATTTCACAAAGAGCACTTTCACTGTGAGCATTGCGACCATGAGCACTATCACCATGAACACTGTCACCATGAGTACTGTCACCATGAGTACTATCACCATGAGCACTGTTTCCAGGGGCACTCTCACTATGGGCACTGTCGCCATGAGCACTGTCACTATGAGCACTGTCACCATGGACACTGTCACCATGGGCACTGTCACCATGGGAACTGTCACCGTGAAAAGTGTCACAAAGGATAATATCACTATGGGTAATGTCACCACAGTATATTTCACAAAGAGAACTTTCACTGTGAGCATTGTGACCATGAGCACTTTCACCATAAACACACTCCCCATGAGCACTGATTCCATGGGCACTGTCACCACGAGCACTGTCACCATGGGCATTGTCACCACAGGCACTATTACCATGATTGCGGTCAACATGGTGAATATAACCATGGACACTGTCACAACGGGCACTCTCACCATGAGCACTGTCACCGTGGGCACTGTCACCATGAGCACTCTAACCATGAGCACTATCAAAAGGGGAACTATCACTGTGATAATTGTCACCATGGGCACTGTCACCGTAGGCAATATAACCATGGGTACTGTCACCATGAGCACTGTCACCTTGGGAACCGTCACCATTGGTACTATTACCATGAGCACTATCACCATGAGCACGGTCTCCATGGGCATTTTCACCGAGATTGCGGTCACCATGGTGACTATAACCATCGGCACTCTCACAAAGGGCTTTATCACAAGAACTATCACCATTAGCACTGTCACCATGAGCACTGTTACCATGGGCACTGTCACCATGAGCCCTCTCACCAAGGGAACTGTCACCGTGAACTCTGTCCCAATGGGTACTATTGCCATGCGTACTGTCACCATGGTATATTTCACTAAGAGCATTATCACTGTGAGCATTGTTACCATGAGCACGGGCACCTTGAACACTGTGAGAAAGTACACTGGCTCCATGAACACTCTCACCATGAGCACTGTCACCATGGGCTCTGTCACCATCAGAACTGTCACCATGGGCACTGTCAGCATTGCCGCTGTCACCATGAGCACTGTCACCATGGGCCCATTTAACATGGGCACTATCAACTTGAGCATGGTCACCATGAGCACTTTCGCCATGGGCACTGTGACCATGAGCACTATCACCATGAGAACTGTCACCAAAGGCATTGTCATCATTGGAACTCTCACCATGGGCACTGTCACCATGAGCACTGTCACCAAGGACACTGTCACCATGGGCACTGTCACCATGGGAACTGTCACCGTGAAAAGGGTCACAAAGGGTACTATCACTATGGGTACTGTCACCACAGTATATTTCACTAAGAGCACTTGCACTGTGAGCATTGTGACCATGAGCAGTGTCACCATGAATACTGTCACTATGGGCACTATCACCATGAACACTGTTGCCAGGGGCACTCTCACTATGGGCACGGTCGCTAAGAGCACTTTCACCATTGCCACTGTTACCATGAGCACTGTCACCATGAGCACGGTCACCATGGGCACTATTTCTGTGATTGCGGTTACCATGGAGACTGTAGGCATGGGAATGTCACAATGGGCACCATCACAAAGGGCACTGTGACCATGAGCATTGTAACCATACTCACTGTCACCAAGAGCACTGTCACATTGGGCAGTGTAACAATGCACCCTGTCACCATGGGCTCTGTCACCATGAGCAATGTCACCATGGGCAATGTTACCATGAGCACTACCACCATTAGAACTGTCACCATGGGCAGTGTCCGCCTTGGAACTATCACCATGGTCTCTGTCACCATGAACACTGTCACCATGATCAGGTTCACCATGGCCACTCTAACTGTGATTGCGGTCACCATGGAGACTATAACCATGTGCAGTGTCACAAGAGGCAGTATCACCATGAGCACTGTCACCATGGACACTTTCACCATGGGCATTGTCACCATTGGCATTCTCAACATGGGTACTATCACCATGAGCAGTTTCACCATGGGCACTATCACCATGAGCACTGTTGCCATGGGCACTGTCGCCATGGGCACTCTCACTATGGGCACTGTCGCCATGAGCACTGTCACCATGGGCACTATTTCCGTGATTCCACTTACCATGGAGACTATAAGCATGGGAATGTCACAATGGGCACTATCACCATGAGCACTGTGAGCCTGGTCACTGTCACCATGAGCACTGTGACATTGGGCAGTGTCACAATGGAAACTGTCACCATGGGCACTGTCACCATGAGCACTATCAGCATGAGCAATGTCACCATGGCCACTTAACCATGAGCACTGTCACCATTGGCACTGTCACCATGAACACAGTCACCATGAACACTATTACCATGTGCATTGTCACCATGACCACAGTCACCATGAGCACTATTACCATGAGCATTGTCACCATGGGAATTGTCAACAGAGCACTGTCACCATGAGCACGGTCACCATGGGCATTATTACCGTGGTAGCGGTTACCATGGAGACTATAACCATGGGACTGTCACAATGGGCACTATCACCATGGGTACGGTTACGATGGGCACTATTACCGTGATTGCAGTGACCATGGAGATTATAACCATGGGACTCTCACATCGGGCACTATCAGCATGAACACTCTCACCATGAGCACTGTTGCCATGGGCACTCTCAGTATGGGCACTGTCGCCATGAGCACTATCACCATGGGCACTATTTCTGTGATTGCGGTTACCATGGAGACTATAAGCATGGGAATATCACAATGGGCACTATTACAATGAGCACTGTGACCATGTGCATTGTGACCATAGTCATTGTCACCAAGAGCACTGTCACATTGGGCAGTGTAACAATGGACCCTTTCACCATGGGTTCTGTCACCATGAGCAATGTCACCATGGGCACTGTCAGCATTGGAACTGTCACTATGGGCTCTGTCACCATGAGCACTGTCACCATGAGCACTGTCACAATGAGCACGATCACCATGGGCACTATTTCCGTGGTTACGGTTACCATGGAGAATATAAGCATGGGAATGTCACAATGGGAACTATCACCAGGAGCACTGTGACCATGACCACTGTGACCATGGTCATTGTCACCATGAGCACTTTCGCCATGGGCACTGTCACCATGAGCACTATCACCATGGGCACTGTCACTATGAACAATATCAACATGAGAATTGTCACCATGGGCACTGGCAGCATTGCCACTATCACCATGGGCTCTGTCACCATGAGCACTGTCACCATGGACACTGTCACCCTGGGCACTGTCACCATGGGAACTGTCACCGTGAAAAGTGTCACAAAGGATAATATCACTATGGGTACTGTCACCACCGTATATTTCACAAAGACCACTTTCACTGTGAGCATTGTGACTATGGGCACTGTCGCCATGAGATCTGTCACTATGAGCACTGTCACCATGGGCACTATCACCATGAGCACTGTGACCATGGTCACTGTCACCATGAGCACTGTCACACTGGGCAGTGTCACAATGGGAACTGTCACCATGGGCACTGTCACCGAGAGCACTGTCACCATGAGCACTATCAGCATGAGCAATGTCACCATGGGTACTGAACGATGAGCACTGTCACCATGGGCACTGTCACCATGACCACAGTCACGATGAACACTATTACAATGAGGACTGTCACCATGGGAATTGTCACCATGAGCACTGTTACCATGAGCATGGTCATCATGGGCACTATTACCGTGGTAGCGGTCACCATGGAGACTATAACCATAGGACTGTCACAATGGGCACTATCACCATGGGTATGGTTAGGATGGGCACTATTACCGTGATTGCAGTGACCATGGAGATTATACGCAGGGGACTCTCACATCGGGCACGATCAGCATGAGCACAGTCACCATGGGCACTGTCACACTGAGCACTGTCACCATGGAAACGATCACTATGAGCACTGTCACCGTGGACACTGTCACGATGGTAATTGTCACCATTAACACTATCACCATGAGCACGGTCACCGTGTGCACTCTAACAGTGATGGCGCTCACCATGGACAATATAAACATGGACACTGTCACAATGGGCACTGTCGCCATGAGCACTGTCACTATGGGCACTGTCGCCATGAGCACTGTCACCATGAGCACTGTCACCATGAGCATGATCACCATGGACACTATTTCCGTGGTTACAGTTACCATGGAGAATATAAGCATGGGAATGTCACAATGGGAACTATCACTAGGAGCACTGTGACCATGACCAATGTGACCATGTCACATTGGGCAGTGTCACAATCGGGCCTGTCGCCATGGGCTCTGTCACCATGAGCACTGTCACCATGGGCACTGTCACCATGACAACTATCACCATGGGCATTGTCACTATGAACAATATCACCATGAGAAATGTCACCATGGGCACTGTCACCATGTGCCCAGTCCCCATGGGAACTATCACATTGATTGCGTCACCATGGAGACTATAACCCTCGGCAGTGTCACAATGTGCAGTATCACCATGAGCACTATCACAATGAGCACTGTCACCATGAGCAATCTTTCCATGAGCAGCGTCACCATGAGCACTGTCACCATAAGCACTGTCACCATGGACACTGTCACCATGGGCACTGTCACCATGGGAACTGTCACCGTGAAAAGTGTCACAAAGGGTCATATCACTATGGGTAATGTCACCACAGTATATTTCACAAAGAGCACTTTCACTGTGAGCATTGCGACCATGAGCACTATCACCATGAACACTGTCACCATGAGTACTGTCACCATGAGTACCATCACCATGAGCACTGTTTCCAGGGGCACTCTCACTATGGGCATTGTCGCCATGAGCACTGTCACTATGAGCACTGTCACCATGGGCACTGTTACCATGAGCACTGTCACCATGAGCACGGTCACCATGGGCACTATTTCTGTGATTGCGGTTACCGTGGAGACTATAAGGATGGGAATGTCACAATGGGCACTATCACCATGAGCACTGTGAGCCTGGTCACTGTCACAATGAGCACTGTGACATTGGGCAGTGTCACAATGGAAACTGTCACCATGGGCACTGTCACCATGAGCACTATCAGCATGAGCATTGTCACCATGGGCACTTAACCATGAGCACTGTCACCATTGGCACTGTCACCATGACCACAGTCACCATGAACACTATTACCATGTGCATTGTCACCATGACCACAGTCACCATGAGCACTATTACCATGAGCATTGTCACCATGGGAATTGTCAACAGAGCACTGTCACCATGAGCACAGTCACCATGGGCATTATTACCGTGGTAGCGGTTACCATGGAGACTATAACCATGGGACTGTCACAATGGGCAATATCACCATGGGTATGGTTACGATGGGCACTATTACCGTGATTGCAGTGACCCTGGAGATTATAACCATGGGACTCTCACATCGGGCACTATCAGCATGAGCACTGTCACCATGGGCACTTTCACCCTGAGTACTGTCTCCATGGACACGATCACCATGAGCACTGTCACCGTGGCCACTGTCACCACGGTTAATGTCACCATTCGCACTATCACCATGAGCACGGTCACCGTGTGCACTATAACAGTGAATGTGGTCACCATGGACAGTATAAACATGGACACTGTCACAAAGGGCACTGTCACCTTGAGAACTGTCACTATGGGCACTGTCGCCATGAGCACTGTAACCATGAGCACGATCACCATGGGCACTATTTCCGTGGTTGCGGTTACCATGGAGAATCTAAGCATGGGAATGTCACAATGGGAACTATCCCCAGGAGCACTGTGACCATGAGCACTGTGACCATGGTCATTGTCACCATGAGCACTGTCACATTGGGCAGTGTCACAATCGGCCCTATCTCCATGGGCTCTGTCACCATGAGCACTGTCACCATGGGGACTCTCACCATGAGCACTATCACCATGGGCACTGTCACTATGAGAAATATCACCATGAGAACTGTCACCATGGGCACTGTCACCATGAGCACTGTCAACATGTGCCCAGTCGCCATGGGCACTATCACCATGAGCACTATCACAATGAGCACTGTCACCATGAGCACTGTTTCCACGGGCACTGTCACCATGAGCATTGTCACCATGATAACGGTCACAATGGGCACTATTACCGTGATTGCGGTCACCATGGAGATTATAACCATGTGAACTGTCACAATGGACATTCTCACCATGGGCATTGTCACCATGGGCATTCTCACCATGGGTACTGTCACCATGAGCAGTTTCACCACGGGGGCACTCTCACCATGAGCACTGTCGCCATGGGCACTCTCACTATGGGCACTGTCGCCATGAGCACTGTCACCATGGGCACTATTTCCGTGATTCCACTTACCATGGAGACTATAAGCATGGGAATGTCACAATGGGCACTATCACAATGAGCACTGTGACCATGAGCATTGTGACCATAGTCACTGTCACCAAGAGCACTGTCACATTGGGCAGTGTAACAATGGACCCTGTCACCATGGGCTCTGTCACCATGAGCAATGTCACCATGGGCACTGTTACCATGAGCACTATCACCATTAGAACTGTCACCATGGGCACTGTCAGCATTGGAACTGTCACCATGGGCTCTGTCACCATGAGCACTGTCACCATGATCACGGGCACCATGGGCAATATTACTGTGATTGCGGTCACCATGGAGACTATAACCATGGGCAGTGTCACAATGGGCAGTATCACCATGAGCACTGTCACCATGGACACTGTCACCATGGGCACTGTCACCATGGGAACTGTCACCGTGAAAAGAGTCACAAAGGGTACTATCACTATGGGTAATGTCACCACAGTATATTTCACTAAGAGCACTTTCACTGTCAGCATTGTGACCATGCGCACTATCACCATGAACAGTTTCACCATGAGTACTGTCACCATGGGCACTATCACCATGAGCACTGTTGCCAGGGGAACTCTCACTATGGGAACTGTCGCCATGAGCACTGTCACTGTGAGTACTGTCACCATGGGCACTGTTACCATGAGAACTGTCACCATGGGCACGGTCACCATGGGCACTATTTCCGTGACTCTGGTTATCATGGAGAGTATATACATGGGAATGTCACAATGAGCACTATCCCCATGAGCACTGTGACCATGGACACTGTTAACATGAGCACTGTCACATTGGGCAGTGTCACAATGTGAACTGTCACCATGGGCACTGTCACCAAGAGCACTGTCACCATGAGCACTGTCAGCATGAGCAATGTCACCATGGGCACTGAACCATGAGCACTGTCACCATTGGCACTGTCACCATGACCACAGTCATCATGAGCACTATTACCATGAGCATTGTCACCATGGGAATTGTCACCATGAGCACTGTCACCATGAGCATGGTCACCGTGTTCCATATTACCGTGGTAGCGGTCACCATGGAGACTATAACCATGGGACTGTCACAATGGGCACTATCACCATGGGTATGGTTACGATGGGCCCTATTACCGTGATGGCAGTAACCATGTAGATTATAACCATGGGATTTTCACATCGGGCACTATCAGCATGAACACTGTCACGACGAGCACTGTCACCATGGACACTATCACCATGGGCACTGTCACCGTGGACATTGTCACCATGGGTATTGTCACCATTAGCACTAGCACCATGAGCACCGTCACCATGTGCACTATAACAGTGATTGCGGTCACAATGGACAATATAAACATGGACTCTGTCACCATGAGCACTCTCACCGTAGGCACTGTCACCTTGAGCACTGTCACCATGGGCACTGTCGCCATGAGAACTCTCACCATGGGCATTATCACCATGAGCACTGCCACAATGGGCACTGTCACCATAAGCACTATCAACATCGGCACTGTCACCATGAGCAATATCAAGATCACAAGGGTAACTAAGGGCAATATTACTGTGATTACCGTCACCATGGAGACTATAACCATGGGCACTGTCACAATGGGCACTATCACCATGAGCACGATCGCCATGAGCACTCTCACCATGGGCACTGTCACCATAAGCACTGTCACCATGGGTACTATCACTCTCATCACTCTCACCATGAACACTATCACTATGAGCACGGTCACAATAGGCAGTATCACCATGAGCACTGTTGCCATGGCCACTGTTGCCATGGGCACTCTCACAAAGGGCACTGTCGCCATGAGCACTGTCAACATGGGCACTATTTCCGTGATTGCGGTTACCATGGAGTGTATAAGCATGGGAATGTCTCAATGGGCACTATCACAATGAGCACTGTGACCATAGTCACTGTGACCATGAGCACTGTCACATTGGGCAGTGTAACAATGGGCCCTGTCACCATCGGCTCTGTCACCATGAGCACTGTCACCATGATCACGGTCACCATGAGCACACTATTACTGTGATTGCGGTCACCATGGAGACTATAACCATGGGCAGTGTCGCAATGGGCAGTATCACCATGAGCACTATCAAAATGAGCACTGTCACCAGAGCACTGTCACCATGGACACTGTCACCATGGGAACTGTCACCATGGGAACTGTCACCGTGAAAAGAGTCACAAAGGGTACTATCACTATGGATAATGTGGTAATGTCACCACAGTATATTTCACTAAGAGCACTTTCACTGTCAGCATTGTGACCATGAGCACTATCACCATGAACAGTTTCACTATGAGTACTGTCACCATGGGCACTATCACCATGAGCACTGTTGCCAGGGGAACTCTCACTATGGGAACTGTCGCGATGAGCACTGTCACTGTGAGTACTGTCACCATGGGCACTGTTACAATGAGAACTGTCACCATGAGCATGGTCACCATGCCACTATTTCCGTGACTGTGGTTATCATGTAGAGTATATACATGGGAATGTCACAATGGGCACTATCCCCATGAGCACTGTGACCATGAGCACTGTGACCATGGACACTGTTACCATGAGCACTGTCACATTGGGCAGTGTCACAATGGGAACTGTCACCATGGGCACTGTCACGAAGAGCACTGTCACCATGAGCACTGTCAGCATGAGCAATGTCACCATGGGCACTTAACCAGGAGCACTGTCACCATTGGCACTGTCACCATGACCACAGTCACCATGAGCACTATTACCATGAGCATTGTCACCATGGGCACTGTCACCATGGGAACTGTCACCGTGAAAAGGGTCACAAAGGGTACTATCACTATGGGTACTGTCACCACAGTATATTTCACTAAGAGCACTTGCACTGTGAGCATTGTGAACATGAGCACTGTCACCATGAATACTGTCACTATGGGCACTATCACCATGAACACTGTTGCCAGGGGCACTCTCACTATGGGCACGGTCGCCAAGAGCACTTTCACCATTGCCACTGTTACCATGAGCACTGTCACCATGAGCACGGTCACCATGGGCACTATTTCTGTGATTGCGGTTACCATGGAGACTGTAGGCATGGGAATGTCACAATGGGCACCATCACAAAGGGCACTGTGACCATGAGCATTGTAACCATAGTCACTGTCACCAAGAGCACTGTCACATTGGGCAGTGTAACAATGGACCCTGTCACCATGGGCTCTGTCACCATGAGCAATGTCACCATGGGCAATGTTACCATGAGCACTACCACCATTAGAACTGTCACCATGGGCACTGTCCGCCTTGGAACTATCACCATGGGCTCTGTCACCATGAGCACTGTCACCATGATCACAGTCACCATGGCCACTCTAACTGTGATTGCGGTCACCATGGAGACTATGACCATGTGCAGTGTCACAAGAGGCAGTATCAACATGAGCACTGTCACCATGGACACTTTCACCATGGGCATTGTCACCATGGGCATTCTCAACATGGGTACTATCACCATGAGCCGTTTCACCATGGGCACTACCACCATGAGCACCGTTGCCATGGGGACTGTCGCCATGGGCACTCTCACTATGGGCACTGTCGCCATGAGCACTGTCACCATGGGCACTATTGCCGTGATTCCACTTACCATGGAGACTATAAGCATGGGAATGTCACAATGGGCACTATCACCATGAGCACTGTGAGCCTGGTCACTGTCACCATGAGCACTGTGACATTGGGCAGTGTCACAATGGAAACTGTCACCATGGGCACTGTCACCATGAGCACTATCAGCATGAGCAATGTCACCATGGCCACTTAACCATGAGCACTGTCACCATTGGCACTGTCACCATGACCACAGTCACCATGAACACTATTACCATGTGCATTGTCACCATGACCACAGTCACCATGAGCACTATTACCATGAGCATTGTCACCATGGGAATTGTCAACAGAGCACTGTCACCATGAGCACGGTCACCATGGGCATTATTACCGTGGTAGCGGTTACCATGGAGACTATAACCATGGGACTGTCACAATGGGCACTATCACCATGGGTAAGGTTACGATGGGCACTATTACCGTGATTGCAGTGACCATGGAGATTATAACCATGGGACTCTCACACCGGGCACTATCAGCATGAGCACTGTCACCATGAGCACTTTCTCCCTGAGTACTGTCTTCATGGACACGATCACCATGAGCACTGTCACCGTGGCCACTGTCACCATGGTTAGTGTTACCATTCGCACTATCACCATGAGCACGGTCACCGTGTGCACTACAACAGTGAATGTGGTCACCATGGACAGTATAAACATGGACACTGTCACAATGGGCACTGTCACCTTGAGAACTGTCACTATGGGCACTGTCGCCATGAGCACTGTAACCATGAGCACGATCACCATGGGCACTATTTCCGTGGTTGCGGTTACCATGGAGAATCTAAGCATGGGAATGTCACAATGGGAACTATCACCAGGAGCACTGTGACCATGAGCACAGTGACCATGGTCATTGTCACCATGAGCACTGTCACATTGGGCAGTGTCACAATCGGCCCTATCACCATGGGCTCTGTCACCATGAGCACTCTCACCATGGGCACTGTCACCATGGGCACTGTCAGCATTGGAACTGTCACCATGGGCTCTGTCAGCATGACCACTGTCACCATGATCACAGTCACCATGCGCACTATTACTGTGATTGCGGTCACCATGGAGACTATAACCATGGGAAGTGTCACAAGAGGCAGTATCACCGTGAGCACTGTCACCATGGACACTGTCACCATGGGCACTGTCACCATGGGAACTGTCACCGTGAAAAGTGTCACAAAGGGTACTATCACTATGGGTACTGTCACCACAGTATATTTCACTAAGAGCACTTTCACTTTGAGCATTATGACGATGAGCACAGTCACCATGAACACTGTCACCAAGTACACTGTCACCATGAACACTCTCAGCATGAGCACGGTCACCATGGCCATTGTCACCATGAGCACAGTCACCGTGTGCACTATTACCTTGATTGCGGTCACCATGGAGACTATAACCATGGGACTGTCAAAATCGGCACTATATCCTTGAGCACTGTCACCATGAGAACTGTCACCAAGGGCACTGTCACCATGGGAACTATCACTATGAGCAATATCACCATGAGAACTGTCACCATGGGCAGTGTCAGCATTGCCACTGTCAACATGGGGTCTGTCACCTGGAGCACTGTCACCATGGGCCCAGTCACATGGGCAATATCACCTTGAGCGGTGTCACCATGACCACAGTCACCATGAGCACAATTACCATGAGCATTGCCACCATGGGAATTGTCACCAAGAGCACTGTCACCATGAGCACGGTCACCATGGGCACTATTCCCGTGGTAGCGGTCAACATGGAGACTATAACCTTGGGACTGTCACAATGGGCACTATCACCATGGGTACGGTTACGATGGGCACTATTACCGTGATTGCAGTGACCTTTCAGATTATAACCATGGGACTCTCACATCGGGCACTATCAGCATGAGCACTGTCACCATGGGCATTGTCACCCTTAGCACTGTCACCATGGACACTAACACCATGAGCACTGTTACCATGGGAACTGTCACCATGAGCACTATCACCATGGGCACTGTCACTATGAGCAATATCACCATGAGAACTGTCATCATGGGCACTGTCAGCCTTGCCACTGTCACCATGGGCCCAGTCACCATGGGCACTATCTCCTTGATCAGTGTCACCATGATCAGTGTCGCCATGGGCACAGTCAGCATTGGAACTGTCACCATGGGCTCTGTCACCATGAACACTGTCACCATGATCACGGTCACCATGGGAACTATTACTTTGATTGCGGTCACCATGGAGACTATAACCATGGGCAGTGTCACACTGTGCAGTATCACCATGAGCACTATCACAATGAGCACTGTCACCATGAGCAATCTTTCCATGAGCACTGTCACCATGAGCACTGTCACCGTGGACACTGTCACCCTGGGGACTGTCACCATGGGAACTGTCACCGTTAAAAGTGTCACAAAGGATAATATCACTATGGGTACTGTCACCACCGTATATTTCACAAAGACCACTTTCACTGTGAGCATTGTGACTATGGGCACTGTCGCCATGCGCTCTGTCACTATGAGCACTGTCACCATGGGCACTATCACCATGAGCACTGTGACCATGGTCACTGTCACCATGAGCACTGTCACACTGGGCAGTGTCACAATGGGAACTGTCACCATGGGCACTGTCACCATGAGCACTATCAGCATGAGCAATGTCACCATGGGTACTGAACGATGAGCACTGTCACCATTGGCACTCTCACCATGACCACAGTCACCATGAACACTATTACCATGAAGATTGTCACCATGGGAATTGTCACCATGAGCACTGTTACCATGAGCACGGTCACCATGGGCACTATTACCGTGGTAGCGGTCACCATGGAGACTATAACCATGGGACTGTCACAATGGGCACTATCACCCTGGGGACGGTTACGATGGGCCCTATTACCGTGATGGCAGTGACCATGTAGATTATAAGCATGGGACTCTCACATCGGGCACTATCAGCATGAGCACTGTCACCATGGGCACTGGCACCATGGACACTATCACCATGGACACTATCACCATGAGCACTGTCACCGTGGACACTGTCACCATGGTTATTGTCACCATTAGCACTATCACCATGAGCACGGTCACCGTGTGCACTATAAGAGTGAAAGCGGTCACCATGGACAATATAAACATGGACACTGTCACAATGGGCACTGTCACCATGAGTACTGTCACTTTGGGCACTGTTGCCATGAGCACTGTCACCAGAGGCACTGTCACCATGAGCACTGTCACCATGAGCACGATCACCTTGGGCACTATTTCCGTGGTTACGGTTACCATGGAGAATATAAGCATGGGAATGTCACAATGGGAACTATCCCCAGGAGCACTGTGACCATGAGCACTGTGACCATGGTCATTGTCACCATGAGCACTGTCACATTGGGCAGTGTCACAATCGGCCCTGTCGCCATGGGCTCTGTCACCATGAGCACTGTCACATTGGGCACTGTCACCATGACCACTATCACCATGGGCACTGTCACTATGAACAATATCACCATGAGTACTGTCACCATGAGCACGATCACCATGGGCACTATTTCCGTGGTTGCGGTTACCATGGAGAATATAAGCATGGGAATGTCACACTGGGAAATATCACCAGGAGCACTGTGACCACGGTCATTGTCACCATGAGCACTGTCACATTGGGCAGTGTCACAATCGGCCCTATCACCATGGGCTCTGTCACCATGAGCACTTTCACCATGGGCACTGTCACTATGAGCAATATTACCATGAGAACTGTCTCCATCGGCACTGTCAGCATTGCCACTGTCACCATGAGCACTGTCACCATGTGCCCAGTCACCATGGGCAGTATCACCATGAGCAATATTACAATGAGCTCTGTCACCATGAGCACTGTTTCCATGGGCACTGTCACCGTGAGCATTGTCACCATGATAACGGTCACAATGGGCACTATTACCGTGATTGCGGTCACCAATGAGATTATAACCATGTGAACTGTCACAATGGACACGGTCACCATGGGCATTGTCACCATGGGCATTTTCACCTTGGGTACTGTCACCATGAGCACTGTTGCCATGGGCACTGTTGCCATGGGCACTCTCACTATGGGCACTGTCGCCATGAGCACTGTCACCATGGGCACTATTTCCATGACTGTGGTTACCATGGAGACTATAAGCATGGGAATGTCACAATGGGCACTATCACAATGAGCACTGTGACCATGAGCATTGTAACCATAGTCACTGTCACCATGAGCACTGTCACATTGGGCATTGTAACAATGGACCCTGGCTCTGTCAGCATGACCACTGTCACCATGATCACAGTCACCATGCGCACTATTACTGTGATTGCGGTCACCATGGAGACTATATCCATGGGCAGTGTCACAAGAGGCAGTATCACCATGAGCACTGTCACCATGGACACTGTCACCATGGGCACTGTCACCATGGGAACTGTCACCGTGAAAAGTGTCACAAAGGGTACTATCACTATGGGTACTGTCACCACAGTATATTTCACTAAGAGCACTTTCACTTTGAGCATTATGACGATGAGCACAGTCACCATGAACACTGTCACCAAGTACACTGTCGCCATGAACACTCTCAGCA
Organism: Kogia breviceps; assembly: GCF_026419965.1. NCBI lineage: Eukaryota > Metazoa > Chordata > Mammalia > Artiodactyla > Physeteridae > Kogia > Kogia breviceps. Next base: position 561,028 of record NW_026711555.1, on the reverse strand, counting down.
TGAGCACGGTCACCATGACCATTGTCACCATGAGCACAGTCACCGTGTGCACTATTACCTTGATTGCGGTCACCATGGAGACTATAACCATGGGACTGTCCAAATCGGCACTATATCCTTGAGCACTGTCACCATGAGAACTGTCACCAAGGGCACTCTCACCATGGGAACTATCACTATGAGCAATATCACCATGAGAACTGTCACCATGGGCAGTGTCAGCATTGCCACTGCCAACATGGGCTCTGTCTCCTGGAGCACTGTCACCATGGGCCCAGTCACCATGGGCAATATCACCTTGAGCAGTGTCACCATGACCACAGTCACCATGAGCACTATTACCTTGAGCATTGCCACCATGGTAATTGTCACCAAGAGCACTGTCACCATGAGCACGGTCACCATGGGCACTATTCCCGTGGTAGCGGTCAACATGGAGACTATAACCTTGGGACTGTCACAATGGGCACTATCACCATGGGTACGGTTACGATGGGCACTATTACCGTGATTGCAGTGACCTTTCAGATTATAACCATGGGACTCTCACATCGGGCACTATCACCATGAGCACAGTCACCATGGGAACTGTCACCATGACTACTATCACCATGGGCACTGTCACTATGAGCAATATCACCATGAGAACTGTCATCATGGGCACTGTCAGCCTTGCCACTGTCACCATGGGCCCAGTCACCATGGGCACTATCACCTTGATCAGTGTCACCATGATCAGTGTCGCCATGGGCACAGTCAGCATTGGAACTGTCACCATGGGCTCTGTCACCATGAGCACTGTCACCATGATCACGGTCACCATGGGAACTATTACTTTGATTGCGGTCACCATGGAGACTATAACCATGGGCAGTGTCACAATGTGCAGTATCACCATGAGCACTATCACAATGAGCACTGTCACCATGTGCAATCTTTCCATGAGCACTGTCACCATGAGCACTGTCACCATGGACACTGTCTCCCTGGGCACTGTCACCATGGGAACTGTCACCGTGAAAAGTGTCACAAAGGATAATATCACTATGGGTACTGTCACCACCGTATATTTCACAAAGACCACTTTCACTGTGAGCATTGTGAGTATGGGCACTATCTCCATGAGCTCTGTCACTATGAGCACTGTCACCATGGGCACTATCACCATGAGCACTGTGACCATGGTCACTGTCACCATGAGCACTGTCACACTGGGCAGTGTCACAATGGGAACTGTCACCATGGGCACTGTCACCGAGAGCACTGTCACCGTGAGCACTATCAGCATGAGCAATGTCACCATGGGTACTGAACGATGAGCACTGTCACCATTGGCACTGTCACCATGACCACAGTCACCATGAAAACTATTACCATGAGGACTGTCACCATGGGAATTGTCACCATGAGCACTGTTACCATGAGCATGGTCACCAAGGGCACTATTACCGTGGTAGCGGTAACCATGGAGACTATAACCATAGGACTGTCACAATGGGCACTATCACCATGGGTATGGTTACGATGGGCACTATTACCGTGATTGCAGTGACCATGGTGATTATACGCAGGGGACTCTCACATCGGGCACTATCAGCATGAGCACAGTCACCATGGGCACTGTCACACTGAGCACTGTCACCATGGAAACGATCACTATGAGCACTGTCACCGTGGACACTGTCACGATGGTAACTGTCACCATTAACACTATCACCATGAGCACGGTCACCGTGTGCACTCTAACAGTGATGGCGGTCACCATGGACAATATAAACATGGACACTGTCACAATGGGCACTGTCGCCATGAGCACTGTCACTATGGGCACTGTCGCCATGAGCACTGTCACCATGAGCACTGTCACCATGAGCATGATCACCATGGACACTATTTCCGTGGTTACAGTTACCATGGAGAATATAAGCATGGGAATGTCACAATGGGAACTATCACTAGGAGCACTGTGACCATGACCAATGTGACCATGTCACATTGGGCAGTGTCACAATCGGGCCTGTCGCCATGGGCTCTGTCACCATGAACACTGTCACCATGGGCACTGTCACCATGACAACTATCACCATGGGCATTGTCACTATGAACAATATCACCATGAGAAATGTCACCATGGGCACTGTCACCATGTGCCCAGTCCCCATGGGAACTATCACTTTGATTGCAGTCACCATGGAGACTATAACCCTCGGAAGTGTCACAATGTGCAGTATCACCATGAGCACTATCACAATGAGCACTGTCACCATGAGCAATCTTTCCATGATCACGGTCACCATGAGCACTGTCACCATGAGCACTGTCACCATGGACACTGTCACCATGGGCACTGTCACCATGGGATCTGTCACCGTGAAAAGTGTCACAAAGGGTCATATCACTATGGGTAATGTCACCACAGTATATTTCACAAAGAGCACTTTCACTGTGAGCATTGCGACCATGAGCACTATCACCATGAACACTGTCACCATGAGTACTGTCACCATGATTACTATCACCATGATCACTGTTTCCAGGGGCACTCTCACTATGGGCACTGTCGCCATGAGCACTGTCACTATGAGCACTGTCACCATGGGCACTGTTACCATGAGCACTGTCACCATGAGCACGGTCACCATGGGCACTATTTCTGTGATTGCGGTTACCGTGGAGACTATAAGAATGGGAATGTCACAATGGGCAATATCACCATGAGCACTGTGAGCCTGGTCACTGTCACCATGAGAACTGTGACATTTGGCAGTGTCACAATGGAAACTGTCACCATGGGCACTGTCACCATGAGCACTATCAGCATGAGCATTGTCACCATGGGCACTTAACCATGAGCACTGTCACCATTGGCACTGTCCCCATGACCACAGTCACCATGAACACTATTACCATGTGCATTGTCACCATGACCACAGTCACCATGAGCACTATTACTGTGATTGCGGTCACCATGGAGACTATAACCATGGGCAGTGTCACAAGAGGCAGTATCACCGTGAGCACTGTCACCATGGACACTGTCACCATGGGCACTGTCACCATGGGAACTGTCACCGTGAAAAGTGTCACAAAGGGTACTATCACTATGGGTACTGTCACCACAGTATATTTCACTAAGAGCACTTTCACTTTGAGCATTATGACGATGAGCACAGTCACCATGAACACTGTCACCAAGTACACTGTCACCATGAACACTCTCAGCATGAGCACGGTCACCATGGCCATTGTCACCATGAGCACAGTCACCGTGTGCTCTATTACCTTGATTGCGGTCACCATGGAGACTATAACCATGGGACTGTCAAAATCGGCACTATATCCTTGAGCACTGTCACCATGAGAACTGTCACCAAGGGCACTGTCACCATGGGAACTATCACTATGAGCAATATCACCATGAGATCTGTCACCATGGGCAGTGTCAGCATTGCCACTGTCAACATGGGGTCTGTCACCTGGAGCACTGTCACCATGGGCCCAGTCACCATGGGCAATATCACCTTGAGCAGTGTCACCATGACCACAGTCACCATGAGCACTATTACCATGAGCATTGCCACCATGGGAATTGTCACCAAGAGCACTGTCACCATGAGCACGGTCACCATGGGCACTATTCCCGTGGTAGCGGTCAACATGGAGACTATAACCTTGGGACTGTCACAATGGGCACTATCACCATGGGTACGGTTACGATGGGCACTATTACCGTGATTGCAGTGACCTTTCAGATTATAACCATGGGACTCTCACATCGGGCACTATCAGCATGAGCACTGTCACCATGGGCATTGTCACCCTTAGCACTGTCACCATGGACACTAACACCATGAGCACTGTTACCATGGGAACTGTCACCATGAGCACTATCACCATGGGCACTGTCACTATGAGCAATATCACCATGAGAACTGTCATCATGGGCACTGTCACCATAAGCACTGTCACCATGGGTACTATCACTCTCATCACTCTCACCATGAACACTATCACTATGAGCACGGTCACAATAGGCAGTATCACCATGAGCACTGTTGCCATGGCCACTGTTGCCATGGGCACTCTCACAAAGGGCACTGTCGCCATGAGCACTGTCACCATGGGCACTATTTCTGTGATTGCGGTTACCATGGAGTGTATAAGCATGGGAATGTCTCAATGGGCACTATCACAATGAGCACTGTGACCATAGTCACTGTCACCATGAGCACTGTCACATTGGGCAGTGTAACAATGGGCCCTGTCACCATCGGCTCTGTCACCATGATCACGGTCACCATGAGCACACTATTACTGTGATTGCGGTCACCATGGAAGCTATAACCATGGGCAGTGTCGCAATGGGCAGTATCACCATGAGCACTATCAAAATGAGCACTGTAACCAGAGCACTGTCACCATGGACACTGTCACCATGGGCACTGTCACCATGGGAACTGTCACCGTGAAAAGAGTCACAAAGGGTACTATCACTATGGGTAATATCACCACAGTATATTTCACTAAGAGCACTTTCACTGTCAGCATTGTGACCATGTGCACTATCACCATGAACAGTTTCACCATGAGTACTGTCACCATGGGCACTATCACCATGAGCACTGTTGCCAGGGGAACTCTCACTATGGGAACTGTCGCCATGAACACTGTCACTGTGAGTACTATCACCATGGGCACTGTTACCATGAGAACTGTCACCATGAGCATGGTCACCATGGGCACTATTTCCGTGACTGTGGTTATCATGGAGAGTATATACATGGGAATGTCACAATGGGCAATATCCCCATGAGCACTGTGACCATGAGCACTGTGACCATGGACACTGTTACCATGAGCACTGTCACATTGGGCAGTGTCACAATGTGAACTGTCACCATGGGCACTGTCACCAAGAGCACTGTCACCATGAGCACTGTCAGCATGAGCAATGTCACCATGGGCACTTAACCAGGAGCACTGTCACCATTGGCACTGTCACCATGACCACAGTCACCATGAGCACTATTACCATGAGCATTGTCACCATGGGCACTGTCACCATGGGAACTGTCACCGTGAAAAGGGTCACAAAGGGTACTATCACTATGGGTACTGTCACCACAGTATATTTCACAAAGAGCACTTGCACTGTGAGCATTGTGAACATGAGCACTGTCACCATGAATACTGTCACTATGGGCACTATCACCATGAACACTGTTGCCAGGGGCACTCTCACTATGGGCACGGTCGCCAAGAGCACTTTCACCATTGCCACTGTTACCATGAGCACTGTCACCATGAGCACGGTCACCATGGGCACTATTTCTGTGATTGCGGTTACCATGGAGACTGTAGGCATGGGAATGTCACAATGGGCACCATCACAAAGGGCACTGTGACCATGAGCATTGTAACCATAGTCACTGTCACCAAGAGCACTGTCACATTGGGCAGTGTAACAATGGACCCTGTCACCATGGGCTCTGTCACCATGAGCAATGTCACCATGGGCAATGTTACCATGAGCACTACCACCATTAGAACTGTCACCATGGGCACTGTCCGCCTTGGAACTATCACCATGGGCTCTGTCACCATGAGCACTGTCACCATGATCACAGTCACCATGGCCACTCTAACTGTGATTGCGGTCACCATGGAGACTATGACCATGTGCAGTGTCACAAGAGGCAGTATCAACATGAGCACTGTCACCATGGACACTTTCACCATGGGCATTGTCACCATGGGCATTCTCAACATGGGTACTATCACCATGAGCCGTTTCACCATGGGCACTACCACCATGAGCACCGTTGCCATGGGGACTGTCGCCATGGGCACTCTCACTATGGGCACTGTCGCCATGAGCACTGTCACCATGGGCACTATTGCCGTGATTCCACTTACCATGGAGACTATAAGCATGGGAATGTCACAATGGGCACTATCACCATGAGCACTGTGAGCCTGGTCACTGTCACCATGAGCACTGTGACATTGGGCAGTGTCACAATGGAAACTGTCACCATGGGCACTGTCACCATGAGCACTATCAGCATGAGCAATGTCACCATGGCCACTTAACCATGAGCACTGTCACCATTGGCACTGTCACCATGACCACAGTCACCATGAACACTATTACCATGTGCATTGTCACCATGACCACAGTCACCATGAGCACTATTACCATGAGCATTGTCACCATGGGAATTGTCAACAGAGCACTGTCACCATGAGCACGGTCACCATGGGCATTATTACCGTGGTAGCGGTTACCATGGAGACTATAACCATGGGACTGTCACAATGGGCACTATCACCATGGGTAAGGTTACGATGGGCACTATTACCGTGATTGCAGTGACCATGGAGATTATAACCATGGGACTCTCACACCGGGCACTATCAGCATGAGCACTGTCACCATGAGCACTTTCTCCCTGAGTACTGTCTTCATGGACACGATCACCATGAGCACTGTCACCGTGGCCACTGTCACCATGGTTAGTGTTACCATTCGCACTATCACCATGAGCACGGTCACTGTGTGCACTACAACAGTGAATGTGGTCACCATGGACAGTATAAACATGGACACTGTCACAATGGGCACTGTCACCTTGAGAACTGTCACTATGGGCACTGTCGCCATGAGCACTGTAACCATGAGCACGATCACCATGGGCACTATTTCCGTGGTTGCGGTTACCATGGAGAATCTAAGCATGGGAATGTCACAATGGGAACTATCACCAGGAGCACTGTGACCATGAGCACAGTGACCATGGTCATTGTCACCATGAGCACTGTCACATTGGGCAGTGTCACAATCGGCCCTATCACCATGGGCTCTGTCACCATGAGCACTCTCACCATGGGCACTGTCACCATGGGCACTGTCAGCATTGGAACTGTCACCATGGGCTCTGTCAGCATGACCACTGTCACCATGATCACAGTCACCATGCGCACTATTACTGTGATTGCGGTCACCATGGAGACTATAACCATGGGAAGTGTCACAAGAGGCAGTATCACCGTGAGCACTGTCACCATGGACACTGTCACCATGGGCACTGTCACCATGGGAACTGTCACCGTGAAAAGTGTCACAAAGGGTACTATCACTATGGGTACTGTTACCACAGTATATTTCACTAAGAGCACTTTCACTTTGAGCATTATGACGATGAGCACAGTCACCATGAACACTGTCACCAAGTACACTGTCACCATGAACACTCTCAGCATGAGCACGGTCACCATGGCCATTGTCACCATGAGCACAGTCACCGTGTGCACTATTACCTTGATTGCGGTCACCATGGAGACTATAACCATGGGACTGTCAAAATCGGCACTATATCCTTGAGCACTGTCACCATGAGAACTGTCACCAAGGGCACTGTCACCATGGGAACTATCACTATGAGCAATATCACCATGAGAACTGTCACCATGGGCAGTGTCAGCATTGCCACTGTCAACATGGGGTCTGTCACCTGGAGCACTGTCACCATGGGCCCAGTCACATGGGCAATATCACCTTGAGCGGTGTCACCATGACCACAGTCACCATGAGCACAATTACCATGAGCATTGCCACCATGGGAATTGTCACCAAGAGCACTGTCACCATGAGCACGGTCACCATGGGCACTATTCCCGTGGTAGCGGTCAACATGGAGACTATAACCTTGGGACTGTCACAATGGGCACTATCACCATGGGTACGGTTACGATGGGCACTATTACCGTGATTGCAGTGACCTTTCAGATTATAACCATGGGACTCTCACATCGGGCACTATCAGCATGAGCACTGTCACCATGGGCATTGTCACCCTTAGCACTGTCACCATGGACACTAACACCATGAGCACTGTTACCATGGGAACTGTCACCATGAGCACTATCACCATGGGCACTGTCACTATGAGCAATATCACCATGAGAACTGTCATCATGGGCACTGTCAGCCTTGCCACTGTCACCATGGGCCCAGTCACCATGGGCACTATCTCCTTGATCAGTGTCACCATGATCAGTGTCGCCATGGGCACAGTCAGCATTGGAACTGTCACCATGGGCTCTGTCACCATGAACACTGTCACCATGATCACGGTCACCATGGGAACTATTACTTTGATTGCGGTCACCATGGAGACTATAACCATGGGCAGTGTCACACTGTGCAGTATCACCATGAGCACTATCACAATGAGCACTGTCACCATGAGCAATCTTTCCATGAGCACTGTCACCATGAGCACTGTCACCGTGGACACTGTCACCCTGGGGACTGTCACCATGGGAACTGTCACCGTTAAAAGTGTCACAAAGGATAATATCACTATGGGTACTGTCACCACCGTATATTTCACAAAGACCACTTTCACTGTGAGCATTGTGACTATGGGCACTGTCGCCATGCGCTCTGTCACTATGAGCACTGTCACCATGGGCACTATCACCATGAGCACTGTGACCATGGTCACTGTCACCATGAGCACTGTCACACTGGGCAGTGTCACAATGGGAACTGTCACCATGGGCACTGTCACCATGAGCACTATCAGCATGAGCAATGTCACCATGGGTACTGAACGATGAGCACTGTCACCATTGGCACTCTCACCATGACCACAGTCACCATGAACACTATTACCATGAAGATTGTCACCATGGGAATTGTCACCATGAGCACTGTTACCATGAGCACGGTCACCATGGGCACTATTACCGTGGTAGCGGTCACCATGGAGACTATAACCATGGGACTGTCACAATGGGCACTATCACCCTGGGGACGGTTACGATGGGCCCTATTACCGTGATGGCAGTGACCATGTAGATTATAAGCATGGGACTCTCACATCGGGCACTATCAGCATGAGCACTGTCACCATGGGCACTGGCACCATGGACACTATCACCATGGACACTATCACCATGAGCACTGTCACCGTGGACACTGTCACCATGGTTATTGTCACCATTAGCACTATCACCATGAGCACGGTCACCGTGTGCACTATAAGAGTGAAAGCGGTCACCATGGACAATATAAACATGGACACTGTCACAATGGGCACTGTCACCATGAGTACTGTCACTTTGGGCACTGTTGCCATGAGCACTGTCACCAGAGGCACTGTCACCATGAGCACTGTCACCATGAGCACGATCACCTTGGGCACTATTTCCGTGGTTACGGTTACCATGGAGAATATAAGCATGGGAATGTCACAATGGGAACTATCCCCAGGAGCACTGTGACCATGAGCACTGTGATCATGGTCATTGTCACCATGAGCACTGTCACATTGGGCAGTGTCACAATCGGCCCTGTCGCCATGGGCTCTGTCACCATGAGCACTGTCACATTGGGCACTGTCACCATGACCACTATCACCATGGGCACTGTCACTATGAACAATATCACCATGAGTACTGTCACCATGAGCACGATCACCATGGGCACTATTTCCGTGGTTGCGGTTACCATGGAGAATATAAGCATGGGAATGTCACACTGGGAAATATCACCAGGAGCACTGTGACCACGGTCATTGTCACCATGAGCACTGTCACATTGGGCAGTGTCACAATCGGCCCTATCACCATGGGCTCTGTCACCATGAGCACTTTCACCATGGGCACTGTCACTATGAGCAATATTACCATGAGAACTGTCTCCATCGGCACTGTCAGCATTGCCACTGTCACCATGAGCACTGTCACCATGTGCCCAGTCACCATGGGCAGTATCACCATGAGCAATATTACAATGAGCTCTGTCACCATGAGCACTGTTTCCATGGGCACTGTCACCGTGAGCATTGTCACCATGATAACGGTCACAATGGGCACTATTACCGTGATTGCGGTCACCAATGAGATTATAACCATGTGAACTGTCACAATGGACACGGTCACCATGGGCATTGTCACCATGGGCATTTTCACCTTGGGTACTGTCACCATGAGCACTGTTGCCATGGGCACTGTTGCCATGGGCACTCTCACTATGGGCACTGTCGCCATGAGCACTGTCACCATGGGCACTATTTCCATGACTGTGGTTACCATGGAGACTATAAGCATGGGAATGTCACAATGGGCACTATCACAATGAGCACTGTGACCATGAGCATTGTAACCATAGTCACTGTCACCATGAGCACTGTCACATTGGGCATTGTAACAATGGACCCTGGCTCTGTCAGCATGACCACTGTCACCATGATCACAGTCACCATGCGCACTATTACTGTGATTGCGGTCACCATGGAGACTATAACCATGGGAAGTGTCACAAGAGGCAGTATCACCGTGAGCACTGTCACCATGGACACTGTCACCATGGGCACTGTCACCATGGGAACTGTCACCGTGAAAAGTGTCACAAAGGGTACTATCACTATGGGTACTGTCACCACAGTATATTTCACTAAGAGCACTTTCACTTTGAGCATTATGACGATGAGCACAGTCACCATGAACACTGTCACCAAGTACACTGTCGCCATGAACACTCTCAGCATGAGCACGGTCACCATGACCATTGTCACCATGAGCACAGTCACCGTGTGCACTATTACCTTGATTGCGGTCACCATGGAGACTATAACCATGGGACTGTCCAAATCGGCACTATATCCTTGAGCACTGTCACCATGAGAACTGTCACCAAGGGCACTCTCACCATGGGAACTATCACTATGAGCAATATCACCATGAGAACTGTCACCATGGGCAGTGTCAGCATTGCCACTGCCAACATGGGCTCTGTCTCCTGGAGCACTGTCACCATGGGCCCAGTCACCATGGGCAATATCACCTTGAGCAGTGTCACCATGACCACAGTCACCATGAGCACTATTACCTTGAGCATTGCCACCATGGTAATTGTCACCAAGAGCACTGTCACCATGAGCACGGTCACCATGGGCACTATTCCCGTGGTAGCGGTCAACATGGAGACTATAACCTTGGGACTGTCACAATGGGCACTATCACCATGGGTACGGTTACGATGGGCACTATTACCGTGATTGCAGTGACCTTTCAGATTATAACCATGGGACTCTCACATCGGGCACTATCACCATGAGCACTGTCACCATGGGAACTGTCACCATGACTACTATCACCATGGGCACTGTCACTATGAGCAATATCACCATGAGAACTGTCATCATGGGCACTGTCAGCCTTGCCACTGTCACCATGGGCCCAGTCACCATGGGCACTATCACCTTGATCAGTGTCACCATGATCAGTGTCGCCATGGGCACAGTCAGCATTGGAACTGTCACCATGGGCTCTGTCACCATGAGCACTGTCACCATGATCATGGTCACCATGGGAACTATTACTTTGATTGCGGTCACCATGGAGACTATAACCATGGGCAGTGTCACAATGTGCAGTATCACCATGAGCACTATCACAATGAGCACTGTCACCATGTGCAATCTTTCCATGAGCACTGTCACCATGAGCACTGTCACCATGGACACTGTCACCCTGGGCACTGTCACCATGGGAACTGTCACCGTGAAAAGTGTCACAAAGGATAATATCACTATGGGTACTGTCACCACCGTATATTTCACAAAGACCACTTTCACTGTGAGCATTGTGAGTATGGGCACTGTCGCCATGAGCTCTGTCACTATGAGCACTGTCACCATGGGCACTATCACCATGAGCACTGTGACCATGGTCACTGTCACCATGAGCACTGTCACACTGGGCAGTGTCACAATGGGAACTGTCACCATGGGCACTGTCACCGAGAGCACTGTCACCATGAGCACTATCAGCATGAGCAATGTCACCATGGGTACTGAACGATGAGCACTGTCACCATTGGCACTGTCACCATGACCACAGTCACCATGAAAACTATTACCATGAGGACTGTCACCATGGGAATTGTCACCATGAGCACTGTTACCATGAGCATGGTCACCAAGGGCACTATTACCGTGGTAGCGGTAACCATGGAGACTATAACCATAGGACTGTCACAATGGGCACTATCACCATGGGTATGGTTACGATGGGCACTATTACCGTGATTGCAGTGACCATGGAGATTATACGCAGGGGACTCTCACATCGGGCACTATCAGCATGAGCACAGTCACCATGGGCACTGTCACACTGAGCACTGTCACCATGGAAACGATCACTATGAGCACTGTCACCGTGGACACTGTCACGATGGTAACTGTCACCATTAACACTATCACCATGAGCACGGTCACCGTGTGCACTCTAACAGTGATGGCGGTCACCATGGACAATATAAACATGGACACTGTCACAATGGGCACTGTCGCCATGAGCACTGTCACTATGGGCACTGTCGCCATGAGCACTGTCACCATGAGCACTGTCACCATGAGCATGATCACCATGGACACTATTTCCGTGGTTACAGTTACCATGGAGAATATAAGCATGGGAATGTCACAATGGGAACTATCACTAGGAGCACTGTGACCATGACCAATGTGACCATGTCACATTGGGCAGTGTCACAATCGGGCCTGTCGCCATGGGCTCTGTCACCATGAACACTGTCACCATGGGCACTGTCACCATGACAACTATCACCATGGGCATTGTCACTATGAACAATATCACCATGAGAAATGTCACCATGGGCACTGTCACCATGTGCCCAGTCCCCATGGGAACTATCACTTTGATTGCAGTCACCATGGAGACTATAACCCTCGGAAGTGTCACAATGTGCAGTATCACCATGAGCACTATCACAATGAGCACTGTCACCATGAGCAATCTTTCCATGAGCACGGTCACCATGAGCACTGTCACCATGAGCACTGTCACCATGGACACTGTCACCATGGGCACTGTCACCATGGGATCTGTCACCGTGAAAAGTGTCACAAAGGGTCATATCACTATGGGTAATGTCACCACAGTATATTTCACAAAGAGCACTTTCACTGTGAGCATTGCGACCATGAGCACTATCACCATGAACACTGTCACCATGAGTACTGTCACCATGATTACTATCACCATGATCACTGTTTCCAGGGGCACTCTCACTATGGGCACTGTCGCCATGAGCACTGTCACTATGAGCACTGTCACCATGGGCACTGTTACCATGAGCACTGTCACCATGAGCACGGTCACCATGGGCACTATTTCTGTGATTGCGGTTACCGTGGAGACTATAAGGATGGGAATGTCACAATGGGCAATATCACCATGAGCACTGTGAGCCTGGTCACTGTCACCATGAGAACTGTGACATTTGGCAGTGTCACAATGGAAACTGTCACCATGGGCACTGTCACCATGAGCACTATCAGCATGAGCATTGTCACCATGGGCACTTAACCATGAGCACTGTCACCATTGGCACTGTCCCCATGACCACAGTCACCATGAACACTATTACCATGTGCATTGTCACCATGACCACAGTCACCATGAGCACTATTACTGTGATTGCGGTCACCATGGAGACTATAACCATGGGCAGTGTCACAAGAGGCAGTATCACCGTGAGCACTGTCACCATGGACACTGTCACCATGGGCACTGTCACCATGGGAACTGTCACCGTGAAAAGTGTCACAAAGGGTACTATCACTATGGGTACTGTCACCACAGTATATTTCACTAAGAGCACTTTCACTTTGAGCATTATGACGATGAGCACAGTCACCATGAACACTGTCACCAAGTACACTGTCACCATGAACACTCTCAGCATGAGCACGGTCACCATGGCCATTGTCACCATGAGCACAGTCACCGTGTGCTCTATTACCTTGATTGCGGTCACCATGGAGACTATAACCATGGGACTGTCAAAATCGGCACTATATCCTTGAGCACTGTCACCATGAGAACTGTCACCAAGGGCACTGTCACCATGGGAACTATCACTATGAGCAATATCCCCATGAGATCTGTCACCATGGGCAGTGTCAGCATTGCCACTGTCAACATGGGGTCTGTCACCTGGAGCACTGTCACCATGGGCCCAGTCACCATGGGCAATATCACCTTGAGCAGTGTCACCATGACCACAGTCACCATGAGCACTATTACCATGAGCATTGCCACCATGGGAATTGTCACCAAGAGCACTGTCACCATGAGCACGGTCACCATGGGCACTATTCCCGTGGTAGCGGTCAACATGGAGACTATAACCTTGGGACTGTCACAATGGGCACTATCACCATGGGTACGGTTACGATGGGCACTGTTACCGTGATTGCAGTGACCTTTCAGATTATAACCATGGGACTCTCACATCGGGCACTATCAGCATGAGCACTGTCACCATGGGCATTGTCACCCTTAGCACTGTCACCATGGACACTAACACCATGAGCACTGTTACCATGGGAACTGTCACCATGAGCACTATCACCATGGGCACTGTCACTATGAGCAATATCACCATGAGAACTGTCATCATGGGCACTGTCACCATAAGCACTGTCACCATGGGTACTATCACTCTCATCACTCTCACCATGAACACTATCACTATGAGCACGGTCACAATAGGCAGTATCACCTTGAGCACTGTTGCCATGGCCACTGTTGCCATGGGCACTCTCACAAAGGGCACTGTCGCCATGAGCACTGTCACCATGGGCACTATTTCTGTGATTGCGGTTACCATGGAGTGTATAAGCATGGGAATGTCTCAATGGGCACTATCACAATGAGCACTGTGACCATAGTCACTGTCACCATGAGCACTGTCACATTGGGCAGTGTAACAATGGGCCCTGTCACCATCGGCTCTGTCACCATGATCACGGTCACCATGAGCACACTATTACTGTGATTGCGGTCACCATGGAAGCTATAACCATGGGCAGTGTCGCAATGGGCAGTATCACCATGAGCACTATCAAAATGAGCACTGTAACCAGAGCACTGTCACCATGGACACTGTCACCATGGGCACTGTCACCATGGGAACTGTCACCGTGAAAAGAGTCACAAAGGGTACTATCACTATGGGTAATATCACCACAGTATATTTCACTAAGAGCACTTTCACTGTCAGCATTGTGACCATGTGCACTATCACCATGAACAGTTTCACCATGAGTACTGTCACCATGGGCACTATCACCATGAGCACTGTTGCCAGGGGAACTCTCACTATGGGAACTGTCGCCATGAACACTGTCACTGTGAGTACTATCACCATGGGCACTGTTACCATGAGAACTGTCACCATGAGCATGGTCACCATGGGCACTATTTCCGTGACTGTGGTTATCATGGAGAGTATATACATGGGAATGTCACAATGGGCAATATCCCCATGAGCACTGTGACCATGAGCACTGTGACCATGGACACTGTTACCATGAGCACTGTCACATTGGGCAGTGTCACAATGTGAACTGTCACCATGGGCACTGTCACCAAGAGCACTGTCACCATGAGCACTGTCAGCATGAGCAATGTCACCATGGGCACTTAACCAGGAGCACTGTCACCATTGGCACTGTCACCATGACCACAGTCACCATGAGCACTATTACCATGAGCATTGTCACCATGGGCACTGTCACCATGGGAACTGTCACCGTGAAAAGGGTCACAAAGGGTACTATCACTATGGGTACTGTCACCACAGTATATTTCACAAAGAGCACTTGCACTGTGAGCATTGTGAACATGAGCACTGTCACCATGAATACTGTCACTATGGGCACTATCACCATGAACACTGTTGCCAGGGGCACTCTCACTATGGGCACGGTCGCCAAGAGCACTTTCACCATTGCCACTGTTACCATGAGCACTGTCACCATGAGCACGGTCACCATGGGCACTATTTCTGTGATTGCGGTTACCATGGAGACTGTAGGCATGGGAATGTCACAATGGGCACCATCACAAAGGGCACTGTGACCATGAGCATTGTAACCATAGTCACTGTCACCAAGAGCACTGTCACATTGGGCAGTGTAACAATGGACCCTGTCACCATGGGCTCTGTCACCATGAGCAATGTCACCATGGGCAATGTTACCATGAGCACTACCACCATTAGAACTGTCACCATGGGCACTGTCCGCCTTGGAACTATCACCATGGGCTCTGTCACCATGAGCACTGTCACCATGATCACAGTCACCATGGCCACTCTAACTGTGATTGCGGTCACCATGGAGACTATAACCATGTGCAGTGTCACAAGAGGCAGTATCAACATGAGCACTGTCACCATGGACACTTTCACCATGGGCATTGTCACCATGGGCATTCTCAACATGGGTACTATCACCATGAGCCGTTTCACCATGGGCACTACCACCAGGAGCACCGTTGCCATGGGGACTGTCGCCATGGGCACTCTCACTATGGGCACTGTCGCCATGAGCACTGTCACCATGGGCACTATTGCCGTGATTCCACTTACCATGGAGACTATAAGCATGGGAATGTCACAATGGGCACTATCACCATGAGCACTGTGAGCCTGGTCACTGTCACCATGAGCACTGTGACATTGGGCAGTGTCACAATGGAAACTGTCACCATGGGCACTGTCACCATGAGCACTATCAGCATGAGCAATGTCACCATGGCCACTTAACCATGAGCACTGTCACCATTGGCACTGTCACCATGACCACAGTCACCATGAACACTATTACCATGTGCATTGTCACCATGACCACAGTCACCATGAGCACTATTACCATGAGCATTGTCACCATGGGAATTGTCAACAGAGCACTGTCACCATGAGCACGGTCACCATGGGCATTATTACCGTGGTAGCGGTTACCATGGAGACTATAACCATGGGACTGTCACAATGGGCACTATCACCATGGGTAAGGTTACGATGGGCACTATTACCGTGATTGCAGTGACCATGGAGATTATAACCATGGGACTCTCACACCGGGCACTATCAGCATGAGCACTGTCACCATGAGCACTTTCTCCCTGAGTACTGTCTTCATGGACACGATCACCATGAGCACTGTCACCGTGGCCACTGTCACCATGGTTAGTGTTACCATTCGCACTATCACCATGAGCACGGTCACCGTGTGCACTACAACAGTGAATGTGGTCACCATGGACAGTATAAACATGGACACTGTCACAATGGGCACTGTCACCTTGAGAACTGTCACTATGGGCACTGTCGCCATGAGCACTGTAACCATGAGCACGATCACCATGGGCACTATTTCCGTGGTTGCGGTTACCATGGAGAATCTAAGCATGGGAATGTCACAATGGGAACTATCACCAGGAGCACTGTGACCATGAGCACAGTGACCATGGTCATTGTCACCATGAGCACTGTCACATTGGGCAGTGTCACAATCGGCCCTATCACCATGGGCTCTGTCACCATGAGCACTCTCACCATGGGCACTGTCACCATGGGCACTGTCAGCATTGGAACTGTCACCATGGGCTCTGTCAGCATGACCACTGTCACCATGATCACAGTCACCATGCGCACTATTACTGTGATTGCGGTCACCATGGAGACTATAACCATGGGAAGTGTCACAAGAGGCAGTATCACCGTGAGCACTGTCACCATGGACACTGTCACCATGGGCACTGTCACCATGGGAACTGTCACCGTGAAAAGTGTCACAAAGGGTACTATCACTATGGGTACTGTCACCACAGTATATTTCACTAAGAGCACTTTCACTTTGAGCATTATGACGATGAGCACAGTCACCATGAACACTGTCACCAAGTACACTGTCACCATGAACACTCTCAGCATGAGCACGGTCACCATGGCCATTGTCACCATGAGCACAGTCACCGTGTGCACTATTACCTTGATTGCGGTCACCATGGAGACTATAACCATGGGACTGTCAAAATCGGCACTATATCCTTGAGCACTGTCACCATGAGAACTGTCACCAAGGGCACTGTCACCATGGGAACTATCACTATGAGCAATATCACCATGAGAACTGTCACCATGGGCAGTGTCAGCATTGCCACTGTCAACATGGGGTCTGTCACCTGGAGCACTGTCACCATGGGCCCAGTCACATGGGCAATATCACCTTGAGCGGTGTCACCATGACCACAGTCACCATGAGCACAATTACCATGAGCATTGCCACCATGGGAATTGTCACCAAGAGCACTGTCACCATGAGCACGGTCACCATGGGCACTATTCCCGTGGTAGCGGTCAACATGGAGACTATAACCTTGGGACTGTCACAATGGGCACTATCACCATGGGTACGGTTACGATGGGCACTATTACCGTGATTGCAGTGACCTTTCAGATTATAACCATGGGACTCTCACATCGGGCACTATCAGCATGAGCACTGTCACCATGGGCATTGTCACCCTTAGCACTGTCACCATGGACACTAACACCATGAGCACTGTTACCATGGGAACTGTCACCATGAGCACTATCACCATGGGCACTGTCACTATGAGCAATATCACCATGAGAACTGTCATCATGGGCATTGTCAGCCTTGCCACTGTCACCATGGGCCCAGTCACCATGGGCACTATCTCCTTGATCAGTGTCACCATGATCAGTGTCGCCATGGGCACAGTCAGCATTGGAACTGTCACCATGGGCTCTGTCACCATGAACACTGTCACCATGATCACGGTCACCATGGGAACTATTACTTTGATTGTGGTCACCATGGAGACTATAACCATGGGCAGTGTCACACTGTGCAGTATCACCATGAGCACTATCACAATGAGCACTGTCACCATGAGCAATCTTTCCATGAGCACTGTCACCATGAGCACTGTCACCGTGGACACTGTCACCCTGGGGACTGTCACCATGGGAACTGTCACCGTTAAAAGTGTCACAAAGGATAATATCACTATGGGTACTGTCACCACCGTATATTTCACAAAGACCACTTTCACTGTGAGCATTGTGACTATGGGCACTGTCGCCATGCGCTCTGTCACTATGAGCACTGTCACCATGGGCACTATCACCATGAGCACTGTCACCATGGTCACTGTCACCATGAGCACTGTCACACTGGGCAGTGTCACAATGGGAACTGTCACCATGGGCACTGTCACCATGAGCACTATCAGCATGAGCAATGTTACCATGGGTACTGAACGATGAGCACTGTCACCATTGGCACTCTCACCATGACCACAGTCACCATGAACACTATTACCATGAAGATTGTCACCATGGGAATTGTCACCATGAGCACTGTTACCATGAGCACGGTCACCATGGGCACTATTACCGTGGTAGCGGTCACCATGGAGACTATAACCATGGGACTGTCACAATGGGCACTATCACCCTGGGGACGGTTACGATGGGCCCTATTACCGTGATGGCAGTGACCATGTAGATTATAAGCATGGGACTCTCACATCGGGCACTATCAGCATGAGCACTGTCACCATGGGCACTGGCACCATGGACACTATCACCATGGACACTATCACCATGAGCACTGTCACCGTGGACACTGTCACCATGGTTATTGTCACCATTAGCACTATCACCATGAGCACGGTCACCGTGTGCACTATAAGAGTGAAAGCGGTCACCATGGACAATATAAACATGGACACTGTCACAATGGGCACTGTCACCATGAGTACTGTCACTTTGGGCACTGTTGCCATGAGCACTGTCACCAGAGGCACTGTCACCATGAGCACTGTCACCATGAGCACGATCACCTTGGGCACTATTTCCGTGGTTACGGTTACCATGGAGAATATAAGCATGGGAATGTCACAATGGGAACTATCCCCAGGAGCACTGTGACCATGAGCACTGTGACCATGGTCATTGTCACCATGAGCACTGTCACATTGGGCAGTGTCACAATCGGCCCTGTCGCCATGGGCTCTGTCACCATGAGCACTGTCACATTGGGCACTGTCACCATGACCACTATCACCATGGGCACTGTCACTATGAACAATATCACCATGAGTACTGTCACCATGAGCACGATCACCATGGGCACTATTTCCGTGGTTGCGGTTACCATGGAGAATATAAGCATGGGAATGTCACACTGGGAAATATCACCAGGAGCACTCTGACCACGGTCATTGTCACCATGAGCACTGTCACATTGGGCAGTGTCACAATCGGCCCTATCACCATGGGCTCTGTCACCATGAGCACTTTCACCATGGGCACTGTCACTATGAGCAATATTACCATGAGAACTGTCTCCATCGGCACTGTCAGCATTGCCACTGTCACCATGAGCACTGTCACCATGTGCCCAGTCACCATGGGCAGTATCACCATGAGCAATATTACAATGAGCTCTGTCACCATGAGCACTGTTTCCATGGGCACTGTCACCGTGAGCATTGTCACCATGATAACGGTCACAATGGGCACTATTACCGTGATTGCGGTCACCAATGAGATTATAACCATGTGAACTGTCACAATGGACACGGTCACCATGGGCATTGTCACCATGGGCATTTTCACCTTGGGTACTGTCACCATGAGCACTGTTGCCATGGGCACTGTTGCCATGGGCACTCTCACTATGGGCACTGTCGCCATGAGCACTGTCACCATGGGCACTATTTCCATGACTGTGGTTACCATGGAGACTATAAGCATGGGAATGTCACAATGGGCACTATCACAATGAGCACTGTGACCATGAGCATTGTAACCATAGTCACTGTCACCATGAGCACTGTCACATTGGGCATTGTAACAATGGACCCTGGCTCTGTCAGCATGACCACTGTCACCATGATCACAGTCACCATGCGCACTATTACTGTGATTGCGGTCACCATGGAGACTATATCCATGGGCAGTGTCACAAGAGGCAGTATCACCATGAGCACTGTCACCATGGACACTGTCACCATGGGCACTGTCACCATGGGAACTGTCACCGTGAAAAGTGTCACAAAGGGTACTATCACTATGGGTACTGTCACCACAGTATATTTCACTAAGAGCACTTTCACTTTGAGCATTATGACGATGAGCACAGTCACCATGAACACTGTCACCAAGTACACTGTCGCCATGAACACTCTCAGCATGAGCACGGTCACCATGACCATTGTCACCATGAGCACAGTCACCGTGTGCACTATTACCTTGATTGCGGTCACCATGGAGACTATAACCATGGGACTGTCCAAATCGGCACTATATCCTTGAGCACTGTCACCATGAGAACTGTCACCAAGGGCACTCTCACCATGGGAACTATCACTATGAGCAATATCACCATGAGAACTGTCACCATGGGCAGTGTCAGCATTGCCACTGCCAACATGGGCTCTGTCTCCTGGAGCACTGTCACCATGGGCCCAGTCACCATGGGCAATATCACCTTGAGCAGTGTCACCATGACCACAGTCACCATGAGCACTATTACCTTGAGCATTGCCACCATGGTAATTGTCACCAAGAGCACTGTCACCATGAGCACGGTCACCATGGGCACTATTCCCGTGGTAGCGGTCAACATGGAGACTATAACCTTGGGACTGTCACAATGGGCACTATCACCATGGGTACGGTTACGATGGGCACTATTACCGTGATTGCAGTGACCTTTCAGATTATAACCATGGGACTCTCACATCGGGCACTATCACCATGAGCACTGTCACCATGGGAACTGTCACCATGACTACTATCACCATGGGCACTGTCACTATGAGCAATATCACCATGAGAACTGTCATCATGGGCACTGTCAGCCTTGCCACTGTCACCATGGGCCCAGTCACCATGGGCACTATCACCTTGATCAGTGTCACCATGATCAGTGTCGCCATGGGCACAGTCAGCATTGGAACTGTCACCATGGGCTCTGTCACCATGAGCACTGTCACCATGATCACGGTCACCATGGGAACTATTACTTTGATTGCGGTCACCATGGAGACTATAACCATGGGCAGTGTCACAATGTGCAGTATCACCATGAGCACTATCACAATGAGCACTGTCACCATGTGCAATCTTTCCATGAGCACTGTCACCATGAGAACTGTCACCATGGACACTGTCACCCTGGGCACTGTCACCATGGGAACTGTCACCGTGAAAAGTGTCACAAAGGATAATATCACTATGGGTACTGTCACCACCGTATATTTCACAAAGACCACTTTCACTGTGAGCATTGTGAGTATGGGCACTGTCGCCATGAGCTCTGTCACTATGAGCACTGTCACCATGGGCACTATCACCATGAGCACTCTGACCATGGTCACTGTCACCATGAGCACTGTCACACTGGGCAGTGTCACAATGGGAACTGTCACCATGGGCACTGTCACCATGAGCACTATCAGCATGAGCAATGTCACCATGGGTACTGAACGATGAGCACTGTCACCATTGGCACTCTCACCATGACCACAGTCACCATGAACACTATTACCATGAAGATTGTCACCATGGGAATTGTCACCATGAGCACTGTTACCATGAGCACGGTCACCATGGGCACTATTACCGTGGTAGCGGTCACCATGGAGACTATAACCATGGGACTGTCACAATGGGCACTATCACCCTGGGGACGGTTACGATGGGCCCTATTACCGTGATGGCAGTGACCATGTAGATTATAAGCATGGGACTCTCACATCGGGCACTATCAGCATGAGCACTGTCACCATGGGCACTGGCAACATGGACACTATCACCATGGACACTATCACCATGAGCACTGTCACCGTGGACACTGTCACCATGGTTATTGTCACCATTAGCACTATCACCATGAGCACGGTCACCGTGTGCACTATAAGAGTGAAAGCGGTCACCATGGACAATATAAACATGGACACTGTCACAATGGGCACTGTCACCATGAGTACTGTCACTTTGGGCACTGTTGCCATGAGCACTGTCACCAGAGGCACTGTCACCATGAGCACTGTCACCATGAGCACGATCACCTTGGGCACTATTTCCGTGGTTACGGTTACCATGGAGAATATAAGCATGGGAATGTCACAATGGGAACTATCCCCAGGAGCACTGTGACCATGAGCACTGTGACCATGGTCATTGTCACCATGAGCACTGTCACATTGGGCAGTGTCACAATCGGCCCTGTCACCATGGGCTCTGTCACCATGAGCACTGTCACATTGGGCACTGTCACCATGACCACTATCACCATGGGCACTGTCACTATGAACAATATCACCATGAGTACTGTCACCATGAGCACGATCACCATGGGCACTATTTCCGTGGTTGCGGTTACCATGGAGAATATAAGCATGGGAATGTCACACTGGGAAATATCACCAGGAGCACTGTGACCACGGTCATTGTCACCATGAGCACTGTCACATTGGGCAGTGTCACAATCGGCCCTATCACCATGGGCTCTGTCACCATGAGTACTTTCACCATGGGCACTGTCACTATGGTCAATATTACCATGAGGACTGTGTCCATCGGCACTGTCAGCATTGCCACTGTCACCATGAGCACTGTCACCATGTGCCCAGTCACCATGGGCACTATCACCATGAGCAATATTACAATGAGCTCTGTCACCATGAGCACTGTTTCCATGGGCACTGTCACCGTGAGCATTGTCACCATGATAACGGTCACAATGGGCACTATTACCGTGATTGCGGTCACCAATGAGATTATAACCATGTGAACTGTCACAATGGACACGGTCACCATGGGCATTGTCACCATGGGCATTTTCACCTTGGGTACTGTCACCATGAGCACTGTTGCCATGGGCACTGTGGCCATGGGCACTCTCACTATGGGCACTGTCTCCATGAGCACTGTCAACATGGGCACTATTTCCATGACTGTGGTTACCATGGAGACTATAAGCATGGGAATGTCACAATGGGCACTATCACAATGAGCACTGTGACCATGAGCATTGTAACCATAGTCACTGTCACCATGAGCACTGTCACATTGGGCATTGTAACAATGGACCCTGGGTCTGTCAGCATGACCACTGTCACCATGATCACAGTCACCATGCGCACTATTACTGTGATTGCGGTCACCATGGAGACTATATCCATGGGCAGTGTCACAAGAGGCAGTATCACCATGAGCACTGTCACCATGGACACTGTCACCATGGGCACTGTCACCATGGGAACTGTCACCGTGAAAAGTGTCACAAAGGGTACTATCACTATGGGTACTGTCACCACAGTATATTTCACTAAGAGCACTTTCACTTTGAGCATTATGACGATGAGCACAGTCACCATGAACACTGTCACCAAGTACACTGTCACCATGAACACTCTCAGCATGAGCACGGTCACCATGACCATTGTCACCATGAGCACAGTCACCGTGTGCACTATTACCTTGATTGCGGTCACCATGGAGACTATAACCATGGGACTGTCCAAATCGGCACTATATCCTTGAGCACTGTCACCATGAGAACTGTCACCAAGGGCACTCTCACCATGGGAACTATCACTATGAGCAATATCACCATGAGAACTGTCACCATGGGCAGTGTCAGCATTGCCACTGCCAACATGGGCTCTGTCTCCTGGAGCACTGTCACCATGGGCCCAGTCACCATGGGCAATATCACCTTGAGCAGTGTCACCATGACCACAGTCACCATGAGCACTATTACCTTGAGCATTGCCACCATGGTAATTGTCACCAAGAGCACTGTCACCATGAGCACGGTCACCATGGGCACTATTCCCGTGGTAGCGGTCAACATGGAGACTATAACCTTGGGACTGTCACAATGGGCACTATCACCATGGGTACGGTTACGATGGGCACTATTACCGTGATTGCAGTGACCTTTCAGATTATAACCATGGGACTCTCACATCGGGCACTATCACCATGAGCACTGTCACCATGGGAACTGTCACCATGACTACTATCACCATGGGCACTGTCACTATGAGCAATATCACCATGAGAACTGTCATCATGGGCACTGTCAGCCTTGCCACTGTCACCATGGGCCCAGTCACCATGGGCACTATCACCTTGATCAGTGTCACCATGATCAGTGTCGCCATGGGCACAGTCAGCATTGGAACTGTCACCATGGGCTCTGTCACCATGAGCACTGTCACCATGATCACGGTCACCATGGGAAATATTACTTTGATTGCGGTCACCATGGAGACTATAACCATGGGCAGTGTCACAATGTGCAGTATCACCATGAGCACTATCACAATGAGCACTGTCACCATGTGCAATCTTTCCATGAGCACTGTCACCATGAGCACTGTCACCATGGACACTGTCACCCTGGGCACTGTCACCATGGGAACTGTCACCGTGAAAAGTGTCACAAAGGATAATATCACTATGGGTACTGTCACCACCGTATATTTCACAAAGACCACTTTCACTGTGAGCATTGTGAGTATGGGCACTGTCGCCATGAGCTCTGTCACTATGAGCACTGTCACCATGGGCACTATCACCATGAGCACTGTGACCATGGTCACTGTCACCATGAGCACTGTCACACTGGGCAGTGTCACAATGGGAACTGTCACCATGGGCACTGTCACCGAGAGCACTGTCACCATGAGCACTATCAGCATGAGCAATGTCACCATGGGTACTGAACGATGAGCACTGTCACCATTGGCACTGTCACCATGACCACAGTCACCATGAAAACTATTACCATGAGGACTGTCACCATGGGAATTGTCACCATGAGCACTGTTACCATGAGCATGGTCACCAAGGGCACTATTACCGTGGTAGCGGTAACCATGGAGACTATAACCATAGGACTGTCACAATGGGCACTATCACCATGGGTATGGTTACGATGGGCACTATTACCGTGATTGCAGTGACCATGGAGATTATACGCAGGGGACTCTCACATCGGGCACTATCAGCATGAGCACAGTCACCATGGGCACTGTCACACTGAGCACTGTCACCATGGAAACGATCACTATGAGCACTGTCACCGTGGACACTGTCACGATGGTAACTGTCACCAATAACACTATCACCATGAGCACGGTCACCGTGTGCACTCTAACAGTGATGGCGGTCACCATGGACAATATAAACATGGACACTGTCACAATGGGCACTGTCGCCATGAGCACTGTCACTATGGGCACTGTCGCCATGAGCACTGTCACCATGAGCACTGTCACCATGAGCATGATCACCATGGACACTATTTCCGTGGTTACAGTTACCATGGAGAATATAAGCATGGGAATGTCACAATGGGAACTATCACTAGGAGCACTGTGACCATGACCAATGTGACCATGTCACATTGGGCAGTGTCACAATCGGGCCTGTCGCCATGGGCTCTGTCACCATGAGCACTGTCACCATGGGCACTGTCACCATGACAACTATCACCATGGGCATTGTCACTATGAACAATATCACCATGAGAAATGTCACCATGGGCACTGTCACCATGTGCCCAGTCCCCATGGGAACTATCACTTTGATTGCAGTCATCATGGAGACTATAACCCTCGGCAGTGTCACAATGTCCAGTATCACCATGAGCACTATCACAATGAGCACTGTCACCATGAGCAATCTTTCCATGAGCACGGTCACCATGAGCACTGTCACCATGAGCACTGTCACCATGGACACTGTCACCATGGGCACTGTCACCATGGGATCTGTCACCGTGAAAAGTGTCACAAAGTGTCATATCACTATGGGTAATGTCACCACAGTATATTTCACAAAGAGCACTTTCACTGTGAGCATTGCGACCATGAGCACTATCACCATGAACACTGTCACCATGAGTACTGTCACCATGAGTACTATCACCATGATCACTGTTTCCAGGGGCACTCTCACTATGGGCACTGTCGCCATGAGCACTGTCACTATGAGCACTGTCACCATGGGCACTGTTACCATGAGCACTGTCACCATGAGCACGGTCACCATGGGCACTATTTCTGTGATTGCGGTTACCGTGGAGACTATAAGGATGGGAATGTCACAATGGGCAATATCACCATGAGCACTGTGAGCCTGGTCACTGTCACCATGAGAACTGTGACATTTGGCAGTGTCACAATGGAAACTGTCACCATGGGCACTGTCACCATGAGCACTATCAGCATGAGCATTGTCACCATGGGCACTTAACCATGAGCACTGTCACCATTGGCACTGTCCCCATGACCACAGTCACCATGAACACTATTACCATGTGCATTGTCACCATGACCACAGTCACCATGAGCACTATTACTGTGATTGCGGTCACCATGGAGACTATAACCATGGGTAGTGTCACAAGAGGCAGTATCACCGTGAGCACTGTCACCATGGACACTGTCACCATGGGCACTGTCACCATGGGAACTGTCACCGTGAAAAGTGTCACAAAGGGTACTATCACTATGGGTACTGTCACCACAGTATATTTCACTAAGAGCACTTTCACTTTGAGCATTATGACGATGAGCACAGTCACCATGAACACTGTCACCAAGTACACTGTCACCATGAACACTCTCAGCATGAGCACGGTCACCATGGCCATTGTCACCATGAGCACAGTCACCGTGTGCTCTATTACCTTGATTGCGGTCACCATGGAGACTATAACCATGGGACTGTCAAAATCGGCACTATATCCTTGAGCACTGTCACCATGAGAACTGTCACCAAGGGCACTGTCACCATGGGAACTATCACTATGAGCAATATCACCATGAGATCTGTCACCATGGGCAGTGTCAGCATTGCCACTGTCAACATGGGGTCTGTCACCTGGAGCACTGTCACCATGGGCCCAGTCACCATGGGCAATATCACCTTGAGCAGTGTCACCATGACCACAGTCACCATGAGCACTATTACCATGAGCATTGCCACCATGGGAATTGTCACCAAGAGCACTGTCACCATGAGCACGGTCACCATGGGCACTATTCCCGTGGTAGCGGTCAACATGGAGACTATAACCTTGGGACTGTCACAATGGGCACTATCACCATGGGTACGGTTACGATGGGCACTGTTACCGTGATTGCAGTGACCTTTCAGATTATAACCATGGGACTCTCACATCGGGCACTATCAGCATGAGCACTGTCACCATGGGCATTGTCACCCTTAGCACTGTCACCATGGACACTAACACCATGAGCACTGTTACCATGGGAACTGTCACCATGAGCACTATCACCATGGGCACTGTCACTATGAGCAATATCACCATGAGAACTGTCATCATGGGCACTGTCACCATAAGCACTGTCACCATGGGTACTATCACTCTCATCACTCTCACCATGAACACTATCACTATGAGCACGGTCACAATAGGCAGTATCACCATGAGCACTGTTGCCATGGCCACTGTTGCCATGGGCACTCTCACAAAGGGCACTGTCGCCATGAGCACTGTCACCATGGGCACTATTTCTGTGATTGCGGTTACCATGGAGTGTATAAGCATGGGAATGTCTCAATGGGCACTATCACAATGAGCACTGTGACCATAGTCACTGTCACCATGAGCACTGTCACATTGGGCAGTGTAACAATGGGCCCTGTCACCATCGGCTCTGTCACCATGATCACGGTCACCATGAGCACACTATTACTGTGATTGCGGTCACCATGGAAGCTATAACCATGGGCAGTGTCGCAATGGGCAGTATCACCATGAGCACTATCAAAATGAGCACTGTAACCAGAGCACTGTCACCATGGACACTGTCACCATGGGCACTGTCACCATGGGAACTGTCACCGTGAAAAGAGTCACAAAGGGTACTATCACTATGGGTAATATCACCACAGTATATTTCACTAAGAGCACTTTCACTGTCAGCATTGTGACCATGTGCACTATCACCATGAACAGTTTCACCATGAGTACTGTCACCATGGGCACTATCACCATGAGCACTGTTGCCAGGGGAACTCTCACTATGGGAACTGTCGCCATGAACACTGTCACTGTGAGTACTATCACCATGGGCACTGTTACCATGAGAACTGTCACCATGAGCATGGTCACCATGGGCACTATTTCCGTGACTGTGGTTATCATGGAGAGTATATACATGGGAATGTCACAATGGGCAATATCCCCATGAGCACTGTGACCATGAGCACTGTGACCATGGACACTGTTACCATGAGCACTGTCACATTGGGCAGTGTCACAATGTGAACTGTCACCATGGGCACTGTCACCAAGAGCACTGTCACCATGAGCACTGTCAGCATGAGCAATGTCACCATGGGCACTTAACCAGGAGCACTGTCACCATTGGCACTGTCACCATGACCACAGTCACCATGAGCACTATTACCATGAGCATTGTCACCATGGGCACTGTCACCATGGGAACTGTCACCGTGAAAAGTGTCACAAAGGATAATATCACTATGGGTACTGTCACCACAGTATATTTCACAAAGAGCACTTTCACTGTGAGCATTGTGACCATGAGCACTATCACCATGAACACACTCCCCATGAGCACTGTTTCCATGGGCACTGTCAACACGAGCACTGTCACCATGGGCATTCTCACCACGGGCACTATTACCATGATTGCGGTCAACATGGTGAATATAACCATGGACACTGTCACAACGGGCACTCTCACCATGAGCACTGTCCCCGTGGGCACTGTCACCATGAGCACTCTAACCATGAGCACTATCAAAAGGGGAACTATCACTGTGATATTTGTCACCATGGGCACTGTCACCGTAGGCAATATAACCATGGGTACTGTCACCATGAGCACTGTCACCTTGGGAACCGTCATCATTGGTACTATTACCATGAGCACTATCACCATGAGCACGGTCTCCATGGGCATTTTCACCGAGATTGCGGTCACCATGGTGACTATAACCATCGGCACTCTCACAAAGGGCTTTATCACGAGAACTCTCACCATTAGCACTGACACCATGAGCACTGTTACCATGGGCACTGTCACCATGAGCCCTCTCACCAAGGGAACTGTCACCGTGAACTCTGTCCCAATGGGTACTATTACCATGCGTACTGTCAGCATGGTATATTTCACTAAGAGCATTATCACTGTGAGCATTGTGACCATGAGCACGGGCACCTTGAACACTGTGAGAAAGTACACTGGATCCATGAACACTCTCACCATGAGCACTGTCACCATGCGCTCTGTCACCATCAGAACTGTCACCATGAGCACTGTCAGCATTGCCGCTGTCACCATGAGAACTGTCACCATGGGCCCATTTACCATGGGCACTATCACCTTGAGCATGGTCACCATGAGCACTTTCGCCATGGGCACTGTGACCATGAGCACTATCACCATGAGAACTGTCACCAAAGGCATTGTCATCATTGGAACTCTCACCATGGGCACTGTCACCATGAGCACTGTCACCATGGACACTGTCACCATGGGCACTGTCACCATGGGAACTGTCACCGTGAAAAGGGTCACAAAGGGTACTATCACTATGGGTACTGTCACCACAGTATATTTCACTAAAAGCACTTGCACTGTGAGCATTGTGACCATGAGCACTGTCACCATGAATACTGTCACTATGGGCACTATCACCATGAACACTGTTGCCATGGGCACTCTCACTATGGGCACGGTCACCAAGAGCACTTTCACCATTGCCACTGTTACCATGAGCACTGTCACCATGAGCACGGTCACCATGGGCACTATTTCTGTGATTGCGGTTACCATGGAGACTATAGGCATGGGAATGTCACAATGGGCACCATCACAAAGGGCACTGTGACCATGAGCATTGTAACCATAGTCACTGTCACCAAGAGCACTGTCACATTGGGTAGTGTAACAATGGACCCTGTCACCAAGGGCTCTGTCACCATGAGCAATGTCACCATGGGCAATGTTACCATGAGCACTACCACCATTAGAACTGTCACCATGGGCACTGTCCGCCTTGGAACTATCACCATGGGCTCTGTCACCATGAGCACTGTCACCATGATCACAGTCACCATGGCCCCTCTAACTGTGATTGCGGTCACCATGGAGACTATAACTATGTGCAGTGTCACAAGAGGCAGTATCAACATGAGCACTGTCACCATGGACACTTTCACCATGGGCATTGTCACCATGGGCATTCTCAACATGGGTACTATCACCATGAGCCGTTTCATTATGGGCACTATCACCATGAGCACCGTTGCCATGGGGACTGTCGCCATGGGCACTCTCACTATGGGCACTGTCGCCATGAGCACTGTCACCATGGGCACTATTGCCGTGATTCCACTTACCATGGAGACTATAAGCATGGGAATGTCACAATGGGCACTATCACCATGAGCACTGTGAGCCTGGTCACTGTCACCATGAGCACTGTGACATTGGGCAGTGTCACAATGGAAACTGTCACCATGGGCACTGTCACCATGAGCACTATCAGCATGAGCAATGTCACCATGGCCACTTAACCATGAGCACTGTCACCATTGGCACTGTCACCATGACCACAGTCACCATGAACACTATTACCATGTGCATTGTCACCATGACCACAGTCACCATGAGCACTATTACCATGAGCATTGTCACCATGGGAATTGTCAACAGAGCACTGTCACCATGAGCACGGTCACCATGGGCATTATTACCGTGGTAGCGGTTACCATGGAGACTATAACCATGGGACTGTCACAATGGGCACTATCACCATGGGTACGGTTACGATGGGCACTATTACCGTGATTGCAGTGACCATGGAGATTATAACCATGGGACTCTCACACCGGGCACTATCAGCATGAGCACTGTCACCATGGGCACTTTCTCCCTGAGTACTGTCTCCATGGACACGATCACCATGAGCACTGTCACCGTGGCCACTGTCACCATGGTTAGTGTTACCATTCGCACTATCACCATGAGCACGGTCACCGTGTGCACTACAACAGTGAATGTGGTCACCATGGAGAGTATAAACATGGACACTGTCACAATGGGCACTGTCACCTTGAGAACTGTCACTATGGGCACTGTCGCCATGAGCACTGTAACCATGAGCACGATCACCATGGGCACTATTTCCGTGGTTGCGGTTACCATGGAGAATCTAAGCATGGGAATGTCACAATGGAAACTATCCCCAGGAGCACTGTGACCATGAGCACTGTGACCATGGTCATTGTCACCATGAGCACTGTCACATTGGGCAGTGTCACAATCGGCCCTATCACCATGGGCTCTGTCACCATGAGCACTCTCACCATGGGCACTGTCACCATGGGCACTGTCAGCATTGGAACTGTCACCATGGGCTCTGTCACCATGACCACTGTCACCATGATCACAGTCACCATGCGCAATATTACTGTGATTGCGGTCACCATGGAGACTATAACCATGGGCACTGTCACAAGAGGCAGTATCACCGTGAGCACTGTCACCATGGACACTGTCACCATGGGCACTCTCACCATGGGAACTTTCACCGTGAAAAGTGTCACAAAGGGTACTATCACTATGGGTACTGTCACCACAGTATATTTCACTAAGAGCACTTTCACTTTGAGCATTATGACGATGAGCAGAGTCACCATGAACACTGTCACCAAGTACACTGTCACCATGAACACTCTCAGCATGAGCACGGTCACCATGGCCCTTGTCACCATGAGCACAGTCACCGTGTGCACTATTACCTTGATTGCGGTCACCATGCAGACTATAACCATGGGACTGTCAAAATCGGCACTATATCCTTGAGCACTGTCACCATGAGAACTGTCACCAAGGGCACTCTCACCATGGGAACTATCACTATGAGCAATATCACCATGAGAACTGTCACCATGGGCAGTGTCAGCATTGCCACTGCCATCATGGGCTCTGTCACCTGGAGCACTGTCACCATGGGCCCAGTCACCATGGGCAATATCACCTTGAGCAGTGTCACCATGACCACAGTCACCATGAGCACTATTACCATGAGAATTGCCACCATGGGAATTGTCACCATGAGCACTGTCACCATGAGCACGGTCACCATGGGCACTATTCCCGTGGTAGCGGTCAACATGGAGACTATAACCTTGGGACTGTCACAATGGGCACTATCACCATGGGTACGGTTACGATGGGCACTATTACCGTGATTGCAGTGACCTTTCAGATTATAACCATGGGACTCTCACATCGGGCACTATCAGCATGAGCACTGTCACCATGGGCACTGTCACCCTTAGCACTGTCACCATGGACACTATCACCATGAGCACTGTCACCATGGGAACTGTCACCATGAGCACTATCACCATGGGCACTGTCACTATGAGCAATATCACCATGAGAACTGTCATCATGGGCACTGTCAGCCTTGCCACTGTCACCATGGGCCCAGTCACCATGGGCACTATCACCTTGATCAGTGTCACCATGATCAGTGTCGCCATGGGCACAGTCAGCATTGGAACTGTCACCATGGGCTCTGTCACCATGAGCACTGTCACCATGATCACGGTCACCATGGGAACTATTACTTTGATTGCGGTCACCATGGAGACTATAACCATGGGCAGTGTCACAATGTGCAGTATCACCATGAGCACTATCACAATGAGCACTGTCACCATGAGCAATCTTTCCATGAGCACTCTCACCATGAGCACTGTCACCGTGGACACTGTCACCCTGGGCACTGTCACCATGGGAACTGTCACCGTGAAAAGTGTCACAAAGGATAATATCACTATGGGTACTGTCACCACCGTATATTTCACAAAGACCACTTTCACTGTGAGCATTGTGAGTATGGGCACTGTCGCCATGAGCTCTGTCACTATGAGCACTGTCACCATGGGCACTATCACCATGAGCACTGTGACCATGGTCACTGTCACCATGAGCACTGTCACACTGGGCAGTGTCACAATGGGAACTGTCACCATGGGCACTGTCACCGAGAGCACTGTCACCATGAGCACTATCAGCATGAGCAATGTCACCATGGGTACTGAACGATGAGCACTGTCACCATTTGCACTGTCACCATGACCACAGTCACCATGAACACTATTACCATGAGGATTGTCACCATGGGAATTGTCACCATGAGCACTGTTACCATGAGCATGGTCACCATGGGCACTATTACCGTGGTAGCGGTAACCATGGAGACTATAACCATAGGACTGTCACAATGGGCACTATCACCATGGGTATGGTTACGATGGGCACTATTACCGTGATAGCAGTGACCCTGGAGATTATACGCAGGGGACTCTCACATCAGGCACTATCAGCATGAGCACAGTCACCATGGGCACTGTCACACTGAGCACTGTCACCATGGAAACGATCACTATGAGCACTGTCACCGTGGACACTGTCACGATGGTAACTGTCACCATTAACAGTATCACCATGAGCACGGTCACCGTGTGCACTCTAACAGTGATGGCGGTCACCATGGACAATATAAACATGGTCACTGTCACAATGGGCACTGTCGCCATGAGCACTGTCACTATGGGCACTGTCGCCATGAGCACTGTCACCATGAGCACTGTCACCATGAGCATGATGACCATGGACACTATTTCCGTGGTTACAGTTACCATGGAGAATATAAGCATGGGAATGTCACAATGGGAACTATCACTAGGAGCACTGTGACCATGACCAATGTGACCATGTCACATTGGGCAGTGTCACAATCGGGCCTGTCGCCATGGGCTCTTTCACCATGAGCACTGTCACCATGGGCACTGTCACCATGACAACTATCACCATGGGCATTGTCACTATGAACAATATCACCATGAGAAATGTCACCATGGGCACTGTCACCATGTGCCCAGTCCCCATGGGAACTATCACTTTGATTGCGGTCACCATGGAGACTATAACCCTCGGCAGTGTCACAATGTGCAGTATCACCATGAGCACTATCACAATGAGCACTGTCACCATGAGCAATCTTTCCATGAGCACTCTCACCACGAGCACTGTCACCATGGGCACTTTCTCCCTGAGTACTGTCTCCATGGACACGATCACCATGAGCACTGTCACCGTGGCCACTGTCACCATGGTTAGTGTTACCATTCGCACTATCACCATGAGCACGGTCACCGTGTGCACTATAACAGTGAATGTGGTCACCATGGACAGTATAAACATGGACACTGTCACAATGGGCACTGTCACCTTGAGAACTGTCACTATGGGCACTGTCACCATGAGCACTGTAACCATGAGCACGATCACCATGGGCACTATTTCCGTGGTTGCGGTTACCATGGAGAATCTAAGCATGGGAATGTCACAATGGGAACTATCACCAGGAGCACTGTGACCATGAGCACTGTTAACATGGTCATTGTCACCATGAGCACTGTCACATTGGGCAGTGTCACTATCGGCCCTATCACCATGGGCTCTGTCAACATGAGCAATGTCACCATGGGCACTGTCACCATGGGCACTGTCAGCATTGGAACTGTCACCATGGGCTCTGTCAGCATGACCACTGTCACCATGATCACAGTCACCATGTGCACTATTACTGTGATTGCGGTCACCATGGAGACTATAACCATGGGCAGTGTCACAAGAGGCAGTATCACCGTGAGCACTGTCACCATGGACACTGTCACCATGGGCACTGTCACCATGGGAACTGTCACCGTGAAAAATGTCACCAAGGGTACTATCACTATGGGTACTTTCACCACAGTATATTTCACTAAGAGCACTTTCACTTTGAGCATTATGACGATGAGCACAGTCACCATGAACACTGTCACCAAGTACACTGTCACCATGAACACTCTCAGCATGAGCACGGTCACCATAGCCATTGTCACCATGAGCACAGTCACCGTGTGCACTATTACCTTGATTGCGGTCACCATGGAGACTATAACCATGGGACTGTCAAAATCGGCACTATATCCTTGAGCACTGTCACCATGAGAACTGTCACCAAGGGCACTGTCACCATGGGAACTATCACTATGAGCAATATCACCATGAGAACTGTCACCATGGGCAGTGTCAGCATTGCCACTGCCAACATGGGCTCTGTCACCTGGAGCACTGTCACCATGGGCCCAGTCACCATGGGCAATATCACCTTGAGCAGTGTCACCATGACCACAGTCACCATGAGCACTATTACCATGAGCATTGCCACCATGGGAATTGTCACCAAGAGCACTGTCACCATGAGCACGGTCACCATGGGCACTATTCCCGTGGTAGCGGTCAACATGGAGACTATAACCTTGGGACTGTCACAATGGGCACTATCACCATGGGTACGGTTACGATGGGCACTATTACCGTGATTGCAGTGACCTTTCAGATTATAACCATGGGACTCTCACATCGGGCACTATCAGCATGAGCACTGTCACCATGGGCATTGTCACCCTTAGCACTGTCACCATGGACACTATCACCATGAGCACTGTTACCATGGGAACTGTCACCATGAGCACTATCACCATGGGCACTGTCAGCCTTGCCACTGTCACCATGGGCCCTGTCACCATGGGCACTATCTCCTTGATGAGTGTCACCATGATCAGTGTCGCCATGGGCACAGTCAGCATTGGAACTGTCACCATGGGCTCTGTCACCATGAGCATTGTCACCATGATCACGGTCACCATGGGAACTATTACTTTGATTGCGGTCACCATGGAGACTATAACCATGGGCAGTGTCACAATGTGCAGTATCACCATGAGCACTATCACAATGAGCACTGTCACCATGAGCAATCTTTCCATGAGCACTCTCACCATGAGCACTGTCACCATGGACACTGTCACCCTGGGCACTGTCACCATGGGAACTGTCACCGTGAAAAGTGTCACAAAGGATAATATCACTATGGGTACTGTCACCACCGTATATTTCACAAAGACCACTTTCACTGTGAGCATTGTGACTATGGGCACTGTCGCCATGCGCTCTGTCACTATGAGCACTGTCACCATGGGCACTATCACCATGAGCACTGTGACCATGGTCACTGTCACCATGAGCACTGTCACACTGGGCAGTGTCACAATGGGAACTGTCACCACGGGCACTGTCACCATGAGCACTATCAGCATGAGCAATGTCACCATGGGTAATGAACGATGAGCACTGTCACCATTGGCACTCTCACCATGACCACAGTCACCATGAACACTATTACCATGAGGATTGTCACCATGGGAATTGTCACCATGAGCACTGTTACCATGAGCACGGTCACCATGGGCACTATTACCGTGGTAGCGGTCACCATGGAGACTATAACCATGGGACTGTCACAATGGGCACTATCACCCTGGGCACGGTTACGATGGGCCCTATTACTGTGATGGCAGTGACCATGTAGATTATAAGCATGGGACTCTCACATCGGGCACTATCAGCATGAGCACTGTCACCAAGGGCACTGGCACCATGGACACTATCACCATGGACACTATCACCATGAGCACTGTCACTGTGGACACTGTCACCATGGTTATTGTCACCATTAGCACTATCACCATGAGCACGGTCACCGTGTGCACTATAAGAGTGAAAGCGGTCACCATGGACAATATAAACATGGACACTGTCACAATGGGCACTGTCACCATGAGTACTGTCACTTTGGGCACTGTTGCCATGAGCACTGTCACCAGAGGCACTGTCACCATGAGCACTGTCACCATGAGCACGATCACCTTGGGCACTATTTCCGTGGTTACGGTTACCATGGAGAATATAAGCATGGGAATGTCACAATGGGAACTATCACCAGGAGCACTGTGACCATGACCACTGTGACCATGGTCATTGTCACCATGAGCACTGTCACATTGGGCAGTGTCACAATCGGCCCTGTCGCCATGGGCTCTGTCACCATGAGCACTGTCACCATGGGCACTGTCACCATGACCACTATCACCATGGGCACTGTCACTATGAACAATATCACCATGAGTACTGTCACCATGAGCACGATCACCATGGGCACTATTTCTGTGGTTGCGGTTACCATGGAGAATATAAGCATGGGAATGTCACACTGGGAAATATCACCAGGAGCACTCTGACCACGGTCATTGTCACCATGAGCACTGTCACATTGGGCAGTGTCACAATCGGCCCTATCACCATGGGCTCTGTCACCATGAGCACTTTCACCATGGGCACTGTCACTATGAGCAATATTACCATGAGAACTGTCTCCATCGGCACTGTCAGCATTGCCACTGTCACCATGAGCACTGTCACCATGTGCCCAGTCACCATGGGCAGTATCACCATGAGCAATATTACAATGAGCTCTGTCACCATGAGCACTGTTTCCATGGGCACTGTCACCGTGAGTATTGTCACCATGATAACGGTCACAATGGGCACTATTACCGTGATTGCGGTCACCAATGAGATTATAACCATGTGAACTGTCACAATGGACACGGTCACCATGGGCAATGTCACCATGGGCATTTTCACCTTGGGTACTGTCACCATGAGCGTTTTCACCATAGGCACTCTCACCATGAGCACTGTTGCCATGGACACTGTCGCCATGGGCACTCTCACTATGGGCACTGTCTCCATGAGCACTGTCACCATGGGCACTATTTCCATGACTGTGGTTACCATGGAGACTATAAGCATGGGAATGTCACAATGGGCACTATCACAATGAGCACTGTGACCATGAGCATTGTAACCATAGTCACTGTCACCATGAGCACTGTCACATTGGGCATTGTAACAATGGACCCTGGCTCTGTCAGCATGACCACTGTCACCATGATCACAGTCACCATGCGCACTATTACTGTGATTGCGGTCACCATGGAGACTATATCCATGGGCAGTGTCACAAGAGGCAGTATCACCATGAGCACTGTCACCATGGACACTGTCACCATGGGCACTGTCACCATGGGAACTGTCACCGTGAAAAGTGTCACAAAGGGTACTATCACTATGGGTACTGTCACCACAGTATATTTCACTAAGAGCACTTTCACTTTGAGCATTATGACGATGAGCACAGTCACCATGAACACTGTCACCAAGTACACTGTCGCCATGAACACTCTCAGCATGAGCACGGTCACTATGACCATTGTCACCATGAGCACAGTCACCGTGTGCACTATTACCTTGATTGCGGTCACCATGGAGACTATAACCATGGGACTGTCAAAATCGGCACTATATCCTTGAGCACTGTCACCATGAGAACTGTCACCAAGGGCACTGTCACCATGGGACCTATCACTATGATCAATATCACCATGAGAACTGTCACCATGGGCAGTGTCAGCATTGCCACTGCCAACATGGGCTCTGTCACCTGGAGCACTGTCACCATGGGCCCAGTCACCATGGGCAATATCACCTTGAGCAGTGTCACCATGACCACAGTCACCATGAGCACTATTACCATGAGCATTGCCACCATGGGAATTGTCACCATGAGCACTGTCACCATGAGCACGGTCACCATGGGCACTATTCCCGTGGTAGCGGTCAACATGGAGACTATAACCTTGGGACTGTCACAATGGGCACTATCACCATGGGTACGGTTACGATGGGCACTATTACCGTGATTGCAGTGACCTTTCAGATTATAACCATGGGACTCTCACATCGGGCACTATCAGCATGAGCACTGTCACCATGGGCATTGTCACCCTTAGCACTTTCACCATGGACCCTATCACCATGAGCACTGTCACCATGGGAACTGTCACCATGAGCACTATCACCATGGGCACTGTCACTATGAGCAATATCACCATGAGAACTGTCATCATGGGCACTGTCAGCCTTGCCACTGTCACCATGGGCCCAGTCACCATGGGCACTATCACCTTGATCAGTGTCACCATGATCAGTGTCGCCATGGGCACAGTCAGCATTGGAACTGTCACCATGGGCTCTGTCACCATGAGCACTGTCACCATGATCACGGTCACCATGGGATCTATTACTTTGATTGCGGTCACCATGGAGACTATAACCATGGGCAGTGTCACAATGTGCAGTATCACCATGAGCACTATCACAATGAGCACTGTCACCATGAGCAATCTTTCCATGAGCACTCTCACCATGAGCACTGTCACCATGGACACTGTCACCCTGGGCACTGTCACCATGGGAACTGTCACCGTGAAAAGTGTCACAAAGGATAATATCACTATGGGTACTGTCACCACCGTATATTTCACAAAGACCACTTTCACTGTGAGCATTGTGACTATGGGCACTGTCGCCATGAGCTCTGTCACTATGAGCACTGTCACCATGGGCACTATCATCATGAGCACTGTGACCATGGTCACTGTCACCATGAGCACTGTCACACTGGGCAGTGTCACAATGGGAACTGTCACCATGGGCACTGTCACCGAGAGCACTGTCACCATGAGCACTATCAGCATGAGCAATGTCACCATGGGTACTGAACGATGAGCACTGTCACCATTGGCACTGTCACCATGACCACAGTCACCATGAACACTATTACCATGAGGACTGTCACCATGGGAATTGTCACCATGAGCACTGTTACCATGAGCATGGTCACCATGGGCACTATTACCGTGGTAGCGGTAACCATGGAGACTATAACCATAGGACTGTCACAATGGGCACTATCACCATGGGTATGGTTACGATGGGCACTATTACCGTGATTGCAGTGACCATGGAGATTATACGCAGGGGACTCTCACATCGGGCACTATCAGCATGAGCACAGTCACCATGGGCACTGTCACACTGAGCACTGTCACCATGGAAACGATCACTATGAGCACTGTCACCGTGGATACTGTCACGATGGTAACTGTCACCATTAACACTATCACCATGAGCACAGTCACCGTGTGCACTCTAACAGTGATGGCGGTCACCATGGACAATATAAACATGGACACTGTCACAATGGGCACTGTCGCCATGAGCACTGTCACTATGGGCACTGTCGCCATGAGCACTGTCACCATGAGCACTGTCACCATGAGCATGATCACCATGGACACTATTTCCGTGGTTACAGTTACCATGGAGAATATAAGCATGGGAATGTCACAATGGGAACTATCACTAGGAGCACTGTGACCATGACCAATGTGACCATGTCACATTGGGCAGTGTCACAATCGGGCCTGTCGCCATGGGCTCTGTCACCATGAGCACTGTCACCATGGGCACTGTCACCATGACAACTATCACCATGGGCATTGTCACTATGAACAATATCACCATGAGAAATGTCACCATGGGCACTGTCACCATGTGCCCAGTCCCCATGGGAACTATCACATTGATTGCGGTCACCATGGAGACTATAACCCTCGGCAGTGTCACAATGTGCAGTATCACCATGAGCACTATCACAATGAGCACTGTCACCATGAGCAATCTTTCCATGAGCAGCGTCACCATGAGCACTGTCACCATAAGCACTGTCACCATGGACACTGTCACCATGGGCACTGTCACCATGGGAACTGTCACCGTGAAAAGTGTCACAAAGGGTCATATCACTATGGGTAATGTCACCACAGTATATTTCACAAAGAGCACTTTCACTGTGAGCATTGCGACCATGAGCACTATCACCATGAACACTGTCACCATGAGTACTGTCACCATGAGTACTATCACCATGAGCACT
Organism: Kogia breviceps; assembly: GCF_026419965.1. Lineage (NCBI taxonomy): Eukaryota > Metazoa > Chordata > Mammalia > Artiodactyla > Physeteridae > Kogia > Kogia breviceps. Next base: position 519,270 of record NW_026711555.1, on the reverse strand, counting down.
GTTTCCAGGGGCACTCTCACTATGGGCATTGTCGCCATGAGCACTGTCACTATGAGCACTGTCACCATGGGCACTGTTACCATGAGCACTGTCACCATGAGCACGGTCACCATGGGCACTATTTCCGTGATTGCGGTTACCGTGGAGACTATAAGGATGGGAATGTCACAATGGGCACTATCACCATGAGCACTGTGAGCCTGGTCACTGTCACCATGAGAACTGTGACATTGGGCAATGTCACAATGGAAACTGTCACCATGGGCACTGTCACCATGAGCACTATCAGCATGAGCATTGTCACCATGGGCACTTAACGATGAGCACTGTCACCATTGGCACTGTCACCATAACCACAGTCAGCATGAACACTATTACCATGTGCATTGTCACCATGACCACAGTCACCATGAGCACTATTACCGTGAGCATTGTCACCATGGGAATTGTCAACAGAGCACTGTCACCATGAGCACGGTCACCATGGGCATTATTACCGTGGTAGCTGTTACCATGGAGACTATAACCATGGGACTGTCACAATGGGCACTATCACCATGGGTACGGTTATGATGGGCACTATTACCGTGATTGCAGTGACCATGGAGATTATAACCATGGGACTCTCACATCGGGCACTATCAGCATGAGCACTGTCACCATGGGCACTTTCACCCTGAGTACTGTCTCCATGGACACGATCACCATGAGCACTGTCACCGTGGCCACTGTCACCATGGTTAATGTCACCATTCGCACTATCACCATGAGCACGGACACCGTGTGCACTATAACAGTGAATGTGGTCACCATGGACAGTATAAACATGGACACTGTCACAATGGGCACTGTCACCTTGAGAACTGTCACTATGGGCACTGTCGCCATGAGCACTGTAACCATGAGCACAATCACCATGGGCACTATTTCCGTGGTTGCGGTTACCATGGAGAATCTAAGCATGGGAATGTCACAATGGGAACTATCACCAGGAGCACTGTGACCATGAGCACTGTGACCATGGACATTTTCACCATGAGCACTGTCACATTGGGCAGTGTCACAATCGGCCCTATCACCATGGGCTCTGTCACCATGAGCACTGTCACCATGGGCACTCTCACCAAGAGCACTATCACCATGGGCACTGTCACTATGAGAAATATCACCATGAGAACTGTCACCATGGGCACTGTCACCATGAGCACTGTCAACATGTGCCCAGTCGCCATGGGCACTATCACCATGAGCACTATCACAATGAGCACTGTCACCATGATCACTGTTTCCACGGGCACTGTCACCATGAGCATTGTCACCATGATAACGGTCACAATGGGCACTATTACCGTGATTGCGGTCACCATGGAGATTATAACCATATGAACTGTCACAATGGACATTCTCACCATGGGCATTGTCACCATGGGCATTCTCACCATGGGTACTGTCACCATGAGCAGTTTCACCATGGGCACTCTCACCATGAGCACTGTCGCCATGGGCACTCTCACTATGGGCACTGTCGCCATGAGCACTGTCACCATGGGCACTATTTCCGTGATTCCACTTACCATGGAGACTATAAGCATGGGAATGTCACAATGGGCACTATCACAATGAGCACTGTGACCATGAGGATTGTGACCATAGTCACTGTCACCAAGAGCACTGTCACATTGGGCAGTGTAACAATGGACCCTGTCACCATGGGCTCTGTCACCATGAGCAATGTCACCATGGGCACTGTTACCATGAGCACTCTCACCATTAGAACTGTCACCATGGGTACTGTCAGCATTGGAACTGTCACCATGGGCTCTGTCACCATGAGCACTGTCACCATGATCACGGGCACCATGGGCAATATTACTGTGATTGCGGTCACCATGGAGACTATAACCATGGGCAGTGTCACAATGAGCAGTATCACCATGAGCACTATCACAATGAGCACTGTCACCATGAGCACTGTCACCATGGACACTGTCACCATGGGCACTGTCACCATGGGAACTGTCACCGTGAAAAGAGTCACAAAGGGTACTATCACTATGGGTAATATCACCACAGTATATTTCACTAAGAGCACTTTCACAGTCAGCATTGTGACCATGCGCACTATCACCATGAACAGTTTCACCATGAGTACTGTCACCATGGGCACTATCACCATGAGCACTGTTGCCAGGGGAACTCTCACTATGGGAACTGTCGCCATGAGCACTGTCACTGTGAGTACTATCACCATGGGCACTGTTACCATGAGAACTGTCACCATGAGCATGGTCACCATGGGCCCTATTTCGGTGACTGTGGTTATCATGGAGAGTATATACATGGGAATGTCACAATGGGCACTATCCCCAATGAGCACTGTGACCATGAGCAATGTGACCATGGACACTGTTACCATGAGCACTGTCACATTGGGCAGTGTCACAATGTGAACTGTCACCATGGGAACTGTCACCAAGAGCACTGTCACCATGAGCACTGTCAGCATGAGCAATGTCACCATGGGCACTTAACGAGGAGCACTGTCACCATTGGCACTGTCACCATGACCACAGTCACCATGAGCACTATTACCATGAGCATTGTCACAATGGGCACTGTCACCATGGGAACTGTCACCGTGAAAAGTGTCACAAAGGATAATATCACTATGGGTACTGTCACCACAGTATATTTCACAAAGAGCACTTTCACTGTGAGCATTGTGACCATGAGCACTATCACCATGAACACACTCCCCATGAGCACTGTTTCCATGGGCACTGTCACCACGAGCACTGTCACCATGGGCATTGTCACCACGGGCACTATTACCATGATTGCGGTCAACATGGTGAATATAACCATGGACACTGTCACAACGGGCACTCTCACCATGAGCACTGTCACCGTGGGCACTGTCACCATGAGCACTCTAACCATGAGCACTATCAAAAGGGGAACTATCACTGTGATAATTGTCACCATGGGCACTGTCACCGTAGGCAATATAACCATGGGTACTGTCACCATGAGCACTGTCACCTTGGGAACCGTCACCATTGGTACTATTACCATGAGCACTATCACCATGAGCACGGTCTCCATGGGCATTTTCACCGAGATTGCGGTCACCATGGTGACTATAACCATCGGCACTCTCACAAAGGGCTTTATCACGAGAACTATCACCATTAGCACTGACACCATGAGCACTGTTACCATGGGCACTGTCACCATGAGCCCTCTCACCAAGGGAACTGTCACCGTGAACTCTGTCCCAATGGGTACTATTACCATGCGTACTGTCAGCATGGTATATTTCACTAAGAGCATTATCACTGTGAGCATTGTGACCATGAGCACGGGCACCTTGAACACTGTGAGAAAGTACACTGGCTCCATGAACACTCTCACAATGAGCACTGTCACCATGGGCTCTGTCACCATCAGAACTGTCACCATGGGCACTGTCAGCATTGCCGCTGTCACCATGAGCACTGTCACCATGGGCCCATTTACCATGGGCACTATCAACTTGAGCATGGTCACCATGAGCACTTTCGCCATGGGCACTGTGACCATGAGCACTATCACCATGAGAACTGTCACCAAAGGCATTGTCATCATTGGAACTCTCACCATGGGCACTGTCACCATGAGCACTGTCACCATGGACACTGTCACCATGGGCACTGTCACCATGGGAACTGTCACCGTGAAAAGGGTCACAAAGGGTACTATCACTATGGGTACTGTCACCACAGTATATTTCACTAAGAGCACTTGCACTGTGAGCATTGTGACCATGAGCACTGTCACCATGAATACTGTCACTATGGGCACTATCACCATGAACACTGTTGACAGGGGCACTCTCACTATGGGCACGGTCGCCAAGAGCACTTTCACCATTGCCACTGTTACCATGAGCACTGTCACCATGAGCACGGTCACCATGGGCACTATTTCTGTGATTGCGGTTACCATGGAGACTATAGGCATGGGAATGTCACAATGGGCACCATCACAAAGGGCACTGTGACCATGAGCATTGTAACCATAGTCACTGTCACCAAGAGCACTGTCACATTGGGCAGTGTAACAATGGACCCTGTCACCATGGGCTCTGTCACCATGAGCAATGTCACCATGGGCAATGTTACCATGAGCACTACCACCATTAGAACTGTCACCATGGGCACTGTCCGCCTTGGAACTATCACCATGGGCTCTGTCACCATGGGCACTGTCACCATGATCACAGTCACCATGGCCACTCTAACTGTGATTGCGGTCACCATGGAGACTATAACCATGTGCAGTGTCACAAGAGGCAGTATCACCATGAGCACTGTCACCATGGACACTTTCACCATGGGCATTGTCACCATGGGCATTCTCAACATAGGTACTATCACCATGAGCAGTTTCACCATGGGCACTATCACCATGAGCACTGTCACCATGGGCACTGTCGCCATGGGCACTGTCAGCATTGGAACTGTCACCATGGGCTCTGTCAGCATGACCACTGTCACCATGATCACAGTCACCATGCGCACTATTACTGTGATTGCTGTCACCATGGAGACTTTAACCATGGGCAGTGTCACAAGAGGCAGTATCACCGTGAGCCCTGTCACCATGGACACTGTCACCATGGACACTGTCACCATGGGAACTGTCACCGTGAAAAGTGTCACAAAGGGTACTATCACTATGGGTACTGTCACCACAGTATATTTCACTAAGAGCACTTTCACTTTGAGCATTATGATGATGAGCACTCTCACCAAGTACACTGTCACCATGAACACTCTCAGCATGAGCACGGTCACCATGGCCATTGTCACCATGAGCACAGTCACCGTGTGCACTATTACCTTGATTGCGGTCACCATGGAGACTATAACCATGGGATTGTCCAAATCGGCACTATATCCTTGAGCACTGTCACCATGAGAACTGTCACCAAGGGCACTCTCACCATGGGAACTATCACTATGAGCAATATCACCATGAGAACTGTCACCATGGGCAGTGTCAGCATTGCCACTGTCAACATGGGTTCTGTCACCTGGAGCACTGTCACCATGGGCCCAGTCACCATGGGCAATATCACCTTGAGCAGTGTCACCATGACCACAGTCACCATGAGCACTATTACCATGAGCATTGCCACCATGGGAATAGTCACCATGAGCACTCTCACCATGAGCACGGTCACCATGGGCACTATTCCCGTGGTAGCGGTCAACATGGAGACTATAACCTTGGGACTGTCACAATGGGCACTATCACCATGGGTACGGTTACGATGGGCACTATTACCGTGATTGCAGTGACCTTTCAGATTATAACCATGGGACTCTCACATCGGGCACTATCAGCATGAGCACTGTCACCATGGGCACTGTCACCCTTAGCACTTTCACCATGGACACTATCACCATGAGCACTGTCACCATGGGAACTGTCACCATGAGCACTATCACCATGGGCACTGTCACTATGAGCAATATCACCATGAGAACTGTCATCATGGGCACTGTCAGCCTTGCCACTGTCACCATGGGCCCAGTCACCATGGGCACTATCACCTTGATCAGTGTCACCATGATCAGTGTCGCCATGGGCACAGTCAGCATTGGAACTGTCACCATGGGCTCTGTCACCATGAGCACTGTCACCATGATCACGGTCACCATGGGAACAATTACTTTGATTGCGGTCACCATGGAGCCTATAACCATGGGCAGTGTCACAATGTGCAGTATCACCATGAGCACTATCACAATGAGCACTGTCACCATGAGCAATCTTTCCATGAGCACTCTCACCATGAGCACTGTCACCATGGACACTGTCACCCTGGGCACTGTCACCATGGGAACTGTCACCGTGAAAAGTGTAACAAAGGATAATATCACTATGGGTACTGTCACCACTGTATATTTCACAAAGACCACTTTCACTGTGAGCATTGTGACTATGGGCACTGTCGCCATGAGCTCTGTCACTATGAGCACTGTCACCATGGGCACTATCACCATGAGCACTGTGACCATGGTCACTGTCACCATGGGCACTGTCACACTGAGCACTGTTACCATGGAAATGATCGCTTTGAGCACTGTCACCGTGGACACTGTCACGATGGTAATTGTCACCATTAACACTATCACCATGAGCACGGTCACCGTGTGCACTCTAACAGTGATGGCGGTCACCATGGACAATATAAACATGGACACTGTCACAATGGGCACTGTCGCCATGAGCACTGTCACTATGGGCACTGTCGCCATGAGCACTGTCACCATGAGCACTGTCACCATGAGCATGATCACCATGGACACTATTTCCGTGGTTACAGTTACCATGGAGAATATAAGCATGGGAATGTCACAATGGGAACTATCACTAGGAGCACTGTGACCATGACCAATGTGACCATGTCACATTGGGCAGTGTCACAATCGGGCCTGTCGCCATGGGCTCTGTCACCATGAGCACTGTCACCATGGGCACTGTCACCATGACAACTATCACCATGGGCATTGTCACTATGAACAATATCACCATGAGAAATGTCACCATGGGCACTGTCACCATGTGCCCAGTCCCCATGGGAACTATCACATTGATTGCGGTCACCATGGAGACTATAACCCTCGGCAGTGTCACAATGTGCAGTATCACCATGAGCACTATCACAATGAGCACTGTCACCATGAGCAATCTTTCCATGAGCACGGTCACCATGAGCACTGTCACCATGAGCACTGTCATCATGGGAACTGTCACCGTGAAAAGTGTCACAAAGGGTCATATCACTATGGGTAATGTCACCACAGTATATTTCAGAAAGAGCACTTTCACTGTGAGCATTGCGACCATGAGCACTATCACCATGAACACTGTCACCATGAGTACTGTCACCATGAGTACTATCACCATGAGCACTGTTTCCAGGGGCACTCTCACTATGGGCACTGTCGCCATGAGCACTGTCACTATGAGCACTGTCACCATGGGCACTGTTACCATGAGCACTGTCACCATGAGCACGGTCACCATGGGCACTATTTCTGTGATTGCGGTTACCGTGGAGACTATAAGGATGGGAATGTCACAATGGGCACTATCACCATGAGCACTGTGAGCCTGGTCACTGTCACAATGAGCACTGTGACATTGGGCAGTGTCACAATGGAAACTGTCACCATGGGCACTGTCACCATGAGCACTATCAGCATGAGCAATGTCACCATGGCCACTTAACCATGAGCACTGTCACCATTGGCACTGTCACCATGACCACAGTCACCATGAACACTATTACCATGTGCATTGTCACCATGACCACAGTCACCATGAGCACTATTACCATGAGCATTGTCACCATGGGAATTGTCAACAGAGCACTGTCACCATGAGCACGGTCACCATGGGCATTATTACCGTAGTAGCGGTTACCATGGAGACTATAACCATGGGACTGTCACAATGGGCACTATCACCATGGGTACGGTTACGATGGGCACTATTACCGTGATTGCAGTGACCATGGAGATTATAACCATGGGACTCTCACACCGGGCACTATCAGCATGAGCACTGTCACCATGGGCACTTTCACCCTGAGTACTGTCTCCATGGACACGATCACCATGAGCACTGTCACCGTGGCCACTGTCACCATGGTTAATGTCACCATTCGCACTATCACCATGAGCACGGTCACCGTGTGCACTATAACAGTGAATGTGGTCACCATGGACAGTATAAACATGGACACTGTCACAATGGGCACTGTCACCTTGAGAACTGTCACTATGGGCACTGTCGCCATGAGCACTGTAACCATGAGCACGATCACCATGGGCACTATTTCCGTGGTTGCGGTTACCATGGAGAATCTAAGCATGGGAATGTCACAATGGGAACTGTCACCAGGAGCACTGTGACCATGAGCACTGTGACCATGGACATTTTCACCATGAGCACTGTCACATTGGGCAGTGTCACAATCGGCCCTATCACCATGGGCTCTGTCACCATGAGCACTGTCACCATGGGCACTGTCACCATGGGCACTGTCAGCATTGGAACTGTCACCATGGGCTCTGTCAGCATGACCACTGTCACCATGATCACAGTCACCATGCGCACTATTACTGTGATTGCGGTCACCATGGAGACTATAACCATGGGCAGTGTCACAAGAGGCAGTATCACCGTGAGCACTGTCACCATGGACACTGTCACCATGGGCACTGTCACCATGGGAACTGTCACCATGAAAAGTGTCACAAAGTGTACTATCACTATGGGTACTGTCACCACAGTATATTTCACTAAGAGCACTTTCACTTTGAGCATTATGACGATGAGCACAGTCACCATGAACACTGTCACCAAGTACACTGTCACCATGAACACTCTCAGCATGAGCACGGTCACCATGGCCATTGTCACCATGAGCACAGTCACCGTGTGCACTATTACCTTGATTGCGGTCACCATGGAGACTATAACCATGGGACTGTCAAAATCGGCACTATATCCTTGAGCACTGTCACCATGAGAACTGTCACCAAGGGCACGGTCACCATGGGAACTATCACTATGAGCAATATCACCATGAGAACTGTCACCATGGGCAGTGTCAGCATTGCCACTGTCAACATGGGGTCTGTCACCTGGAGCACTGTCACCATGGGCCCAGTCACCATGGGCAATATCACCTTGAGCAGTGTCACCATGACCACAGTCACCATGAGCACTATTACCATGAGCATTGCCACCATGGGAATTGTCACCAAGAGCACTGTCACCATGAGCACGGTCACCATGGGCACTATTCCCGTGGTAGCGGTCAACATGGAGACTATAACTTTGGGACTGTCAAAATGGGCACTATCACCATGGGTACGGTTACGATGGGCACTATTACCGTGATTGCAGTGACCTTTCAGATTATAACCATGGGACTCTCACATCGGGCACTATCAGCATGAGCACTGTCACCATGGGCATTGTCACCCTTAGCACTGTCACCATGGACACTATCACCATGAGCACTGTTACCATGGGAACTGTCACCATGAGCACTATCACCATGGGCACTGTCACTATGAGCAATATCACCATGAGAACTGTCATCATGGGCACTGTCACCATAAGCACTGTCACCATGGGTACTATCACTCTCATCACTCTCACCATGAACACTATCACTATGAGCACGGTCACAATAGGCAGTATCACCATGAGCACTGTTGCCATGGCCACTGTTGCCATGGGCACTCTCACAAAGGGCACTGTCGCCATGAGCACTGTCAACATGGGCACTATTTCCGTGATTGCGGTTACCATGGAGTGTATAAGCATGGGAATGTCTCAATGGGCACTATCACAATGAGCACTGTGACCATAGTCACCGTCACCATGAGCACTGTCACATTGGGCAGTGTAACAATGGGCCCTGTCACCATCGGCTCTGTCACCATGAGCACTGTCACCATGATCACGGTCACCATGAGCACACTATTACTGTGATTGCGGTCACCATGGAAGCTATAACCATGGGCAGTGTCGCAATGGGCAGTATCACCATGAGCACTATCAAAATGAGCACTGTCACCAGAGCACTGTCACCATGGACACTGTCACCATGGGAACTGTCACCATGGGAACTGTCACCGTGAAAAGAGTCACAAAGTGTACTATCACTATGGGTAATGTGGTAATGTCACCACAGTATATTTCACTAAGAGCACTTTCACTGTCAGCATTGTGACCATGAGCACTATCACCATGAACAGTTTCACTATGAGTACTGTCACCATGGGCACTATCACCATGAGCACTGTTGCCAGGGGAACTCTCACTATGGGTACTGTCGCCATGAGCACTGTCACTGTGAGCACTGTCACCATGGGCACTGTTACAATGAAAACTGTCACCATGAGCATGGTCACCATGGGCACTATTTCCGTGACTGTGGTTATCATGGAGAGTATATACATGGGAATGTCACAATGGGCACTATCCCCATGAGCACTGTGACCATGAGCACTGTGACCATGGACACTGTTACCATGAGCACTGTCACATTGGGCAGTGTCACAATGGGAACTGTCACCATGGGCACTGTCACCAAGAGCACTGTCACCATGAGCACTGTCAGCATGAGCAATGTCACCATGGGCAATTAACCAGGAGCACTGTCACCATTGGCACTGTCACCATGACCACAGTCACCATGAGCACTATTACCATGAGCATTGTCACCATGGGCACTGTCACCATGGGAACTGTCACCGTGAAAAGTGTCACAAAGGATAATATCACTATGGGTACTGTCACCACAGTATATTTCACAAAGAGCACTTTCACTGTGAGCATTGTGACCATGAGCACTATCACCATGAACACACTCCCCATGAGCACTGTTTCCATGGGCACTGTCACCACGAGCACTGTCACCATGGGCATTGTCACCACGGGCACTATTACCATGATTGCGGTCAACATGGTGAATATAACCATGGACACTGTCACAACGGGCACTCTCACCATGAGCACTGTCACCGTGGCCACTGTCACCATGAGCACTCTAACCATGAGCACTATCAAAAGGGGAACTATCACTGTGATAATTGTCACCATGGGCACTGTCACCGTAGGCAATATAACCATGGGTACTGTCACCATGAGCACTGTCACCTTGCGAACCGTCACCATTGGTACTATTACCATGAGCACTATCACCATGAGCACGGTCTCCATGGGCATTTTCACCGAGATTGCGGTCACCATGGTGACTATAACCATCGGCACTCTCACAAAGGGCTTTATCACGAGAACTCTCACCATTAGCACTGACACCATGAGCACTGTTACCATGGGCACTTTCACCATGAGCCCTCTCACCAAGGTAACTGTCACCGTGAACTCTGTCCCAATGGGTACTATTACCATGCGTACTGTCAGCATGGTATATTTCACTAAGAGCATTATCACTGTGAGCATTGTGACCATGAGCACGGGCACCTTGAACACTGTGAGAAAGTACACTGGCTCCATGAACACTCTCACCATGAGCACTGTCACCATGGGCTCTGTCACCATCAGAACTGTCACCATGAGCACTGTCAGCATTGCCGCTGTCACCATGAGCACTGTCACCATGGGCCCATTTACCATGGGCACTATCAACTTGAGCATGGTCACCATGAGCACTTTCGCCATGGGCACTGTGACCATGAGCACTATCACCATGAGAACTGTCACCAAAGGCATTGTCATCATTGGAACTCTCACCATGGGCACTGTCACCATGAGCACTGTCACCATGGACACTGTCACCATGGGCACTGTCACCATGGGAACTGTCACCGTGAAAAGGGTCACAAAGGGTACTATCACTATGGGTACTGTCACCACAGTATATTTCACTAAGAGCACTTGCACTGTGAGCATTGTGACCATGAGCACTGTCACCATGAATACTGTCACTATGGGCACTATCACCATGAACACTGTTGCCAGGGGCACTCTCACTATGGGCACGGTCGCCAAGAGCACTTTCACCATTGCCACTGTTACCATGAGCACTGTCACCATGAGCACGGTCACCATGGGCACTATTTCTGTGATTGCGGTTACCATGGAGACTATAGGCATGGGAATGTCACAATGGGCACCATTACAAAGGGCACTGTGACCATGAGCATTGTAACCATAGTCACTGTCACCAAGAGCACTGTCACATTGGGTAGTGTAACAATGCACCCTGTCACCATGGGCTCTGTAACCATGAGCAATGTCACCATGGGCAATGTTACCATGAGCACTAACACCATTAGAACTGTCACCATGGGCACTGTCCGCCTTGGAACTATCACCATGGGCTCTGTCACCATGAGCACTGTCACCATGATCACAGTCACCATGGCCCCTCTAACTGTGATTGCGGTCACCATGGAGACTATAACTATGTGCAGTGTCACAAGAGGCAGTATCAACATGAGCACTGTCACCATGGACACTTTCACCATGGGCATTGTCACCATGGGCATTCTCAACATGGGTACTATCACCATGAGCCGTTTCACCATGGGCACTATCACCATGAGCACCGTTGCCATGGGGACTGTCGCCATGGGCACTCTCACTATGGGCACTGTCGCCATGAGCACTGTCACCATGGGCACTATTTCCGTGATTCCACTTACCATGGAGACTATAAGCATGGGAATGTCACAATGGGCACTATCACCATGAGCACTGTGAGCCTGGTCACTGTCACCATGAGCACTGTGACATTGGGCAGTGTCACAATGGAAACTGTCACCATGGGCACTGGCACCATGAGCACTATCAGCATGAGCAATGTCACCATGGCCACTTAACCATGAGCACTCTCACCATTGGCACTGTCACCATGACCACAGTCACCATGAACACTATTACCATGTGCATTGTCACCATGACCACAGTCACCATGAGCACTATTACCATGAGCATTGTCACCATGGGAATTGTCAACAGAGCACTGTCACCATGAACACGGTCACCATGGGCATTATTACCGTGGTAGCGGTTACCATGGAGACTATAACCATGGGACTGTCACAATGGGCACTATCACCATGGGTACGGTTACAATGGGCACTATTACCGTGATTGCAGTGACCATGGAGATTATAACCATGGGACTCTCACACCGGGCACTATCAGCATGAGCACTGTCACCATGGGCACTTTCTCCCTGAGTACTGTCTCCATGGACACGATCACCATGAGCACTGTCACCGTGGCCACTGTCACCATGGTTAGTGTTACCATTCGCACTATCACCATGAGCACGGTCACCGTGTGCCCTATAACAGTGAATGTGGTCACCATGGACAGTATAAACATGGACACTGTCACAATGGGCACTGTCACCGTGAGAACTGTCACTATGGACACTGTCGCCATGAGCACTGTAACCATGAGCACGATCAACATGGGCACTATTTCCGTGGTTGCGGTTACCATGGAGAATCTAAGCATGGGAATGTCACAATGGGAACTATCCCCAGGAGCACTGTGACCATGAGCACTGTGACCATGGTGATTGTCACCATGAGCACTGTCACATTGGGCAGTGTCACAATCGGCCCTATCACCATGGGCTCTGTCACCATGAGCAGTGTCACCATGGGCACTGTCACCATGGGCACTGTCAGCATTGGAAGTGTCACCATGGGCTCTGTCAGCATGACCACTGTCACCATGATCACACTCACCATGCGCACTATTACTGTGATTGCGGTCACCATGGAGACTAAAACTATGGGCAGTGTCACAAGAGGCAGTATCACCGTGAGCACTGTCACCATGGACACTGTCACCATGGGCACTGTCACCATGGGAACTGTCACCGTGAAAAGTGTCACAAAGGGTCATATCACTATGGGTAATGTCACCACAGTATATTTCACAAAGAGCACTTTCACTGTGAGCATTGCGACCATGAGCACTATCACCATGAACACTGTCACCATGAGTACTGTCACCATGAGTACTATCACCATGAGCACTGTTTCCAGGGGCACTCTCACTATGGGCACTGTCGCCATGAGCACTGTCACTATGAGCACTGTCACCATGGACACTGTCACCATGGGCACTGTCACCATGGGAACTGTCACCGTGAAAAGTGTCACAAAGGATAATATCACTATGGGTAATGTCACCACAGTATATTTCACAAAGAGAACTTTCACTGTGAGCATTGTGACCATGAGCACTTTCACCATAAACACACTCCCCATGAGCACTGATTCCATGGGCACTGTCACCACGAGCACTGTCACCATGGGCATTGTCACCACAGGCACTATTACCATGATTGCGGTCAACATGGTGAATATAACCATGGACACTGTCACAACGGGCACTCTCACCATGAGCACTGTCACCGTGGGCACTGTCACCATGAGCACTCTAACCATGAGCACTATCAAAAGGGGAACTATCACTGTGATAATTGTCACCATGGGCACTGTCACCGTAGGCAATATAACCATGGGTACTGTCACCATGAGCACTGTCACCTTGGGAACCGTCACCATTGGTACTATTACCATGAGCACTATCACCATGAGCACGGTCTCCATGGGCATTTTCACCGAGATTGCGGTCACCATGGTGACTATAACCATCGGCACTCTCACAAAGGGCTTTATCACGAGAACTATCACCATTAGCACTGTCACCATGAGCACTGTTACCATGGGCACTGTCACCATGAGCCCTCTCACCAAGGGAACTGTCACCGTGAACTCTGTCCCAATGGGTACTATTGCCATGCGTACTGTCACCATGGTATATTTCACTAAGAGCATTATCACTGTGAGCATTGTTACCATGAGCACGGGCACCTTGAACACTGTGAGAAAGTACACTGGCTCCATGAACACTCTCACCATGAGCACTGTCACCATGGGCTCTGTCACCATCAGAACTGTCACCATGGGCACTGTCAGCATTGCCGCTGTCACCATGAGCACTGTCACCATGGGCCCATTTAACATGGGCACTATCAACTTGAGCATGGTCACCATGAGCACTTTCGCCATGGGCACTGTGACCATGAGCACTATCACCATGAGAACTGTCACCAAAGGCATTGTCATCATTGGAACTCTCACCATGGGCACTGTCACCATGAGCACTGTCACCAAGGACACTGTCACCATGGGCACTGTCACCATGGGAACTGTCACCGTGAAAAGGGTCACAAAGGGTACTATCACTATGGGTACTGTCACCACAGTATATTTCACTAAGAGCACTTGCACTGTGAGCATTGTGACCATGAGCAGTGTCACCATGAATACTGTCACTATGGGCACTATCACCATGAACACTGTTGCCAGGGGCACTCTCACTATGGGCACGGTCGCTAAGAGCACTTTCACCATTGCCACTGTTACCATGAGCACTGTCACCATGAGCACGGTCACCATGGGCACTATTTCTGTGATTGCGGTTACCATGGAGACTGTAGGCATGGGAATGTCACAATGGGCACCATCACAAAGGGCACTGTGACCATGAGCATTGTAACCATACTCACTGTCACCAAGAGCACTGTCACATTGGGCAGTGTAACAATGCACCCTGTCACCATGGGCTCTGTCACCATGAGCAATGTCACCATGGGCAATGTTACCATGAGCACTACCACCATTAGAACTGTCACCATGGGCAGTGTCCGCCTTGGAACTATCACCATGGGCTCTGTCACCATGAACCCTGTCACCATGATCACGTTCACCATGGCCACTCTAACTGTGATTGCGGTCACCATGGAGACTATAACCATGTGCAGTGTCACAAGAGGCAGTATCACCATGAGCACTGTCACCATGGACACTTTCACCATGGGCATTGTCACCATGGGCATTCTCAACATGGGTACTATCACCATGAGCAGTTTCACCATGGGCACTATCACCATGAGCACTGTTGCCATGGGCACTGTCGCCATGGGCACTCTCACTATGGGCACTGTCGCCATGAGCACTGTCACCATGGGCACTATTTCCGTGATTCCACTTACCATGGAGACTATAAGCATGGGAATGTCACAATGGGCACTATCACCATGAGCACTGTGAGCCTGGTCACTGTCACCATGAGCACTGTGACATTGGGCAGTGTCACAATGGAAACTGTCACCATGGGCACTGTCACCATGAGCACTATCAGCATGAGCAATGTCACCATGGCCACTTAACCATGAGCACTGTCACCATTGGCACTGTCACCATGAACACAGTCACCATGAACACTATTACCATGTGCATTGTCACCATGACCACAGTCACCATGAGCACTATTACCATGAGCATTGTCACCATGGGAATTGTCAACAGAGCACTGTCACCATGAGCACGGTCACCATGGGCATTATTACCGTGGTAGCGGTTACCATGGAGACTATAACCATGGGACTGTCACAATGGGCACTATCACCATGGGTACGGTTACGATGGGCACTATTACCGTGATTGCAGTGACCATGGAGATTATAACCATGGGACTCTCACATCGGGCACTATCAGCATGAACACTCTCACCATGAGCACTGTTGCCATGGGCACTCTCAGTATGGGCACTGTCGCCATGAGCACTATCACCATGGGCACTATTTCTGTGATTGCGGTTACCATGGAGACTATAAGCATGGGAATATCACAATGGGCACTATTACAATGAGCACTGTGACCATGTGCATTGTGACCATAGTCATTGTCACCAAGAGCACTGTCACATTGGGCAGTGTAACAATGGACCCTTTCACCATGGGTTCTGTCACCATGAGCAATGTCACCATGGGCACTGTCAGCATTGGAACTGTCACTATGGGCTCTGTCACCATGAGCACTGTCACCATGAGCACTGTCACAATGAGCACGATCACCATGGGCACTATTTCCGTGGTTACGGTTACCATGGAGAATATAAGCATGGGAATGTCACAATGGGAACTATCACCAGGAGCACTGTGACCATGACCACTGTGACCATGGTCATTGTCACCATGAGCACTTTCGCCATGGGCACTGTCACCATGAGCACTATCACCATGGGCACTGTCACTATGAACAATATCAACATGAGAATTGTCACCATGGGCACTGTCAGCATTGCCACTATCACCATGGGCTCTGTCACCATGAGCACTGTCACCATGGACACTGTCACCCTGGGCACTGTCACCATGGGAACTGTCACCGTGAAAAGTGTCACAAAGGATAATATCACTATGGGTACTGTCACCACCGTATATTTCACAAAGACCACTTTCACTGTGAGCATTGTGACTATGGGCACTGTCGCCATGAGATCTGTCACTATGAGCACTGTCACCATGGGCACTATCACCATGAGCACTGTGACCATGGTCACTGTCACCATGAGCACTGTCACACTGGGCAGTGTCACAATGGGAACTGTCACCATGGGCACTGTCACCGAGAGCACTGTCACCATGAGCACTATCAGCATGAGCAATGTCACCATGGGTACTGAACGATGAGCACTGTCACCATGGGCACTGTCACCATGACCACAGTCACGATGAACACTATTACAATGAGGACTGTCACCATGGGAATTGTCACCATGAGCACTGTTACCATGAGCATGGTCATCATGGGCACTATTACCGTGGTAGCGGTCACCATGGAGACTATAACCATAGGACTGTCACAATGGGCACTATCACCATGGGTATGGTTAGGATGGGCACTATTACCGTGATTGCAGTGACCATGGAGATTATACGCAGGGGACTCTCACATCGGGCACGATCAGCATGAGCACAGTCACCATGGGCACTGTCACACTGAGCACTGTCACCATGGAAACGATCACTATGAGCACTGTCACCGTGGACACTGTCACGATGGTAATTGTCACCATTAACACTATCACCATGAGCACGGTCACCGTGTGCACTCTAACAGTGATGGCGCTCACCATGGACAATATAAACATGGACACTGTCACAATGGGCACTGTCGCCATGAGCACTGTCACTATGGGCACTGTCGCCATGAGCACTGTCACCATGAGCACTGTCACCATGAGCATGATCACCATGGACACTATTTCCGTGGTTACAGTTACCATGGAGAATATAAGCATGGGAATGTCACAATGGGAACTATCACTAGGAGCACTGTGACCATGACCAATGTGACCATGTCACATTGGGCAGTGTCACAATCGGGCCTGTCGCCATGGGCTCTGTCACCATGAGCACTGTCACCATGGGCACTGTCACCATGACAACTATCACCATGGGCATTGTCACTATGAACAATATCACCATGAGAAATGTCACCATGGGCACTGTCACCATGTGCCCAGTCCCCATGGGAACTATCACATTGATTGCGTCACCATGGAGACTATAACCCTCGGCAGTGTCACAATGTGCAGTATCACCATGAGCACTATCACAATGAGCACTGTCACCATGAGCAATCTTTCCATGAGCAGCGTCACCATGAGCACTGTCACCATAAGCACTGTCACCATGGACACTGTCACCATGGGCACTGTCACCATGGGAACTGTCACCGTGAAAAGTGTCACAAAGGGTCATATCACTATGGGTAATGTCACCACAGTATATTTCACAAAGAGCACTTTCACTGTGAGCATTGCGACCATGAGCACTATCACCATGAACACTGTCACCATGAGTACTGTCACCATGAGTACCATCACCATGAGCACTGTTTCCAGGGGCACTCTCACTATGGGCATTGTCGCCATGAGCACTGTCACTATGAGCGCTGTCACCATGGGCACTGTTACCATGAGCACTGTCACCATGAGCACGGTCACCATGGGCACTATTTCTGTGATTGCGGTTACCGTGGAGACTATAAGGATGGGAATGTCACAATGGGCACTATCACCATGAGCACTGTGAGCCTGGTCACTGTCACAATGAGCACTGTGACATTGGGCAGTGTCACAATGGAAACTGTCACCATGGGCACTGTCACCATGAGCACTATCAGCATGAGCATTGTCACCATGGGCACTTAACCATGAGCACTGTCACCATTGGCACTGTCACCATGACCACAGTCACCATGAACACTATTACCATGTGCATTGTCACCATGACCACAGTCACCATGAGCACTATTACCATGAGCATTGTCACCATGGGAATTGTCAACAGAGCACTGTCACCATGAGCACGGTCACCATGGGCATTATTACCGTGGTAGCGGTTACCATGGAGACTATAACCATGGGACTGTCACAATGGGCACTATCACCATGGGTAAGGTTACGATGGGCACTATTACCGTGATTGCAGTGACCATGGAGATTATAACCATGGGACTCTCACACCGGGCACTATCAGCATGAGCACTGTCACCATGAGCACTTTCTCCCTGAGTACTGTCTCCATGGACACGATCACCATGAGCACTGTCACCGTGGCCACTGTCACCATGGTTAGTGTTACCATTCGCACTATCACCATGAGCACGGTCACCGTGTGCACTACAACAGTGAATGTGGTCACCATGGACAGTATAAACATGGACACTGTCACAATGGGCACTGTCACCTTGAGAACTGTCACTATGGGCACTGTCGCCATGAGCACTGTAACCATGAGCACGATCACCATGGGCACTATTTCCGTGGTTGCGGTTACCATGGAGAATCTAAGCATGGGAATGTCACAATGGGAACTATCACCAGGAGCACTGTGACCATGAGCACAGTGACCATGGTCATTGTCACCATGAGCACTGTCACATTGGGCAGTGTCACAATCGGCCCTATCACCATGGGCTCTGTCACCATGAGCACTCTCACCATGGGCACTGTCACCATGGGCACTGTCAGCATTGGAACTGTCACCATGGGCTCTGTCAGCATGACCACTGTCACCATGATCACAGTCACCATGCACACTATTACTGTGATTGCGGTCACCATGGAGACTATAACCATGGGAAGTGTCACAAGAGGCAGTATCACCGTGAGCACTGTCACCATGGACACTGTCACCATGGGCACTGTCACCATGGGAACTGTCACCGTGAAAAGTGTCACAAAGGGTACTATCACTATGGGTACTGTCACCACAGTATATTTCACTAAGAGCACTTTCACTTTGAGCATTATGACGATGAGCACAGTCACCATGAACACTGTCACCAAGTACACTGTCACCATGAACACTCTCAGCATGAGCACGGTCACCATGGCCATTGTCACCATGAGCACAGTCACCGTGTGCACTATTACCTTGATTGCGGTCACCATGGAGACTATAACCATGGGACTGTCAAAATCGGCACTATATCCTTGAGCACTGTCACCATGAGAACTGTCACCAAGGGCACTCTCACCATGGGAACTATCACTATGAGCAATATCACCATGAGAACTGTCACCATGGGCAGTGTCAGCATTGCCACTGTCAACATGGGGTCTGTCACCTGGAGCACTGTCACCATGGGCCCAGTCACATGGGCAATATCACCTTGAGCGGTGTCACCATGACCACAGTCACCATGAGCACAATTACCATGAGCATTGCCACCATGGGAATTGTCACCAAGAGCACTGTCACCATGAGCACGGTCACCATGGGCACTATTCCCGTGGTAGCGGTCAACATGGAGACTATAACCTTGGGACTGTCACAATGGGCACTATCACCATGGGTACGGTTACGATGGGCACTATTACCGTGATTGCAGTGACCTTTCAGATTATAACCATGGGACTCTCACATCGGGCACTATCAGCATGAGCACTGTCACCATGGGCATTGTCACCCTTAGCACTGTCACCATGGACACTAACACCATGAGCACTGTTACCATGGGAACTGTCACCATGAGCACTATCACCATGGGCACTGTCACTATGAGCAATATCACCATGAGAACTGTCATCATGGGCACTGTCAGCCTTGCCACTGTCACCATGGGCCCAGTCACCATGGGCACTATCTCCTTGATCAGTGTCACCATGATCAGTGTCGCCATGGGCACAGTCAGCATTGGAACTGTCACCATGGGCTCTGTCACCATGAACACTGTCACCATGATCACGGTCACCATGGGAACTATTACTTTGATTGCGGTCACCATGGAGACTATAACCATGGGCAGTGTCACACTGTGCAGTATCACCATGAGCACTATCACAATGAGCACTGTCACCATGAGCAATCTTTCCATGAGCACTGTCACCATGAGCACTGTCACCGTGGACACTGTCACCCTGGGGACTGTCACCATGGGAACTGTCACCGTTAAAAGTGTCACAAAGGATAATATCACTATGGGTACTGTCACCACCGTATATTTCACAAAGACCACTTTCACTGTGAGCATTGTGACTATGGGCACTGTCGCCATGCGCTCTGTCACTATGAGCACTGTCACCATGGGCACTATCACCATGAGCACTGTGACCATGGTCACTGTCACCATGAGCACTGTCACACTGGGCAGTGTCACAATGGGAACTGTCACCATGGGCACTGTCACCATGAGCACTATCAGCATGAGCAATGTCACCATGGGTACTGAACGATGAGCACTGTCACCATTGGCACTCTCACCATGACCACAGTCACCATGAACACTATTACCATGAAGATTGTCACCATGGGAATTGTCACCATGAGCACTGTTACCATGAGCACGGTCACCATGGGCACTATTACCGTGGTAGCGGTCACCATGGAGACTATAACCATGGGACTGTCACAATGGGCACTATCACCCTGGGGACGGTTACGATGGGCCCTATTACCGTGATGGCAGTGACCATGTAGATTATAAGCATGGGACTCTCACATCGGGCACTATCAGCATGAGCACTGTCACCATGGGCACTGGCACCATGGACACTATCACCATGGACACTATCACCATGAGCACTGTCACCGTGGACACTGTCACCATGGTTATTGTCACCATTAGCACTATCACCATGAGCACGGTCACCGTGTGCACTATAAGAGTGAAAGTGGTCACCATGGACAATATAAACATGGACACTGTCACAATGGGCACTGTCACCATGAGTACTGTCACTTTGGGCACTGTTGCCATGAGCACTGTCACCAGAGGCACTGTCACCATGAGCACTGTCACCATGAGCACGATCACCTTGGGCACTATTTCCGTGGTTACGGTTACCATGGAGAATATAAGCATGGGAATGTCACAATGGGAACTATCCCCAGGAGCACTGTGACCATGAGCACTGTGACCATGGTCATTGTCACCATGAGCACTGTCACATTGGGCAGTGTCACAATCGGCCCTGTCGCCATGGGCTCTGTCACCATGAGCACTGTCACATTGGGCACTGTCACCATGACCACTATCACCATGGGCACTGTCACTATGAACAATATCACCATGAGTACTGTCACCATGAGCACGATCACCATGGGCACTATTTCCGTGGTTGCGGTTACCATGGAGAATATAAGCATGGGAATGTCACACTGGGAAATATCACCAGGAGCACTGTGACCACGGTCATTGTCACCATGAGCACTGTCACATTGGGCAGTGTCACAATCGGCCCTATCACCATGGGCTCTGTCACCATGAGCACTTTCACCATGGGCACTGTCACTATGAGCAATATTACCATGAGAACTGTCTCCATCGGCACTGTCAGCATTGCCACTGTCACCATGAGCACTGTCACCATGTGCCCAGTCACCATGGGCAGTATCACCATGAGCAATATTACAATGAGCTCTGTCACCATGAGCACTGTTTCCATGGGCACTGTCACCGTGAGCATTGTCACCATGATAACGGTCACAATGGGCACTATTACCGTGATTGCGGTCACCAATGAGATTATAACCATGTGAACTGTCACAATGGACACGGTCACCATGGGCATTGTCACCATGGGCATTTTCACCTTGGGTACTGTCACCATGAGCACTGTTGCCATGGGCACTGTTGCCATGGGCACTCTCACTATGGGCACTGTCGCCATGAGCACTGTCACCATGGGCACTATTTCCATGACTGTGGTTACCATGGAGACTATAAGCATGGGAATGTCACAATGGGCACTATCACAATGAGCACTGTGACCATGAGCATTGTAACCATAGTCACTGTCACCATGAGCACTGTCACATTGGGCATTGTAACAATGGACCCTGGCTCTGTCAGCATGACCACTGTCACCATGATCACAGTCACCATGCGCACTATTACTGTGATTGCGGTCACCATGGAGACTATATCCATGGGCAGTGTCACAAGAGGCAGTATCACCATGAGCACTGTCACCATGGACACTGTCACCATGGGCACTGTCACCATGGGAACTGTCACCGTGAAAAGTGTCACAAAGGGTACTATCACTATGGGTACTGTCACCACAGTATATTTCACTAAGAGCACTTTCACTTTGAGCATTATGACGATGAGCACAGTCACCATGAACACTGTCACCAAGTACACTGTCGCCATGAACACTCTCAGCATGAGCACGGTCACCATGACCATTGTCACCATGAGCACAGTCACCGTGTGCTCTATTACCTTGATTGCGGTCACCATGGAGACTATAACCATGGGACTGTCCAAATCGGCACTATATCCTTGAGCACTGTCACCATGAGAACTGTCACCAAGGGCACTCTCACCATGGGAACTATCACTATGAGCAATATCACCATGAGAACTGTCACCATGGGCAGTGTCAGCATTGCCACTGCCAACATGGGCTCTGTCTCCTGGAGCACTGTCACCATGGGCCCAGTCACCATGGGCAATATCACCTTGAGCAGTGTCACCATGACCACAGTCACCATGAGCACTATTACCTTGAGCATTGCCACCATGGTAATTGTCACCAAGAGCACTGTCACCATGAGCACGGTCACCATGGGCACTATTCCCGTGGTAGCGGTCAACATGGAGACTATAACTTTGGGACTGTCAAAATGGGCACTATCACCATGGGTACGGTTACGATGGGCACTATTACCGTGATTGCAGTGACCTTTCAGATTATAACCATGGGACTCTCACATCGGGCACTATCACCATGAGCACAGTCACCATGGGAACTGTCACCATGACTACTATCACCATGGGCACTGTCACTATGAGCAATATCACCATGAGAACTGTCATCATGGGCACTGTCAGCCTTGCCACTGTCACCATGGGCCCAGTCACCATGGGCACTATCACCTTGATCAGTGTCACCATGATCAGTGTCGCCATGGGCACAGTCAGCATTGGAACTGTCACCATGGGCTCTGTCACCATGAGCACTGTCACCATGATCACGGTCACCATGGGAACTATTACTTTGATTGCGGTCACCATGGAGACTATAACCATGGGCAGTGTCACAATGTGCAGTATCACCATGAGCACTATCACAATGAGCACTGTCACCATGTGCAATCTTTCCATGAGCACTGTCACCATGAGCACTGTCACCATGGACACTGTCACCCTGGGCACTGTCACCATGGGAACTGTCACCGTGAAAAGTGTCACAAAGGATAATATCACTATGGGTACTGTCACCACCGTATATTTCACAAAGACCACTTTCACTGTGAGCATTGTGAGTATGGGCACTGTCGCCATGAGCTCTGTCACTATGAGCACTGTCACCATGGGCACTATCACCATGAGCACTGTGACCATGGTCACTGTCACCATGAGCACTGTCACACTGGGCAGTGTCACAATGGGAACTGTCACCATGGGCACTGTCACCAAGAGCACTGTCACCATGAGCACTATCAGCATGAGCAATGTCACCATGGGTACTGAACGATGAGCACTGTCACCATTGGCACTGTCACCATGACCACAGTCACCATGAAAACTATTACCATGAGGACTGTCACCATGGGAATTGTCACCATGAGCACTGTTACCATGAGCATGGTCACCAAGGGCACTATTACCGTGGTAGCGGTAACCATGGAGACTATAACCATAGGACTGTCACAATGGGCACTATCACCATGGGTATGGTTACGATGGGCACTATTACCGTGATTGCAGTGACCATGGTGATTATACGCAGGGGACTCTCACATCGGGCACTATCAGCATGAGCACAGTCACCATGGGCACTGTCACACTGAGCACTGTCACCATGGAAACGATCACTATGAGCACTGTCACCGTGGACACTGTCACGATGGTAACTGTCACCATTAACACTATCACCATGAGCACGGTCACCGTGTGCACTCTAACAGTGATGGCGGTCACCATGGACAATATAAACATGGACACTGTCACAATGGGCACTGTCGCCATGAGCACTGTCACTATGGGCACTGTCGCCATGAGCACTGTCACCATGAGCACTGTCACCATGAGCATGATCACCATGGACACTATTTCCGTGGTTACAGTTACCATGGAGAATATAAGCATGGGAATGTCACAATGGGAACTATCACTAGGAGCACTGTGACCATGACCAATGTGACCATGTCACATTGGGCAGTGTCACAATCGGGCCTGTCGCCATGGGCTCTGTCACCATGAACACTGTCACCATGGGCACTGTCACCATGACAACTATCACCATGGGCATTGTCACTATGAACAATATCACCATGAGAAATGTCACCATGGGCACTGTCACCATGTGCCCAGTCCCCATGGGAACTATCACTTTGATTGCAGTCACCATGGAGACTATAACCCTCGGAAGTGTCACAATGTGCAGTATCACCATGAGCACTATCACAATGAGCACTGTCACCATGAGCAATCTTTCCATGATCACGGTCACCATGAGCACTGTCACCATGAGCACTGTCACCATGGACACTGTCACCATGGGCACTGTCACCATGGGATCTGTCACCGTGAAAAGTGTCACAAAGGGTCATATCACTATGGGTAATGTCACCACAGTATATTTCACAAAGAGCACTTTCACTGTGAGCATTGCGACCATGAGCACTATCACCATGAACACTGTCACCATGAGTACTGTCACCATGATTACTATCACCATGATCACTGTTTCCAGGGGCACTCTCACTATGGGCACTGTCGCCATGAGCACTGTCACTATGAGCACTGTCACCATGGGCACTGTTACCATGAGCACTGTCACCATGAGCACGGTCACCATGGGCACTATTTCTGTGATTGGGGTTACCGTGGAGACTATAAGGATGGGAATGTCACAATGGGCAATATTACCATGAGCACTGTGAGCCTGGTCACTGTCACCATGAGAACTGTGACATTTGGCAGTGTCACAATGGAAACTGTCACCATGGGCACTGTCACCATGAGCACTATCAGCATGAGCATTGTCACCATGGGCACTTAACCATGAGCACTGTCACCATTGGCACTGTCCCCATGACCACAGTCACCATGAACACTATTACCATGTGCATTGTCACCATGACCACAGTCACCATGAGCACTATTACTGTGATTGCGGTCACCATGGAGACTATAACCATGGGCAGTGTCACAAGAGGCAGTATCACCGTGAGCACTGTCACCATGGACACTGTCACCATGGGCACTGTCACCATGGGAACTGTCACCGTGAAAAGTGTCACAAAGGGTACTATCACTATGGGTACTGTCACCACAGTATATTTCACTAAGAGCACTTTCACTTTGAGCATTATGACGATGAGCACAGTCACCATGAACACTGTCACCAAGTACACTGTCACCATGAACACTCTCAGCATGAGCACGGTCACCATGGCCATTGTCACCATGAGCACAGTCACCGTGTGCTCTATTACCTTGATTGCGGTCACCATGGAGACTATAACCATGGGACTGTCAAAATCGGCACTATATCCTTGAGCACTGTCACCATGAGAACTGTCACCAAGGGCACTGTCACCATGGGAACTATCACTATGAGCAATATCACCATGAGATCTGTCACCATGGGCAGTGTCAGCATTGCCACTGTCAACATGGGGTCTGTCACCTGGAGCACTGTCACCATGGGCCCAGTCACCATGGGCAATATCACCTTGAGCAGTGTCACCATGACCACAGTCACCATGAGCACTATTACCATGAGCATTGCCACCATGGGAATTGTCACCAAGAGCACTGTCACCATGAGCACGGTCACCATGGGCACTATTCCCGTGGTAGCGGTCAACATGGAGACTATAACCTTGGGACTGTCACAATGGGCACTATCACCATGGGTACGGTTACGATGGGCACTATTACCGTGATTGCAGTGACCTTTCAGATTATAACCATGGGACTCTCACATCGGGCACTATCAGCATGAGCACTGTCACCATGGGCATTGTCACCCTTAGCACTGTCACCATGGACACTAACACCATGAGCACTGTTACCATGGGAACTGTCACCATGAGCACTATCACCATGGGCACTGTCACTATGAGCAATATCACCATGAGAACTGTCATCATGGGCACTGTCACCATAAGCACTGTCACCATGGGTACTATCACTCTCATCACTCTCACCATGAACACTATCACTATGAGCACGGTCACAATAGGCAGTATCACCATGAGCACTGTTGCCATGGCCACTGTTGCCATGGGCACTCTCACAAAGGGCACTGTCGCCATGAGCACTGTCACCATGGGCACTATTTCTGTGATTGCGGTTACCATGGAGTGTATAAGCATGGGAATGTCTCAATGGGCACTATCACAATGAGCACTGTGACCATAGTCACTGTCACCATGAGCACTGTCACATTGGGCAGTGTAACAATGGGCCCTGTCACCATCGGCTCTGTCACCATGATCACGGTCACCATGAGCACACTATTACTGTGATTGCGGTCACCATGGAAGCTATAACCATGGGCAGTGTCGCAATGGGCAGTATCACCATGAGCACTATCAAAATGAGCACTGTAACCAGAGCACTGTCACCATGGACACTGTCACCATGGGCACTGTCACCATGGGAACTGTCACCGTGAAAAGAGTCACAAAGGGTACTATCACTATGGGTAATATCACCACAGTATATTTCACTAAGAGCACTTTCACTGTCAGCATTGTGACCATGTGCACTATCACCATGAACAGTTTCACCATGAGTACTGTCACCATGGGCACTATCACCATGAGCACTGTTGCCAGGGGAACTCTCACTATGGGAACTGTCGCCATGAACACTGTCACTGTGAGTACTATCACCATGGGCACTGTTACCATGAGAACTGTCACCATGAGCATGGTCACCATGGGCACTATTTCCGTGACTGTGGTTATCATGGAGAGTATATACATGGGAATGTCACAATGGGCAATATCCCCATGAGCACTGTGACCATGAGCACTGTGACCATGGACACTGTTACCATGAGCACTGTCACATTGGGCAGTGTCACAATGTGAACTGTCACCATGGGCACTGTCACCAAGAGCACTGTCACCATGAGCACTGTCAGCATGAGCAATGTCACCATGGGCACTTAACCAGGAGCACTGTCACCATTGGCACTGTCACCATGACCACAGTCACCATGAGCACTATTACCATGAGCATTGTCACCATGGGCACTGTCACCATGGGAACTGTCACCGTGAAAAGGGTCACAAAGGGTACTATCACTATGGGTACTGTCACCACAGTATATTTCACAAAGAGCACTTGCACTGTGAGCATTGTGAACATGAGCACTGTCACCATGAATACTGTCACTATGGGCACTATCACCATGAACACTGTTGCCAGGGGCACTCTCACTATGGGCACGGTCGCCAAGAGCACTTTCACCATTGCCACTGTTACCATGAGCACTGTCACCATGAGCACGGTCACCATGGGCACTATTTCTGTGATTGCGGTTACCATGGAGACTGTAGGCATGGGAATGTCACAATGGGCACCATCACAAAGGGCACTGTGACCATGAGCATTGTAACCATAGTCACTGTCACCAAGAGCACTGTCACATTGGGCAGTGTAACAATGGACCCTGTCACCATGGGCTCTGTCACCATGAGCAATGTCACCATGGGCAATGTTACCATGAGCACTACCACCATTAGAACTGTCACCATGGGCACTGTCCGCCTTGGAACTATCACCATGGGCTCTGTCACCATGAGCACTGTCACCATGATCACAGTCACCATGGCCACTCTAACTGTGATTGCGGTCACCATGGAGACTATAACCATGTGCAGTGTCACAAGAGGCAGTATCAACATGAGCACTGTCACCATGGACACTTTCACCATGGGCATTGTCACCATGGGCATTCTCAACATGGGTACTATCACCATGAGCCGTTTCACCATGGGCACTACCACCATGAGCACCGTTGCCATGGGGACTGTCGCCATGGGCACTCTCACTATGGGCACTGTCGCCATGAGCACTGTCACCATGGGCACTATTGCCGTGATTCCACTTACCATGGAGACTATAAGCATGGGAATGTCACAATGGGCACTATCACCATGAGCACTGTGAGCCTGGTCACTGTCACCATGAGCACTGTGACATTGGGCAGTGTCACAATGGAAACTGTCACCATGGGCACTGTCACCATGAGCACTATCAGCATGAGCAATGTCACCATGGCCACTTAACCATGAGCACTGTCACCATTGGCACTGTCACCATGACCACAGTCACCATGAACACTATTACCATGTGCATTGTCACCATGACCACAGTCACCATGAGCACTATTACCATGAGCATTGTCACCATGGGAATTGTCAACAGAGCACTGTCACCATGAGCACGGTCACCATGGGCATTATTACCGTGGTAGCGGTTACCATGGAGACTATAACCATGGGACTGTCACAATGGGCACTATCACCATGGGTACGGTTACGATGGGCACTATTACCGTGATTGCAGTGACCATGGAGATTATAACCATGGGACTCTCACACCGGGCACTATCAGCATGAGCACTGTCACCATGAGCACTTTCTCCCTGAGTACTGTCTTCATGGACACGATCACCATGAGCACTGTCACCGTGGCCACTGTCACCATGGTTAGTGTTACCATTCGCACTATCACCATGAGCACGGTCACCGTGTGCACTACAACAGTGAATGTGGTCACCATGGACAGTATAAACATGGACACTGTCACAATGGGCACTGTCACCTTGAGAACTGTCACTATGGGCACTGTCGCCATGAGCACTGTAACCATGAGCACGATCACCATGGGCACTATTTCCGTGGTTGCGGTTACCATGGAGAATCTAAGCATGGGAATGTCACAATGGGAACTATCACCAGGAGCACTGTGACCATGAGCACAGTGACCATGGTCATTGTCACCATGAGCACTGTCACATTGGGCAGTGTCACAATCGGCCCTATCACCATGGGCTCTGTCACCATGAGCACTCTCACCATGGGCACTGTCACCATGGGCACTGTCAGCATTGGAACTGTCACCATGGGCTCTGTCAGCATGACCACTGTCACCATGATCACAGTCACCATGCGCACTATTACTGTGATTGCGGTCACCATGGAGACTATAACCATGGGAAGTGTCACAAGAGGCAGTATCACCGTGAGCACTGTCACCATGGACACTGTCACCATGGGCACTGTCACCATGGGAACTGTCACCGTGAAAAGTGTCACAAAGGGTACTATCACTATGGGTACTGTCACCACAGTATATTTCACTAAGAGCACTTTCACTTTGAGCATTATGACGATGAGCACAGTCACCATGAACACTGTCACCAAGTACACTGTCACCATGAACACTCTCAGCATGAGCACGGTCACCATGGCCATTGTCACCATGAGCACAGTCACCGTGTGCACTATTACCTTGATTGCGGTCACCATGGAGACTATAACCATGGGACTGTCAAAATCGGCACTATATCCTTGAGCACTGTCACCATGAGAACTGTCACCAAGGGCACTGTCACCATGGGAACTATCACTATGAGCAATATCACCATGAGAACTGTCACCATGGGCAGTGTCAGCATTGCCACTGTCAACATGGGGTCTGTCACCTGGAGCACTGTCACCATGGGCCCAGTCACATGGGCAATATCACCTTGAGCGGTGTCACCATGACCACAGTCACCATGAGCACAATTACCATGAGCATTGCCACCATGGGAATTGTCACCAAGAGCACTGTCACCATGAGCACGGTCACCATGGGCACTATTCCCGTGGTAGCGGTCAACATGGAGACTATAACCTTGGGACTGTCACAATGGGCACTATCACCATGGGTACGGTTACGATGGGCACTATTACCGTGATTGCAGTGACCTTTCAGATTATAACCATGGGACTCTCACATCGGGCACTATCAGCATGAGCACTGTCACCATGGGCATTGTCACCCTTAGCACTGTCTCCATGGACACTAACACCATGAGCACTGTTACCATGGGAACTGTCACCATGAGCACTATCACCATGGGCACTGTCACTATGAGCAATATCACCATGAGAACTGTCATCATGGGCACTGTCAGCCTTGCCACTGTCACCATGGGCCCAGTCACCATGGGCACTATCTCCTTGATCAGTGTCACCATGATCAGTGTCGCCATGGGCACAGTCAGCATTGGAACTGTCACCATGGGCTCTGTCACCATGAACACTGTCACCATGATCACGGTCACCATGGGAACTATTACTTTGATTGCGGTCACCATGGAGACTATAACCATGGGCAGTGTCACACTGTGCAGTATCACCATGAGCACTATCACAATGAGCACTGTCACCATGAGCAATCTTTCCATGAGCACTGTCACCATGAGCACTGTCACCGTGGACACTGTCACCCTGGGGACTGTCACCATGGGAACTGTCACCGTTAAAAGTGTCACAAAGGATAATATCACTATGGGTACTGTCACCACCGTATATTTCACAAAGACCACTTTCACTGTGAGCATTGTGACTATGGGCACTGTCGCCATGCGCTCTGTCACTATGAGCACTGTCACCATGGGCACTATCACCATGAGCACTGTGACCATGGTCACTGTCACCATGAGCACTGTCACACTGGGCAGTGTCACAATGGGAACTGTCACCATGGGCACTGTCACCATGAGCACTATCAGCATGAGCAATGTCACCATGGGTACTGAACGATGAGCACTGTCACCATTGGCACTCTCACCATGACCACAGTCACCATGAACACTATTACCATGAAGATTGTCACCATGGGAATTGTCACCATGAGCACTGTTACCATGAGCACGGTCACCATGGGCACTATTACCGTGGTAGCGGTCACCATGGAGACTATAACCATGGGACTGTCACAATGGGCACTATCACCCTGGGGACGGTTACGATGGGCCCTATTACCGTGATGGCAGTGACCATGTAGATTATAAGCATGGGACTCTCACATCGGGCACTATCAGCATGAGCACTGTCACCATGGGCACTGGCACCATGGACACTATCACCATGGACACTATCACCATGAGCACTGTCACCGTGGACACTGTCACCATGGTTATTGTCACCATTAGCACTATCACCATGAGCACGGTCACCGTGTGCACTATAAGAGTGAAAGCGGTCACCATGGACAATATAAACATGGACACTGTCACAATGGGCACTGTCACCATGAGTACTGTCACTTTGGGCACTGTTGCCATGAGCACTGTCACCAGAGGCACTGTCACCATGAGCACTGTCACCATGAGCACGATCACCTTGGGCACTATTTCCGTGGTTACGGTTACCATGGAGAATATAAGCATGGGAATGTCACAATGGGAACTATCCCCAGGAGCACTGTGACCATGAGCACTGTGACCATGGTCATTGTCACCATGAGCACTGTCACATTGGGCAGTGTCACAATCGGCCCTGTCGCCATGGGCTCTGTCACCATGAGCACTGTCACATTGGGCACTGTCACCATGACCACTATCACCATGGGCACTGTCACTATGAACAATATCACCATGAGTACTGTCACCATGAGCACGATCACCATGGGCACTATTTCCGTGGTTGCGGTTACCATGGAGAATATAAGCATGGGAATGTCACACTGGGAAATATCACCAGGAGCACTGTGACCACGGTCATTGTCACCATGAGCACTGTCACATTGGGCAGTGTCACAATCGGCCCTATCACCATGGGCTCTGTCACCATGAGCACTTTCACCATGGGCACTGTCACTATGAGCAATATTACCATGAGAACTGTCTCCATCGGCACTGTCAGCATTGCCACTGTCACCATGAGCACTGTCACCATGTGCCCAGTCACCATGGGCAGTATCACCATGAGCAATATTACAATGAGCTCTGTCACCATGAGCACTGTTTCCATGGGCACTGTCACCGTGAGCATTGTCACCATGATAACGGTCACAATGGGCACTATTACCGTGATTGCGGTCACCAATGAGATTATAACCATGTGAACTGTCACAATGGACACGGTCACCATGGGCATTGTCACCATGGGCATTTTCACCTTGGGTACTGTCACCATGAGCACTGTTGCCATGGGCACTGTTGCCATGGGCACTCTCACTAAGGGCACTGTCGCCATGAGCACTGTCACCATGGGCACTATTTCCATGACTGTGGTTACCATGGAGACTATAAGCATGGGAATGTCACAATGGGCACTATCACAATGAGCACTGTGACCATGAGCATTGTAACCATAGTCACTGTCACCATGAGCACTGTCACATTGGGCATTGTAACAATGGACCCTGGCTCTGTCAGCATGACCACTGTCACCATGATCACAGTCACCATGCGCACTATTACTGTGATTGCGGTCACCATGGAGACTATATCCATGGGCAGTGTCACAAGAGGCAGTATCACCATGAGCACTGTCACCATGGACACTGTCACCATGGGCACTGTCACCATGGGAACTGTCACCGTGAAAAGTGTCACAAAGGGTACTATCACTATGGGTACTGTCACCACAGTATATTTCACTAAGAGCACTTTCACTTTGAGCATTATGACGATGAGCACAGTCACCATGAACACTGTCACCAAGTACACTGTCGCCATGAACACTCTCAGCATGAGCACGGTCACCATGACCATTGTCACCATGAGCACAGTCACCGTGTGCACTATTACCTTGATTGCGGTCACCATGGAGACTATAACCATGGGACTGTCCAAATCGGCACTATATCCTTGAGCACTGTCACCATGAGAACTGTCACCAAGGGCACTCTCACCATGGGAACTATCACTATGAGCAATATCACCATGAGAACTGTCACCATGGGCAGTGTCAGCATTGCCACTGCCAACATGGGCTCTGTCTCCTGGAGCACTGTCACCATGGGCCCAGTCACCATGGGCAATATCACCTTGAGCAGTGTCACCATGACCACAGTCACCATGAGCACTATTACCTTGAGCATTGCCACCATGGTAATTGTCACCAAGAGCACTGTCACCATGAGCACGGTCACCATGGGCACTATTCCCGTGGTAGCGGTCAACATGGAGACTATAACCTTGGGACTGTCACAATGGGCACTATCACCATGGGTACGGTTACGATGGGCACTATTACCGTGATTGCAGTGACCTTTCAGATTATAACCATGGGACTCTCACATCGGGCACTATCACCATGAGCACTGTCACCATGGGAACTGTCACCATGACTACTATCACCATGGGCACTGTCACTATGAGCAATATCACCATGAGAACTGTCATCATGGGCACTGTCAGCCTTGCCACTGTCACCATGGGCCCAGTCACCATGGGCACTATCACCTTGATCAGTGTCACCATGATCAGTGTCGCCATGGGCACAGTCAGCATTGGAACTGTCACCATGGGCTCTGTCACCATGAGCACTGTCACCATGATCACGGTCACCATGGGAACTATTACTTTGATTGCGGTCACCATGGAGACTATAACCATGGGCAGTGTCACAATGTGCAGTATCACCATGAGCACTATCACAATGAGCACTGTCACCATGTGCAATCTTTCCATGAGCACTGTCACCATGAGCACTGTCACCATGGACACTGTCACCCTGGGCACTGTCACCATGGGAACTGTCACCGTGAAAAGTGTCACAAAGGATAATATCACTATGGGTACTGTCACCACCGTATATTTCACAAAGACCACTTTCACTGTGAGCATTGTGAGTATGGGCACTGTCGCCATGAGCTCTGTCACTATGAGCACTGTCACCATGGGCACTATCACCATGAGCACTGTGACCATGGTCACTGTCACCATGAGCACTGTCACACTGGGCAGTGTCACAATGGGAACTGTCACCATGGGCACTGTCACCGAGAGCACTGTCACCATGAGCACTATCAGCATGAGCAATGTCACCATGGGTACTGAACGATGAGCACTGTCACCATTGGCACTGTCACCATGACCACAGTCACCATGAAAACTATTACCATGAGGACTGTCACCATGGGAATTGTCACCATGAGCACTGTTACCATGAGCATGGTCACCAAGGGCACTATTACCGTGGTAGCGGTAACCATGGAGACTATAACCATAGGACTGTCACAATGGGCACTATCACCATGGGTATGGTTACGATGGGCACTATTACCGTGATTGCAGTGACCATGGAGATTATACGCAGGGGACTCTCACATCGGGCACTATCAGCATGAGCACAGTCACCATGGGCACTGTCACACTGAGCACTGTCACCATGGAAACGATCACTATGAGCACTGTCACCGTGGACACTGTCACGATGGTAACTGTCACCATTAACACTATCACCATGAGCACGGTCACCGTGTGCACTCTAACAGTGATGGCGGTCACCATGGACAATATAAACATGGACACTGTCACAATGGGCACTGTCGCCATGAGCACTGTCACTATGGGCACTGTCGCCATGAGCACTGTCACCATGAGCACTGTCACCATGAGCATGATCACCATGGACACTATTTCCGTGGTTACAGTTACCATGGAGAATATAAGCATGGGAATGTCACAATGGGAACTATCACTAGGAGCACTGTGACCATGACCAATGTGACCATGTCACATTGGGCAGTGTCACAATCGGGCCTGTCGCCATGGGCTCTGTCACCATGAACACTGTCACCATGGGCACTGTCACCATGACAACTATCACCATGGGCATTGTCACTATGAACAATATCACCATGAGAAATGTCACCATGGGCACTGTCACCATGTGCCCAGTCCCCATGGGAACTATCACTTTGATTGCAGTCACCATGGAGACTATAACCCTCGGAAGTGTCACAATGTGCAGTATCACCATGAGCACTATCACAATGAGCACTGTCACCATGAGCAATCTTTCCATGATCACGGTCACCATGAGCACTGTCACCATGAGCACTGTCACCATGGACACTGTCACCATGGGCACTGTCACCATGGGATCTGTCACCGTGAAAAGTGTCACAAAGGGTCATATCACTATGGGTAATGTCACCACAGTATATTTCACAAAGAGCACTTTCACTGTGAGCATTGCGACCATGAGCACTATCACCATGAACACTGTCACCATGAGTACTGTCACCATGATTACTATCACCATGATCACTGTTTCCAGGGGCACTCTCACTATGGGCACTGTCGCCATGAGCACTGTCACTATGAGCACTGTCACCATGGGCACTGTTACCATGAGCACTGTCACCATGAGCACGGTCACCATGGGCACTATTTCTGTGATTGCGGTTACCGTGGAGACTATAAGGATGGGAATGTCACAATGGGCAATATCACCATGAGCACTGTGAGCCTGGTCACTGTCACCATGAGAACTGTGACATTTGGCAGTGTCACAATGGAAACTGTCACCATGGGCACTGTCACCATGAGCACTATCAGCATGAGCATTGTCAGCATGGGCACTTAACCATGAGCACTGTCACCATTGGCACTGTCCCCATGACCACAGTCACCATGAACACTATTACCATGTGCATTGTCACCATGACCACAGTCACCATGAGCACTATTACTGTGATTGCGGTCACCATGGAGACTATAACCATGGGCAGTGTCACAAGAGGCAGTATCACCGTGAGCACTGTCACCATGGACACTGTCACCATGGGCACTGTCACCATGGGAACTGTCACCGTGAAAAGTGTCACAAAGGGTACTATCACTATGGGTACTGTCACCACAGTATATTTCACTAAGAGCACTTTCACTTTGAGCATTATGACGATGAGCACAGTCACCATGAACACTGTCACCAAGTACACTGTCACCATGAACACTCTCAGCATGAGCACGGTCACCATGGCCATTGTCACCATGAGCACAGTCACCGTGTGCTCTATTACCTTGATTGCGGTCACCATGGAGACTATAACCATGGGACTGTCCAAATCGGCACTATATCCTTGAGCACTGTCACCATGAGAACTGTCACCAAGGGCACTGTCACCATGGGAACTATCACTATGAGCAATATCACCATGAGATCTGTCACCATGGGCAGTGTCAGCATTGCCACTGTCAACATGGGGTCTGTCACCTGGAGCACTGTCACCATGGGCCCAGTCACCATGGGCAATATCACCTTGAGCAGTGTCACCATGACCACAGTCACCATGAGCACTATTACCATGAGCATTGCCACCATGGGAATTGTCACCAAGAGCACTGTCACCATGAGCACGGTCACCATGGGCACTATTCCCGTGGTAGCGGTCAACATGGAGACTATAACCTTGGGACT
Organism: Kogia breviceps; assembly: GCF_026419965.1. Taxonomy (NCBI): domain Eukaryota; kingdom Metazoa; phylum Chordata; class Mammalia; order Artiodactyla; family Physeteridae; genus Kogia; species Kogia breviceps. The sequence goes on along the minus strand of NW_026711555.1, from coordinate 481,934 downwards.
GTCACAATGGGCACTATCACCATGGGTACGGTTACGATGGGCACTGTTACCGTGATTGCAGTGACCTTTCAGATTATAACCATGGGACTCTCACATCGGGCACTATCAGCATGAGCACTGTCACCATGGGCATTGTCACCCTTAGCAATGTCACCATGGACACTAACACCATGAGCACTGTTACCATGGGAACTGTCACCATGAGCACTATCACCATGGGCACTGTCACTATGAGCAATATCACCATGAGAACTGTCATCATGGGCACTGTCACCATAAGCACTGTCACCATGGGTACTATCACTCTCATCACTCTCACCATGAACACTATCACTATGAGCACGGTCACAATAGGCAGTATCACCATGAGCACTGTTGCCATGGCCACTGTTGCCATGGGCACTCTCACAAAGGGCACTGTCGCCATGAGCACTGTCACCATGGGCACTATTTCTGTGATTGCGGTTACCATGGAGTGTATAAGCATGGGAATGTCTCAATGGGCACTATCACAATGAGCACTGTGACCATAGTCACTGTCACCATGAGCACTGTCACATTGGGCAGTGTAACAATGGGCCCTGTCACCATCGGCTCTGTCACCATGATCACGGTCACCATGAGCACACTATTACTGTGATTGCGGTCACCATGGAAGCTATAACCATGGGCAGTGTCGCAATGGGCAGTATCACCATGAGCACTATCAAAATGAGCACTGTAACCAGAGCACTGTCACCATGGACACTGTCACCATGGGCACTGTCACCATGGGAACTGTCACCGTGAAAAGAGTCACAAAGGGTACTATCACTATGGGTAATATCACCACAGTATATTTCACTAAGAGCACTTTCACTGTCAGCATTGTGACCATGTGCACTATCACCATGAACAGTTTCACCATGAGTACTGTCACCATGGGCACTATCACCATGAGCACTGTTGCCAGGGGAACTCTCACTATGGGAACTGTCGCCATGAACACTGTCACTGTGAGTACTATCACCATGGGCACTGTTACCATGAGAACTGTCACCATGAGCATGGTCACCATGGGCACTATTTCCGTGACTGTGGTTATCATGGAGAGTATATACATGAGAATGTCACAATGGGCAATATCCCCATGAGCACTGTGACCATGAGCACTGTGACCATGGACACTGTTACCATGAGCACTGTCACATTGGGCAGTGTCACAATGTGAACTGTCACCATGGGCACTGTCACCAAGAGCACTGTCACCATGAGCACTGTCAGCATGAGCAATGTCACCATGGGCACTTAACCAGGAGCACTGTCACCATTGGCACTGTCACCATGACCACAGTCACCATGAGCACTATTACCATGAGCATTGTCACCATGGGCACTGTCACCATGGGAACTGTCACCGTGAAAAGGGTCACAAAGGGTACTATCACTATGGGTACTGTCACCACAGTATATTTCACTAAGAGCACTTGCACTGTGAGCATTGTGAACATGAGCACTGTCACCATGAATACTGTCACTATGGGCACTATCACCATGAACACTGTTGCCAGGGGCACTCTCACTATGGGCACGGTCGCCAAGAGCACTTTCACCATTGCCACTGTTACCATGAGCACTGTCACCATGAGCACGGTCACCATGGGCACTATTTCTGTGATTGCGGTTACCATGGAGACTGTAGGCATGGGAATGTCACAATGGGCACCATCACAAAGGGCACTGTGACCATGAGCATTGTAACCATAGTCACTGTCACCAAGAGCACTGTCACATTGGGCAGTGTAACAATGGACCCTGTCACCATGGGCTCTGTCACCATGAGCAATGTCACCATGGGCAATGTTACCATGAGCACTACCACCATTAGAACTGTCACCATGGGCACTGTCCGCCTTGGAACTATCACCATGGGCTCTGTCACCATGAGCACTGTCACCATGATCACAGTCACCATGGCCACTCTAACTGTGATTGCGGTCACCATGGAGACTATAACCATGTGCAGTGTCACAAGAGGCAGTATCAACATGAGCACTGTCACCATGGACACTTTCACCATGGGCATTGTCACCATGGGCATTCTCAACATGGGTACTATCACCATGAGCCGTTTCACCATGGGCACTACCACCATGAGCACCGTTGCCATGGGGACTGTCGCCATGGGCACTCTCACTATGGGCACTGTCGCCATGAGCACTGTCACCATGGGCACTATTGCCGTGATTCCACTTACCATGGAGACTATAAGCATGGGAATGTCACAATGGGCACTATCACCATGAGCACTGTGAGCCTGGTCACTGTCACCATGAGCACTGTGACATTGGGCAGTGTCACAATGGAAACTGTCACCATGGGCACTGTCACCATGAGCACTATCAGCATGAGCAATGTCACCATGGCCACTTAACCATGAGCACTGTCACCATTGGCACTGTCACCATGACCACAGTCACCATGAACACTATTACCATGTGCATTGTCACCATGACCACAGTCACCATGAGCACTATTACCATGAGCATTGTCACCATGGGAATTGTCAACAGAGCACTGTCACCATGGGCATTATTACCGTGGTAGCGGTTACCATGGAGACTATAACCATGGGACTGTCACAATGGGCACTATCACCATGGGTAAGGTTACGATGGGCACTATTACCGTGATTGCAGTGACCATGGAGATTATAACCATGGGACTCTCACACCGGGCACTATCAGCATGAGCACTGTCACCATGAGCACTTTCTCCCTGAGTACTGTCTTCATGGACACGATCACCATGAGCACTGTCACCGTGGCCACTGTCACCATGGTTAGTGTTACCATTCGCACTATCACCATGAGCACGGTCACCGTGTGCACTACAACAGTGAATGTGGTCACCATGGACAGTATAAACATGGACACTGTCACAATGGGCACTGTCACCTTGAGAACTGTCACTATGGGCACTGTCGCCATGAGCACTGTAACCATGAGCACGATCACCATGGGCACTATTTCCGTGGTTGCGGTTACCATGGAGAATCTAAGCATGGGAATGTCACAATGGGAACTATCACCAGGAGCACTGTGACCATGAGCACAGTGACCATGGTCATTGTCACCATGAGCACTGTCACATTGGGCAGTGTCACAATCGGCCCTATCACCATGGGCTCTGTCACCATGAGCACTCTCACCATGGGCACTGTCACCATGGGCACTGTCAGCATTGGAACTGTCACCATGGGCTCTGTCAGCATGACCACTGTCACCATGATCACAGTCACCATGCGCACTATTACTGTGATTGCGGTCACCATGGAGACTATAACCATGGGAAGTGTCACAAGAGGCAGTATCACCGTGAGCACTGTCACCATGGACACTGTCACCATGGGCACTGTCACCATGGGAACTGTCACCGTGAAAAGTGTCACAAAGGGTACTATCACTATGGGTACTGTCACCACAGTATATTTCACTAAGAGCACTTTCACTTTGAGCATTATGACGATGAGCACAGTCACCATGAACACTGTCACCAAGTACACTGTCACCATGAACACTCTCAGCATGAGCACGGTCACCATGGCCATTGTCACCATGAGCACAGTCACCGTGTGCTCTATTACCTTGATTGCGGTCACCATGGAGACTATAACCATGGGACTGTCAAAATCGGCACTATATCCTTGAGCACTGTCACCATGAGAACTGTCACCAAGGGCACTGTCACCATGGGAACTATCACTATGAGCAATATCACCATGAGATCTGTCACCATGGGCAGTGTCAGCATTGCCACTGTCAACATGGGGTCTGTCACCTGGAGCACTGTCACCATGGGCCCAGTCACCATGGGCAATATCACCTTGAGCAGTGTCACCATGACCACAGTCACCATGAGCACTATTACCATGAGCATTGCCACCATGGGAATTGTCACCAAGAGCACTGTCACCATGAGCACGGTCACCATGGGCACTATTCCCGTGGTAGCGGTCAACATGGAGACTATAACCTTGGGACTGTCACAATGGGCACTATCACCATGGGTACGGTTACGATGGGCACTATTACCGTGATTGCAGTGACCTTTCAGATTATAACCATGGGACTCTCACATCGGGCACTATCAGCATGAGCACTGTCACCATGGGCATTGTCACCCTTAGCACTGTCACCATGGACACTAACACCATGAGCACTGTTACCATGGGAACTGTCACCATGAGCACTATCACCATGGGCACTGTCACTATGAGCAATATCACCATGAGAACTGTCATCATGGGCACTGTCACCATAAGCACTGTCACCATGGGTACTATCACTCTCATCACTCTCACCATGAACACTATCACTATGAGCACGGTCACAATAGGCAGTATCACCATGAGCACTGTTGCCATGGCCACTGTTGCCATGGGCACTCTCACAAAGGGCACTGTCGCCATGAGCACTGTCACCATGGGCACTATTTCTGTGATTGCGGTTACCATGGAGTGTATAAGCATGGGAATGTCTCAATGGGCACTATCACAATGAGCACTGTGACCATAGTCACTGTCACCATGAGCACTGTCACATTGGGCAGTGTAACAATGGGCCCTGTCACCATCGGCTCTGTCACCATGATCACGGTCACCATGAGCACACTATTACTGTGATTGCGGTCAGCATGGAAGCTATAACCATGGGCAGTGTCGCAATGGGCAGTATCACCATGAGCACTATCAAAATGAGCACTGTAACCAGAGCACTGTCACCATGGACACTGTCACCATGGGCACTGTCACCATGGGAACTGTCACCGTGAAAAGAGTCACAAAGGGTACTATCACTATGGGTAATATCACCACAGTATATTTCACTAAGAGCACTTTCACTGTCAGCATTGTGACCATGTGCACTATCACCATGAACAGTTTCACCATGAGTACTGTCACCATGGGCACTATCACCATGAGCACTGTTGCCAGGGGAACTCTCACTATGGGAACTGTCGCCATGAACACTGTCACTGTGAGTACTATCACCATGGGCACTGTTACCATGAGAACTGTCACCATGAGCATGGTCACCATGGGCACTATTTCCGTGACTGTGGTTATCATGGAGAGTATATACATGAGAATGTCACAATGGGCAATATCCCCATGAGCACTGTGACCATGAGCACTGTGACCATGGACACTGTTACCATGAGCACTGTCACATTGGGCAGTGTCACAATGTGAACTGTCACCATGGGCACTGTCACCAAGAGCACTGTCACCATGAGCACTGTCAGCATGAGCAATGTCACCATGGGCACTTAACCAGGAGCACTGTCACCATTGGCACTGTCACCATGACCACAGTCACCATGAGCACTATTACCATGAGCATTGTCACCATGGGCACTGTCACCATGGGAACTGTCACCGTGAAAAGGGTCACAAAGGGTACTATCACTATGGGTACTGTCACCACAGTATATTTCACTAAGAGCACTTGCACTGTGAGCATTGTGAACATGAGCACTGTCACCATGAATACTGTCACTATGGGCACTATCACCATGAACACTGTTGCCAGGGGCACTCTCACTATGGGCACGGTCGCCAAGAGCACTTTCACCATTGCCACTGTTACCATGAGCACTGTCACCATGAGCACGGTCACCATGGGCACTATTTCTGTGATTGCGGTTACCATGGAGACTGTAGGCATGGGAATGTCAAAATGGGCACCATCACAAAGGGCACTGTGACCATGAGCATTGTAACCATAGTCACTGTCACCAAGAGCACTGTCACATTGGGCAGTGTAACAATGGACCCTGTCACCATGGGCTCTGTCACCATGAGCAATGTCACCATGGGCAATGTTACCATGAGCACTACCACCATTAGAACTGTCACCATGGGCACTGTCCGCCTTGGAACTATCACCATGGGCTCTGTCACCATGAGCACTGTCACCATGATCACAGTCACCATGGCCACTCTAACTGTGATTGCGGTCACCATGGAGACTATAACCATGTGCAGTGTCACAAGAGGCAGTATCAACATGAGCACTGTCACCATGGACACTTTCACCATGGGCATTGTCACCATGGGCATTCTCAACATGGGTACTATCACCATGAGCCGTTTCACCATGGGCACTACCACCATGAGCACCGTTGCCATGGGGACTGTCGCCATGGGCACTCTCACTATGGGCACTGTCGCCATGAGCACTGTCACCATGGGCACTATTGCCGTGATTCCACTTACCATGGAGACTATAAGCATGGGAATGTCACAATGGGCACTATCACCATGAGCACTGTGAGCCTGGTCACTGTCACCATGAGCACTGTGACATTGGGCAGTGTCACAATGGAAACTGTCACCATGGGCACTGTCACCATGAGCACTATCAGCATGAGCAATGTCACCATGGCCACTTAACCATGAGCACTGTCACCATTGGCACTGTCACCATGACCACAGTCACCATGAACACTATTACCATGTGCATTGTCACCATGACCACAGTCACCATGAGCACTATTACCATGAGCATTGTCACCATGGGAATTGTCAACAGAGCACTGTCACCATGGGCATTATTACCGTGGTAGCGGTTACCATGGAGACTATAACCATGGGACTGTCACAATGGGCACTATCACCATGGGTAAGGTTACGATGGGCACTATTACCGTGATTGCAGTGACCATGGAGATTATAACCATGGGACTCTCACACCGGGCACTATCAGCATGAGCACTGTCACCATGAGCACTTTCTCCCTGAGTACTGTCTTCATGGACACGATCACCATGAGCACTGTCACCGTGGCCACTGTCACCATGGTTAGTGTTACCATTCGCACTATCACCATGAGCACGGTCACCGTGTGCACTACAACAGTGAATGTGGTCACCATGGACAGTATAAACATGGACACTGTCACAATGGGCACTGTCACCTTGAGAACTGTCACTATGGGCACTGTCGCCATGAGCACTGTAACCATGAGCACGATCACCATGGGCACTATTTCCGTGGTTGCGGTTACCATGGAGAATCTAAGCATGGGAATGTCACAATGGGAACTATCACCAGGAGCACTGTGACCATGAGCACAGTGACCATGGTCATTGTCACCATGAGCACTGTCACATTGGGCAGTGTCACAATCGGCCCTATCACCATGGGCTCTGTCACCATGAGCACTCTCACCATGGGCACTGTCACCATGGGCACTGTCAGCATTGGAACTGTCACCATGGGCTCTGTCAGCATGACCACTGTCACCATGATCACAGTCACCATGCGCACTATTACTGTGATTGCGGTCACCATGGAGACTATAACCATGGGAAGTGTCACAAGAGGCAGTATCACCGTGAGCACTGTCACCATGGACACTGTCACCATGGGCACTGTCACCATGGGAACTGTCACCGTGAAAAGTGTCACAAAGGGTACTATCACTATGGGTACTGTCACCACAGTATATTTCACTAAGAGCACTTTCACTTTGAGCATTATGACGATGAGCACAGTCACCATGAACACTGTCACCAAGTACACTGTCACCATGAACACTCTCAGCATGAGCACGGTCACCATGGCCATTGTCACCATGAGCACAGTCACCGTGTGCACTATTACCTTGATTGCGGTCACCATGGAGACTATAACCATGGGACTGTCAAAATCGGCACTATATCCTTGAGCACTGTCACCATGAGAACTGTCACCAAGGGCACTGTCACCATGGGAACTATCACTATGAGCAATATCACCATGAGAACTGTCACCATGGGCAGTGTCAGCATTGCCACTGTCAACATGGGGTCTGTCACCTGGAGCACTGTCACCATGGGCCCAGTCACATGGGCAATATCACCTTGAGCGGTGTCACCATGACCACAGTCACCATGAGCACAATTACCATGAGCATTGCCACCATGGGAATTGTCACCAAGAGCACTGTCACCATGAGCACGGTCACCATGGGCACTATTCCCGTGGTAGCGGTCAACATGGAGACTATAACCTTGGGACTGTCACAATGGGCACTATCACCATGGGTACGGTTACGATGGGCACTATTACCGTGATTGCAGTGACCTTTCAGATTATAACCATGGGACTCTCACATCGGGCACTATCAGCATGAGCACTGTCACCATGGGCATTGTCACCCTTAGCACTGTCACCATGGACACTAACACCATGAGCACTGTTACCATGGGAACTGTCACCATGAGCACTATCACCATGGGCACTGTCACTATGAGCAATATCACCATGAGAACTGTCATCATGGGCACTGTCAGCCTTGCCACTGTCACCATGGGCCCAGTCACCATGGGCACTATCTCCTTGATCAGTGTCACCATGATCAGTGTCGCCATGGGCACAGTCAGCATTGGAACTGTCACCATGGGCTCTGTCACCATGAACACTGTCACCATGATCACGGTCACCATGGGAACTATTACTTTGATTGCGGTCACCATGGAGACTATAACCATGGGCAGTGTCACACTGTGCAGTATCACCATGAGCACTATCACAATGAGCACTGTCACCATGAGCAATCTTTCCATGAGCACTGTCACCATGAGCACTGTCACCGTGGACACTGTCACCCTGGGGACTGTCACCATGGGAACTGTCACCGTTAAAAGTGTCACAAAGGATAATATCACTATGGGTACTGTCACCACCGTATATTTCACAAAGACCACTTTCACTGTGAGCATTGTGACTATGGGCACTGTCGCCATGCGCTCTGTCACTATGAGCACTGTCACCATGGGCACTATCACCATGAGCACTGTGACCATGGTCACTGTCACCATGAGCACTGTCACACTGGGCAGTGTCACAATGGGAACTGTCACCATGGGCACTGTCACCATGAGCACTATCAGCATGAGCAATGTCACCATGGGTACTGAACGATGAGCACTGTCACCATTGGCACTCTCACCATGACCACAGTCACCATGAACACTATTACCATGAAGATTGTCACCATGGGAATTGTCACCATGAGCACTGTTACCATGAGCACGGTCACCATGGGCACTATTACCGTGGTAGCGGTCACCATGGAGACTATAACCATGGGACTGTCACAATGGGCACTATCACCCTGGGGACGGTTACGATGGGCCCTATTACCGTGATGGCAGTGACCATGTAGATTATAAGCATGGGACTCTCACATCGGGCACTATCAGCATGAGCACTGTCACCATGGGCACTGGCACCATGGACACTATCACCATGGACACTATCACCATGAGCACTGTCACCGTGGACACTGTCACCATGGTTATTGTCACCATTAGCACTATCACCATGAGCACGGTCACCGTGTGCACTATAAGAGTGAAAGCGGTCACCATGGACAATATAAACATGGACACTGTCACAATGGGCACTGTCACCATGAGTACTGTCACTTTGGGCACTGTTGCCATGAGCACTGTCACCAGAGGCACTGTCACCATGAGCACTGTCACCATGAGCACGATCACCTTGGGCACTATTTCCGTGGTTACGGTTACCATGGAGAATATAAGCATGGGAATGTCACAATGGGAACTATCCCCAGGAGCACTGTGACCATGAGCACTGTGACCATGGTCATTGTCACCATGAGCACTGTCACATTGGGCAGTGTCACAATCGGCCCTGTCGCCATGGGCTCTGTCACCATGAGCACTGTCACATTGGGCACTGTCACCATGACCACTATCACCATGGGCACTGTCACTATGAACAATATCACCATGAGTACTGTCACCATGAGCACGATCACCATGGGCACTATTTCCGTGGTTGTGGTTACCATGGAGAATATAAGCATGGGAATGTCACACTGGGAAATATCACCAGGAGCACTGTGACCACGGTCATTGTCACCATGAGCACTGTCACATTGGGCAGTGTCACAATCGGCCCTATCACCATGGGCTCTGTCACCATGAGCACTTTCACCATGGGCACTGTCACTATGAGCAATATTACCATGAGAACTGTCTCCATCGGCACTGTCAGCATTGCCACTGTCACCATGAGCACTGTCACCATGTGCCCAGTCACCATGGGCAGTATCACCATGAGCAATATTACAATGAGCTCTGTCACCATGAGCACTGTTTCCATGGGCACTGTCACCGTGAGCATTGTCACCATGATAACGGTCACAATGGGCACTATTACCGTGATTGCGGTCACCAATGAGATTATAACCATGTGAACTGTCACAATGGACACGGTCACCATGGGCATTGTCACCATGGGCATTTTCACCTTGGGTACTGTCACCATGAGCACTGTTGCCATGGGCACTGTTGCCATGGGCACTCTCACTATGGGCACTGTCGCCATGAGCACTGTCACCATGGGCACTATTTCCATGACTGTGGTTACCATGGAGACTATAAGCATGGGAATGTCACAATGGGCACTATCACAATGAGCACTGTGACCATGAGCATTGTAACCATAGTCACTGTCACCATGAGCACTGTCACATTGGGCATTGTAACAATGGACCCTGGCTCTGTCAGCATGACCACTGTCACCATGATCACAGTCACCATGCGCACTATTACTGTGATTGCGGTCACCATGGAGACTATATCCATGGGCAGTGTCACAAGAGGCAGTATCACCATGAGCACTGTCACCATGGACACTGTCACCATGGGCACTGTCACCATGGGAACTGTCACCGTGAAAAGTGTCACAAAGGGTACTATCACTATGGGTACTGTCACCACAGTATATTTCACTAAGAGCACTTTCACTTTGAGCATTATGACGATGAGCACAGTCACCATGAACACTGTCACCAAGTACACTGTCGCCATGAACACTCTCAGCATGAGCACGGTCACCATGACCATTGTCACCATGAGCACAGTCACCGTGTGCACTATTACCTTGATTGCGGTCACCATGGAGACTATAACCATGGGACTGTCCAAATCGGCACTATATCCTTGAGCACTGTCACCATGAGAACTGTCACCAAGGGCACTCTCACCATGGGAACTATCACTATGAGCAATATCACCATGAGAACTGTCACCATGGGCAGTGTCAGCATTGCCACTGCCAACATGGGCTCTGTCTCCTGGAGCACTGTCACCATGGGCCCAGTCACCATGGGCAATATCACCTTGAGCAGTGTCACCATGACCACAGTCACCATGAGCACTATTACCTTGAGCATTGCCACCATGGTAATTGTCACCAAGAGCACTGTCACCATGAGCACGGTCACCATGGGCACTATTCCCGTGGTAGCGGTCAACATGGAGACTATAACCTTGGGACTGTCACAATGGGCACTATCACCATGGGTACGGTTACGATGGGCACTATTACCGTGATTGCAGTGACCTTTCAGATTATAACCATGGGACTCTCACATCGGGCACTATCACCATGAGCACAGTCACCATGGGAACTGTCACCATGACTACTATCACCATGGGCACTGTCACTATGAGCAATATCACCATGAGAACTGTCATCATGGGCACTGTCAGCCTTGCCACTGTCACCATGGGCCCAGTCACCATGGGCACTATCACCTTGATCAGTGTCACCATGATCAGTGTCGCCATGGGCACAGTCAGCATTGGAACTGTCACCATGGGCTCTGTCACCATGAGCACTGTCACCATGATCACGGTCACCATGGGAACTATTACTTTGATTGCGGTCACCATGGAGACTATAACCATGGGCAGTGTCACAATGTGCAGTATCACCATGAGCACTATCACAATGAGCACTGTCACCATGTGCAATCTTTCCATGAGCACTGTCACTATGAGCACTGTCACCATGGACACTGTCTCCCTGGGCACTGTCACCATGGGAACTGTCACCGTGAAAAGTGTCACAAAGGATAATATCACTATGGGTACTGTCACCACCGTATATTTCACAAAGACCACTTTCACTGTGAGCATTGTGAGTATGGGCACTATCGCCATGAGCTCTGTCACTATGAGCACTGTCACCATGGGCACTATCACCATGAGCACTGTGACCATGGTCACTGTCACCATGAGCACTGTCACACTGGGCAGTGTCACAATGGGAACTGTCACCATGGGCACTGTCACCGAGAGCACTGTCACCATGAGCACTATCAGCATGAGCAATGTCACCATGGGTACTGAACGATGAGCACTGTCACCATTGGCACTGTCACCATGACCACAGTCACCATGAAAACTATTACCATGAGGACTGTCACCATGGGAATTGTCACCATGAGCACTGTTACCATGAGCATGGTCACCAAGGGCACTATTACCGTGGTAGCGGTAACCATGGAGACTATAACCATAGGACTGTCACAATGGGCACTATCACCATGGGTATGGTTACGATGGGCACTATTACCGTGATTGCAGTGACCATGGTGATTATACGCAGGGGACTCTCACATCGGGCACTATCAGCATGAGCACAGTCACCATGGGCACTGTCACACTGAGCACTGTCACCATGGAAACGATCACTATGAGCACTGTCACCGTGGACACTGTCACGATGGTAACTGTCACCATTAACACTATCACCATGAGCACGGTCACCGTGTGCACTCTAACAGTGATGGCGGTCACCATGGACAATATAAACATGGACACTGTCACAATGGGCACTGTCGCCATGAGCACTGTCACTATGGGCACTGTCGCCATGAGCACTGTCACCATGAGCACTGTCACCATGAGCATGATCACCATGGACACTATTTCCGTGGTTACAGTTACCATGGAGAATATAAGCATGGGAATGTCACAATGGGAACTATCACTAGGAGCACTGTGACCATGACCAATGTGACCATGTCACATTGGGCAGTGTCACAATCGGGCCTGTCGCCATGGGCTCTGTCACCATGAACACTGTCACCATGGGCACTGTCACCATGACAACTATCACCATGGGCATTGTCACTATGAACAATATCACCATGAGAAATGTCACCATGGGCACTGTCACCATGTGCCCAGTCCCCATGGGAACTATCACATTGATTGCGTCACCATGGAGACTATAACCCTCGGCAGTGTCACAATGTGCAGTATCACCATGAGCACTATCACAATGAGCACTGTCACCATGAGCAATCTTTCCATGAGCACGGTCACCATGAGCACTGTCACCATGAGCACTGTCACCATGGACACTGTCACCATGGGCACTGTCACCATGGGATCTGTCACCGTGAAAAGTGTCACAAAGGGTCATATCACTATGGGTAATGTCACCACAGTATATTTCACAAAGAGCACTTTCACTGTGAGCATTGCGACCATGAGCACTATCACCATGAACACTGTCACCATGAGTACTGTCACCATGATTACTATCACCATGATCACTGTTTCCAGGGGCACTCTCACTATGGGCACTGTCGCCATGAGCACTGTCACTATGAGCACTGTCACCATGGGCACTGTTACCATGAGCACTGTCACCATGAGCACGGTCACCATGGGCACTATTTCTGTGATTGGGGTTACCGTGGAGACTATAAGGATGGGAATGTCACAATGGGCACTATCACCATGAGCACTGTGAGCCTGGTCACTGTCACCATGAGAACTGTGACATTTGGCAGTGTCACAATGGAAACTGTCACCATGGGCACTGTCACCATGAGCACTATCAGCATGAGCATTGTCACCATGGGCACTTAACCATGAGCACTGTCACCATTGGCACTGTCCCCATGACCACAGTCACCATGAACACTATTACCATGTGCATTGTCACCATGACCACAGTCACCATGAGCACTATTACTGTGATTGCGGTCACCATGGAGACTATAACCATGGGCAGTGTCACAAGAGGCAGTATCACCGTGAGCACTGTCACCATGGACACTGTCACCATGGGCACTGTCACCATGGGAACTGTCACCGTGAAAAGTGTCACAAAGGGTACTATCACTATGGGTACTGTCACCACAGTATATTTCACTAAGAGCACTTTCACTTTGAGCATTATGACGATGAGCACAGTCACCATGAACACTGTCACCAAGTACACTGTCACCATGAACACTCTCAGCATGAGCACGGTCACCATGGCCATTGTCACCATGAGCACAGTCACCGTGTGCTCTATTACCTTGATTGCGGTCACCATGGAGACTATAACCATGGGACTGTCAAAATCGGCACTATATCCTTGAGCACTGTCACCATGAGAACTGTCACCAAGGGCACTGTCACCATGGGAACTATCACTATGAGCAATATCACCATGAGATCTGTCACCATGGGCAGTGTCAGCATTGCCACTGTCAACATGGGGTCTGTCACCTGGAGCACTGTCACCATGGGCCCAGTCACCATGGGCAATATCACCTTGAGCAGTGTCACCATGACCACAGTCACCATGAGCACTATTACCATGAGCATTGCCACCATGGGAATTGTCACCAAGAGCACTGTCACCATGAGCACGGTCACCATGGGCACTATTCCCGTGGTAGCGGTCAACATGGAGACTATAACCTTGGGACTGTCACAATGGGCACTATCACCATGGGTACGGTTACGATGGGCACTATTACCGTGATTGCAGTGACCTTTCAGATTATAACCATGGGACTCTCACATCGGGCACTATCAGCATGAGCACTGTCACCATGGGCATTGTCACCCTTAGCACTGTCACCATGGACACTAACACCATGAGCACTGTTACCATGGGAACTGTCACCATGAGCACTATCACCATGGGCACTGTCACTATGAGCAATATCACCATGAGAACTGTCATCATGGGCACTGTCACCATAAGCACTGTCACCATGGGTACTATCACTCTCATCACTCTCACCATGAACACTATCACTATGAGCACGGTCACAATAGGCAGTATCACCATGAGCACTGTTGCCATGGCCACTGTTGCCATGGGCACTCTCACAAAGGGCACTGTCGCCATGAGCACTGTCACCATGGGCACTATTTCTGTGATTGCGGTTACCATGGAGTGTATAAGCATGGGAATGTCTCAATGGGCACTATCACAATGAGCACTGTGACCATAGTCACTGTCACCATGAGCACTGTCACATTGGGCAGTGTAACAATGGGCCCTGTCACCATCGGCTCTGTCACCATGATCACGGTCACCATGAGCACACTATTACTGTGATTGCGGTCACCATGGAAGCTATAACCATGGGCAGTGTCGCAATGGGCAGTATCACCATGAGCACTATCAAAATGAGCACTGTAACCAGAGCACTGTCACCATGGACACTGTCACCATGGGCACTGTCACCATGGGAACTGTCACCGTGAAAAGAGTCACAAAGGGTACTATCACTATGGGTAATATCACCACAGTATATTTCACTAAGAGCACTTTCACTGTCAGCATTGTGACCATGTGCACTATCACCATGAACAGTTTCACCATGAGTACTGTCACCATGGGCACTATCACCATGAGCACTGTTGCCAGGGGAACTCTCACTATGGGAACTGTCGCCATGAACACTGTCACTGTGAGTACTATCACCATGGGCACTGTTACCATGAGAACTGTCACCATGAGCATGGTCACCATGGGCACTATTTCCGTGACTGTGGTTATCATGGAGAGTATATACATGGGAATGTCACAATGGGCAATATCCCCATGAGCACTGTGACCATGAGCACTGTGACCATGGACACTGTTACCATGAGCACTGTCACATTGGGCAGTGTCACAATGTGAACTGTCACCATGGGCACTGTCACCAAGAGCACTGTCACCATGAGCACTGTCAGCATGAGCAATGTCACCATGGGCACTTAACCAGGAGCACTGTCACCATTGGCACTGTCACCATGACCACAGTCACCATGAGCACTATTACCATGAGCATTGTCACCATGGGCACTGTCACCATGGGAACTGTCACCGTGAAAAGGGTCACAAAGGGTACTATCACTATGGGTACTGTCACCACAGTATATTTCACAAAGAGCACTTGCACTGTGAGCATTGTGAACATGAGCACTGTCACCATGAATACTGTCACTATGGGCACTATCACCATGAACACTGTTGCCAGGGGCACTCTCACTATGGGCACGGTCGCCAAGAGCACTTTCACCATTGCCACTGTTACCATGAGCACTGTCACCATGAGCACGGTCACCATGGGCACTATTTCTGTGATTGCGGTTACCATGGAGACTGTAGGCATGGGAATGTCACAATGGGCACCATCACAAAGGGCACTGTGACCATGAGCATTGTAACCATAGTCACTGTCACCAAGAGCACTGTCACATTGGGCAGTGTAACAATGGACCCTGTCACCATGGGCTCTGTCACCATGAGCAATGTCACCATGGGCAATGTTACCATGAGCACTACCACCATTAGAACTGTCACCATGGGCACTGTCCGCCTTGGAACTATCACCATGGGCTCTGTCACCATGAGCACTGTCACCATGATCACAGTCACCATGGCCACTCTAACTGTGATTGCGGTCACCATGGAGACTATAACCATGTGCAGTGTCACAAGAGGCAGTATCAACATGAGCACTGTCACCATGGACACTTTCACCATGGGCATTGTCACCATGGGCATTCTCAACATGGGTACTATCACCATGAGCCGTTTCACCATGGGCACTACCACCATGAGCACCGTTGCCATGGGGACTGTCGCCATGGGCACTCTCACTATGGGCACTGTCGCCATGAGCACTGTCACCATGGGCACTATTGCCGTGATTCCACTTACCATGGAGACTATAAGCATGGGAATGTCACAATGGGCACTATCACCATGAGCACTGTGAGCCTGGTCACTGTCACCATGAGCACTGTGACACTGGGCAGTGTCACAATGGAAACTGTCACCATGGGCACTGTCACCATGAGCACTATCAGCATGAGCAATGTCACCATGGCCACTTAACCATGAGCACTGTCACCATTGGCACTGTCACCATGACCACAGTCACCATGAACACTATTACCATGTGCATTGTCACCATGACCACAGTCACCATGAGCACTATTACCATGAGCATTGTCACCATGGGAATTGTCAACAGAGCACTGTCACCATGAGCACGGTCACCATGGGCATTATTACCGTGGTAGCGGTTACCATGGAGACTATAACCATGGGACTGTCACAATGGGCACTATCACCATGGGTAAGGTTACGATGGGCACTATTACCGTGATTGCAGTGACCATGGAGATTATAACCATGGGACTCTCACACCGGGCACTATCAGCATGAGCACTGTCACCATGAGCACTTTCTCCCTGAGTACTGTCTTCATGGACACGATCACCATGAGCACTGTCACCGTGGCCACTGTCACCATGGTTAGTGTTACCATTCGCACTATCACCATGAGCACGGTCACCGTGTGCACTACAACAGTGAATGTGGTCACCATGGACAGTATAAACATGGACACTGTCACAATGGGCACTGTCACCTTGAGAACTGTCACTATGGGCACTGTCGCCATGAGCACTGTAACCATGAGCACGATCACCATGGGCACTATTTCTGTGGTTGCGGTTACCATGGAGAATCTAAGCATGGGAATGTCACAATGGGAACTATCACCAGGAGCACTGTGACCATGAGCACAGTGACCATGGTCATTGTCACCATGAGCACTGTCACATTGGGCAGTGTCACAATCGGCCCTATCACCATGGGCTCTGTCACCATGAGCACTCTCACCATGGGCACTGTCACCATGGGCACTGTCAGCATTGGAACTGTCACCATGGGCTCTGTCAGCATGACCACTGTCACCATGATCACAGTCACCATGCGCACTATTACTGTGATTGCGGTCACCATGGAGACTATAACCATGGGAAGTGTCACAAGAGGCAGTATCACCGTGAGCACTGTCACCATGGACACTGTCACCATGGGCACTGTCACCATGGGAACTGTCACCGTGAAAAGTGTCACAAAGGGTACTATCACTATGGGTACTGTCACCACAGTATATTTCACTAAGAGCACTTTCACTTTGAGCATTATGACGATGAGCACAGTCACCATGAACACTGTCACCAAGTACACTGTCACCATGAACACTCTCAGCATGAGCACGGTCACCATGGCCATTGTCACCATGAGCACAGTCACCGTGTGCACTATTACCTTGATTGCGGTCACCATGGAGACTATAACCATGGGACTGTCAAAATCGGCACTATATCCTTGAGCACTGTCACCATGAGAACTGTCACCAAGGGCACTGTCACCATGGGAACTATCACTATGAGCAATATCACCATGAGAACTGTCACCATGGGCAGTGTCAGCATTGCCACTGTCAACATGGGGTCTGTCACCTGGAGCACTGTCACCATGGGCCCAGTCACATGGGCAATATCACCTTGAGCGGTGTCACCATGACCACAGTCACCATGAGCACAATTACCATGAGCATTGCCACCATGGGAATTGTCACCAAGAGCACTGTCACCATGAGCACGGTCACCATGGGCACTATTCCCGTGGTAGCGGTCAACATGGAGACTATAACCTTGGGACTGTCACAATGGGCACTATCACCATGGGTACGGTTACGATGGGCACTATTACCATGATTGCAGTGACCTTTCAGATTATAACCATGGGACTCTCACATCGGGCACTATCAGCATGAGCACTGTCACCATGGGCATTGTCACCCTTAGCACTGTCTCCATGGACACTAACACCATGAGCACTGTTACCATGGGAACTGTCACCATGAGCACTATCACCATGGGCACTGTCACTATGAGCAATATCACCATGAGAACTGTCATCATGGGCACTGTCAGCCTTGCCACTGTCACCATGGGCCCAGTCACCATGGGCACTATCTCCTTGATCAGTGTCACCATGATCAGTGTCGCCATGGGCACAGTCAGCATTGGAACTGTCACCATGGGCTCTGTCACCATGAACACTGTCACCATGATCACGGTCACCATGGGAACTATTACTTTGATTGCGGTCACCATGGAGACTATAACCATGGGCAGTGTCACACTGTGCAGTATCACCATGAGCACTATCACAATGAGCACTGTCACCATGAGCAATCTTTCCATGAGCACTGTCACCATGAGCACTGTCACCGTGGACACTGTCACCCTGGGGACTGTCACCATGGGAACTGTCACCGTTAAAAGTGTCACAAAGGATAATATCACTATGGGTACTGTCACCACCGTATATTTCACAAAGACCACTTTCACTGTGAGCATTGTGACTATGGGCACTGTCGCCATGCGCTCTGTCACTATGAGCACTGTCACCATGGGCACTATCACCATGAGCACTGTGACCATGGTCACTGTCACCATGAGCACTGTCACACTGGGCAGTGTCACAATGGGAACTGTCACCATGGGCACTGTCACCATGAGCACTATCAGCATGAGCAATGTCACCATGGGTACTGAACGATGAGCACTGTCACCATTGGCACTCTCACCATGACCACAGTCACCATGAACACTATTACCATGAAGATTGTCACCATGGGAATTGTCACCATGAGCACTGTTACCATGAGCACGGTCACCATGGGCACTATTACCGTGGTAGCGGTCACCATGGAGACTATAACCATGGGACTGTCACAATGGGCACTATCACCCTGGGGACGGTTACGATGGGCCCTATTACCGTGATGGCAGTGACCATGTAGATTATAAGCATGGGACTCTCACATCGGGCACTATCAGCATGAGCACTGTCACCATGGGCACTGGCACCATGGACACTATCACCATGGACACTATCACCATGAGCACTGTCACCGTGGACACTGTCACCATGGTTATTGTCACCATTAGCACTATCACCATGAGCACGGTCACCGTGTGCACTATAAGAGTGAAAGCGGTCACCATGGACAATATAAACATGGACACTGTCACAATGGGCACTGTCACCATGAGTACTGTCACTTTGGGCACTGTTGCCATGAGCACTGTCACCAGAGGCACTGTCACCATGAGCACTGTCACCATGAGCACGATCACCTTGGGCACTATTTCCGTGGTTACGGTTACCATGGAGAATATAAGCATGGGAATGTCACAATGGGAACTATCCCCAGGAGCACTGTGACCATGAGCACTGTGACCATGGTCATTGTCACCATGAGCACTGTCACATTGGGCAGTGTCACAATCGGCCCTGTCGCCATGGGCTCTGTCACCATGAGCACTGTCACATTGGGCACTGTCACCATGACCACTATCACCATGGGCACTGTCACTATGAACAATATCACCATGAGTACTGTCACCATGAGCACGATCACCATGGGCACTATTTCCGTGGTTGCGGTTACCATGGAGAATATAAGCATGGGAATGTCACACTGGGAAATATCACCAGGAGCACTGTGACCACGGTCATTGTCACCATGAGCACTGTCACATTGGGCAGTGTCACAATCGGCCCTATCACCATGGGCTCTGTCACCATGAGCACTTTCACCATGGGCACTGTCACTATGAGCAATATTACCATGAGAACTGTCTCCATCGGCACTGTCAGCATTGCCACTGTCACCATGAGCACTGTCACCATGTGCCCAGTCACCATGGGCAGTATCACCATGAGCAATATTACAATGAGCTCTGTCACCATGAGCACTGTTTCCATGGGCACTGTCACCGTGAGCATTGTCACCATGATAACGGTCACAATGGGCACTATTACCGTGATTGCGGTCACCAATGAGATTATAACCATGTGAACTGTCACAATGGACACGGTCACCATGGGCATTGTCACCATGGGCATTTTCACCTTGGGTACTGTCACCATGAGCACTGTTGCCATGGGCACTGTTGCCATGGGCACTCTCACTAAGGGCACTGTCGCCATGAGCACTGTCACCATGGGCACTATTTCCATGACTGTGGTTACCATGGAGACTATAAGCATGGGAATGTCACAATGGGCACTATCACAATGAGCACTGTGACCATGAGCATTGTAACCATAGTCACTGTCACCATGAGCACTGTCACATTGGGCATTGTAACAATGGACCCTGGCTCTGTCAGCATGACCACTGTCACCATGATCACAGTCACCATGCGCACTATTACTGTGATTGCGGTCACCATGGAGACTATATCCATGGGCAGTGTCACAAGAGGCAGTATCACCATGAGCACTGTCACCATGGACACTGTCACCATGGGCACTGTCACCATGGGAACTGTCACCGTGAAAAGTGTCACAAAGGGTACTATCACTATGGGTACTGTCACCACAGTATATTTCACTAAGAGCACTTTCACTTTGAGCATTATGACGATGAGCACAGTCACCATGAACACTGTCACCAAGTACACTGTCGCCATGAACACTCTCAGCATGAGCACGGTCACCATGACCATTGTCACCATGAGCACAGTCACCGTGTGCACTATTACCTTGATTGCGGTCACCATGGAGACTATAACCATGGGACTGTCCAAATCGGCACTATATCCTTGAGCACTGTCACCATGAGAACTGTCACCAAGGGCACTCTCACCATGGGAACTATCACTATGAGCAATATCACCATGAGAACTGTCACCATGGGCAGTGTCAGCATTGCCACTGCCAACATGGGCTCTGTCTCCTGGAGCACTGTCACCATGGGCCCAGTCACCATGGGCAATATCACCTTGAGCAGTGTCACCATGACCACAGTCACCATGAGCACTATTACCTTGAGCATTGCCACCATGGTAATTGTCACCAAGAGCACTGTCACCATGAGCACGGTCACCATGGGCACTATTCCCGTGGTAGCGGTCAACATGGAGACTATAACCTTGGGACTGTCACAATGGGCACTATCACCATGGGTACGGTTACGATGGGCACTATTACCGTGATTGCAGTGACCTTTCAGATTATAACCATGGGACTCTCACATCGGGCACTATCACCATGAGCACTGTCACCATGGGAACTGTCACCATGACTACTATCACCATGGGCACTGTCACTATGAGCAATATCACCATGAGAACTGTCATCATGGGCACTGTCAGCCTTGCCACTGTCACCATGGGCCCAGTCACCATGGGCACTATCACCTTGATCAGTGTCACCATGATCAGTGTCGCCATGGGCACAGTCAGCATTGGAACTGTCACCATGGGCTCTGTCACCATGAGCACTGTCACCATGATCACGGTCACCATGGGAACTATTACTTTGATTGCGGTCACCATGGAGACTATAACCATGGGCAGTGTCACAATGTGCAGTATCACCATGAGCACTATCACAATGAGCACTGTCACCATGTGCAATCTTTCCATGAGCACTGTCACCATGAGCACTGTCACCATGGACACTGTCACCCTGGGCACTGTCACCATGGGAACTGTCACCGTGAAAAGTGTCACAAAGGATAATATCACTATGGGTACTGTCACCACCGTATATTTCACAAAGACCACTTTCACTGTGAGCATTGTGAGTATGGGCACTGTCGCCATGAGCTCTGTCACTATGAGCACTGTCACCATGGGCACTATCACCATGAGCACTGTGACCATGGTCACTGTCACCATGAGCACTGTCACACTGGGCAGTGTCACAATGGGAACTGTCACCATGGGCACTGTCACCGAGAGCACTGTCACCATGAGCACTATCAGCATGAGCAATGTCACCATGGGTACTGAACGATGAGCACTGTCACCATTGGCACTGTCACCATGACCACAGTCACCATGAAAACTATTACCATGAGGACTGTCACCATGGGAATTGTCACCATGAGCACTGTTACCATGAGCATGGTCACCAAGGGCACTATTACCGTGGTAGCGGTAACCATGGAGACTATAACCATAGGACTGTCACAATGGGCACTATCACCATGGGTATGGTTACGATGGGCACTATTACCGTGATTGCAGTGACCATGGAGATTATACGCAGGGGACTCTCACATCGGGCACTATCAGCATGAGCACAGTCACCATGGGCACTGTCACACTGAGCACTGTCACCATGGAAACGATCACTATGAGCACTGTCACCGTGGACACTGTCACGATGGTAACTGTCACCATTAACACTATCACCATGAGCACGGTCACCGTGTGCACTCTAACAGTGATGGCGGTCACCATGGACAATATAAACATGGACACTGTCACAATGGGCACTGTCGCCATGAGCACTGTCACTATGGGCACTGTCGCCATGAGCACTGTCACCATGAGCACTGTCACCATGAGCATGATCACCATGGACACTATTTCCGTGGTTACAGTTACCATGGAGAATATAAGCATGGGAATGTCACAATGGGAACTATCACTAGGAGCACTGTGACCATGACCAATGTGACCATGTCACATTGGGCAGTGTCACAATCGGGCCTGTCGCCATGGGCTCTGTCACCATGAACACTGTCACCATGGGCACTGTCACCATGACAACTATCACCATGGGCATTGTCACTATGAACAATATCACCATGAGAAATGTCACCATGGGCACTGTCACCATGTGCCCAGTCCCCATGGGAACTATCACTTTGATTGCAGTCACCATGGAGACTATAACCCTCGGAAGTGTCACAATGTGCAGTATCACCATGAGCACTATCACAATGAGCACTGTCACCATGAGCAATCTTTCCATGAGCACTCTCACCATGAGCACTGTCACCATGGACACTGTCACCCTGGGCACTGTCACCATGGGAACTGTCACCGTGAAAAGAGTCACAAAGGGTACTATCACTATGGGTACTGTCACCACAGTATATTTCACAAAGAGCACTTGCACTGTGAGCATTGTGAACATGAGCACTGTCACCATGAATACTGTCACTATGGGCACTATCACCATGAAAACTGTTGCCAGGGGCACTCTCACTATGGGCACGGTCGCCAAGAGCACTTTCACCATTGCCACTGTTACCATGAGCACTGTCACCATGAGCACGGTCACCATGGGCACGGTCACCATGGGCACTATTTCTGTGATTGCGGTTACCATGGAGACTGTAGGCATGGGAATGTCACAATGGGCACCATCACAAAGGGCACTGTGACCATGAGCATTGTAACCATAGTCACTGTCACCAAGAGCACTGTCACATTGGGCAGTGTAACAATGGACCCTGTCACCATGGGCTCTGTCACCATGAGCAATGTCACCATGGGCAATGTTACCATGAGCACTACCACCATTAGAACTGTCACCATGGGCACTGTCCGCCTTGGAACTATCACCATGGGCTCTGTCACCATGAGCACTGTCACCATGATCACAGTCACCATGGCCACTCTAACTGTGATTGCGGTCACCATGGAGACTATAACCATGTGCAGTGTCACAAGAGGCAGTATCAACATGAGCACTGTCACCATGGACACTTTCACCATGGGCATTGTCACCATGGGCATTCTCAACATGGGTACTATCACCATGAGCCGTTTCACCATGGGCACTACCACCATGAGCACCGTTGCCATGGGGACTGTCGCCATGGGCACTCTCACTATGGGCACTGTCGCCATGAGCACTGTCACCATGGGCACTATTGCCGTGATTCCACTTACCATGGAGACTATAAGCATGGGAATGTCACAATGGGCACTATCACCATGAGCACTGTGAGCCTGGTCACTGTCACCATGAGCACTGTGACATTGGGCAGTGTCACAATGGAAACTGTCACCATGGGCACTGTCACCATGAGCACTATCAGCATGAGCAATGTCACCATGGCCACTTAACCATGAGCACTGTCACCATTGGCACTGTCACCATGACCACAGTCACCATGAACACTATTACCATGTGCATTGTCACCATGACCACAGTCACCATGAGCACTATTACCATGAGCATTGTCACCATGGGAATTGTCAACAGAGCACTGTCACCATGAGCACGGTCACCATGGGCATTATTACCATGGTAGCGGTTACCATGGAGACTATAACCATGGGACTGTCACAATGGGCACTATCACCATGGGTAAGGTTACGATGGGCACTATTACCGTGATTGCAGTGACCATGGAGATTATAACCATGGGACTCTCACACCGGGCACTATCAGCATGAGCACTGTCACCATGAGCACTTTCTCCCTGAGTACTGTCTTCATGGACACGATCACCATGAGCACTGTCACCGTGGCCACTGTCACCATGGTTAGTGTTACCATTCGCACTATCACCATGAGCACGGTCACCGTGTGCACTACAACAGTGAATGTGGTCACCATGGACAGTATAAACATGGACACTGTCACAATGGGCACTGTCACCTTGAGAACTGTCACTATGGGCACTGTCGCCATGAGCACTGTAACCATGAGCACGATCACCATGGGCACTATTTCCGTGGTTGCGGTTACCATGGAGAATCTAAGCATGGGAATGTCACAATGGGAACTATCACCAGGAGCACTGTGACCATGAGCACAGTGACCATGGTCATTGTCACCATGAGCACTGTCACATTGGGCAGTGTCACAATCGGCCCTATCACCATGGGCTCTGTCACCATGAGCACTCTCACCATGGGCACTGTCACCATGGGCACTGTCAGCATTGGAACTGTCACCATGGGCTCTGTCAGCATGACCACTGTCACCATGATCACAGTCACCATGCACACTATTACTGTGATTGCGGTCACCATGGAGACTATAACCATGGGAAGTGTCACAAGAGGCAGTATCACCGTGAGCACTGTCACCATGGACACTGTCACCATGGGCACTGTCACCATGGGAACTGTCACCGTGAAAAGTGTCACAAAGGGTACTATCACTATGGGTACTGTCACCACAGTATATTTCACTAAGAGCACTTTCACTTTGAGCATTATGACGATGAGCACAGTCACCATGAACACTGTCACCAAGTACACTGTCACCATGAACACTCTCAGCATGAGCACGGTCACCATGGCCATTGTCACCATGAGCACAGTCACCGTGTGCACTATTACCTTGATTGCGGTCACCATGGAGACTATAACCATGGGACTGTCAAAATCGGCACTATATCCTTGAGCACTGTCACCATGAGAACTGTCACCAAGGGCACTGTCACCATGGGAACTATCACTATGAGCAATATCACCATGAGAACTGTCACCATGGGCAGTGTCAGCATTGCCACTGTCAACATGGGGTCTGTCACCTGGAGCACTGTCACCATGGGCCCAGTCACATGGGCAATATCACCTTGAGCGGTGTCACCATGACCACAGTCACCATGAGCACAATTACCATGAGCATTGCCACCATGGGAATTGTCACCAAGAGCACTGTCACCATGAGCACGGTCACCATGGGCACTATTCCCGTGGTAGCGGTCAACATGGAGACTATAACCTTGGGACTGTCACAATGGGCACTATCACCATGGGTACGGTTACGATGGGCACTATTACCGTGATTGCAGTGACCTTTCAGATTATAACCATGGGACTCTCACATCGGGCACTATCAGCATGAGCACTGTCACCATGGGCATTGTCACCCTTAGCACTGTCACCATGGACACTAACACCATGAGCACTGTTACCATGGGAACTGTCACCATGAGCACTATCACCATGGGCACTGTCACTATGAGCAATATCACCATGAGAACTGTCATCATGGGCACTGTCAGCCTTGCCACTGTCACCATGGGCCCAGTCACCATGGGCACTATCTCCTTGATCAGTGTCACCATGATCAGTGTCGCCATGGGCACAGTCAGCATTGGAACTGTCACCATGGGCTCTGTCACCATGAACACTGTCACCATGATCACGGTCACCATGGGAACTATTACTTTGATTGCGGTCACCATGGAGACTATAACCATGGGCAGTGTCACACTGTGCAGTATCACCATGAGCACTATCACAATGAGCACTGTCACCATGAGCAATCTTTCCATGAGCACTGTCACCATGAGCACTGTCACCGTGGACACTGTCACCCTGGGGACTGTCACCATGGGAACTGTCACCGTTAAAAGTGTCACAAAGGATAATATCACTATGGGTACTGTCACCACCGTATATTTCACAAAGACCACTTTCACTGTGAGCATTGTGACTATGGGCACTGTCGCCATGCGCTCTGTCACTATGAGCACTGTCACCATGGGCACTATCACCATGAGCACTGTGACCATGGTCACTGTCACCATGAGCACTGTCACACTGGGCAGTGTCACAATGGGAACTGTCACCATGGGCACTGTCACCATGAGCACTATCAGCATGAGCAATGTCACCATGGGTACTGAACGATGAGCACTGTCACCATTGGCACTCTCACCATGACCACAGTCACCATGAACACTATTACCATGAAGATTGTCACCATGGGAATTGTCACCATGAGCACTGTTACCATGAGCACGGTCACCATGGGCACTATTACCGTGGTAGCGGTCACCATGGAGACTATAACCATGGGACTGTCACAATGGGCACTATCACCCTGGGGACGGTTACGATGGGCCCTATTACCGTGATGGCAGTGACCATGTAGATTATAAGCATGGGACTCTCACATCGGGCACTATCAGCATGAGCACTGTCACCATGGGCACTGGCACCATGGACACTATCACCATGGACACTATCACCATGAGCACTGTCACCGTGGACACTGTCACCATGGTTATTGTCACCATTAGCACTATCACCATGAGCACGGTCACCGTGTGCACTATAAGAGTGAAAGCGGTCACCATGGACAATATAAACATGGACACTGTCACAATGGGCACTGTCACCATGAGTACTGTCACTTTGGGCACTGTTGCCATGAGCACTGTCACCAGAGGCACTGTCACCATGAGCACTGTCACCATGAGCACGATCACCTTGGGCACTATTTCCGTGGTTACGGTTACCATGGAGAATATAAGCATGGGAATGTCACAATGGGAACTATCCCCAGGAGCACTGTGACCATGAGCACTGTGACCATGGTCATTGTCACCATGAGCACTGTCACATTGGGCAGTGTCACAATCGGCCCTGTCGCCATGGGCTCTGTCACCATGAGCACTGTCACATTGGGCACTGTCACCATGACCACTATCACCATGGGCACTGTCACTATGAACAATATCACCATGAGTACTGTCACCATGAGCACGATCACCATGGGCACTATTTCCGTGGTTGCGGTTACCATGGAGAATATAAGCATGGGAATGTCACACTGGGAAATATCACCAGGAGCACTGTGACCACGGTCATTGTCACCATGAGCACTGTCACATTGGGCAGTGTCACAATCGGCCCTATCACCATGGGCTCTGTCACCATGAGCACTTTCACCATGGGCACTGTCACTATGAGCAATATTACCATGAGAACTGTCTCCATCGGCACTGTCAGCATTGCCACTGTCACCATGAGCACTGTCACCATGTGCCCAGTCACCATGGGCAGTATCACCATGAGCAATATTACAATGAGCTCTGTCACCATGAGCACTGTTTCCATGGGCACTGTCACCGTGAGCATTGTCACCATGATAACGGTCACAATGGGCACTATTACCGTGATTGCGGTCACCAATGAGATTATAACCATGTGAACTGTCACAATGGACACGGTCACCATGGGCATTGTCACCATGGGCATTTTCACCTTGGGTACTGTCACCATGAGCACTGTTGCCATGGGCACTGTTGCCATGGGCACTCTCACTATGGGCACTGTCGCCATGAGCACTGTCACCATGGGCACTATTTCCATGACTGTGGTTACCATGGAGACTATAAGCATGGGAATGTCACAATGGGCACTATCACAATGAGCACTGTGACCATGAGCATTGTAACCATAGTCACTGTCACCATGAGCACTGTCACATTGGGCATTGTAACAATGGACCCTGGCTCTGTCAGCATGACCACTGTCACCATGATCACAGTCACCATGCGCACTATTACTGTGATTGCGGTCACCATGGAGACTATATCCATGGGCAGTGTCACAAGAGGCAGTATCACCATGAGCACTGTCACCATGGACACTGTCACCATGGGCACTGTCACCATGGGAACTGTCACCGTGAAAAGTGTCACAAAGGGTACTATCACTATGGGTACTGTCACCACAGTATATTTCACTAAGAGCACTTTCACTTTGAGCATTATGACGATGAGCACAGTCACCATGAACACTGTCACCAAGTACACTGTCGCCATGAACACTCTCAGCATGAGCACGGTCACCATGACCATTGTCACCATGAGCACAGTCACCGTGTGCACTATTACCTTGATTGCGGTCACCATGGAGACTATAACCATGGGACTGTCCAAATCGGCACTATATCCTTGAGCACTGTCACCATGAGAACTGTCACCAAGGGCACTCTCACCATGGGAACTATCACTATGAGCAATATCACCATGAGAACTGTCACCATGGGCAGTGTCAGCATTGCCACTGCCAACATGGGCTCTGTCTCCTGGAGCACTGTCACCATGGGCCCAGTCACCATGGGCAATATCACCTTGAGCAGTGTCACCATGACCACAGTCACCATGAGCACTATTACCTTGAGCATTGCCACCATGGTAATTGTCACCAAGAGCACTGTCACCATGAGCACGGTCACCATGGGCACTATTCCCGTGGTAGCGGTCAACATGGAGACTATAACCTTGGGACTGTCACAATGGGCACTATCACCATGGGTACGGTTACGATGGGCACTATTACCGTGATTGCAGTGACCTTTCAGATTATAACCATGGGACTCTCACATCGGGCACTATCACCATGAGCACTGTCACCATGGGAACTGTCACCATGACTACTATCACCATGGGCACTGTCACTATGAGCAATATCACCATGAGAACTGTCATCATGGGCACTGTCAGCCTTGCCACTGTCACCATGGGCCCAGTCACCATGGGCACTATCACCTTGATCAGTGTCGCCATGGGCACAGTCAGCATTGGAACTGTCACCATGGGCTCTGTCACCATGAGCACTGTCACCATGATCACGGTCACCATGGGAACTATTACTTTGATTGCGGTCACCATGGAGACTATAACCATGGGCAGTGTCACAATGTGCAGTATCACCATGAGCACTATCACAATGAGCACTGTCACCATGTGCAATCTTTCCATGAGCACTGTCACCATGAGCACTGTCACCATGGACACTGTCACCCTGGGCACTGTCACCATGGGAACTGTCACTGTGAAAAGTGTCACAAAGGATAATATCACTATGGGTACTGTCACCACCGTATATTTCACAAAGACCACTTTCACTGTGAGCATTGTGAGTATGGGCACTATCGCCATGAGCTCTGTCACTATGAGCACTGTCACCATGGGCACTATCACCATGAGCACTGTGACCATGGTCACTGTCACCATGAGCACTGTCACACTGGGCAGTGTCACAATGGGAACTGTCACCATGGGCACTCTCACCAAGAGCACTATCACCATGGGCACTGTCACTATGAGAAATATCACCATGAGAACTGTCACCATGGGCACTGTCACCAT
Organism: Kogia breviceps; assembly: GCF_026419965.1. NCBI lineage: Eukaryota > Metazoa > Chordata > Mammalia > Artiodactyla > Physeteridae > Kogia > Kogia breviceps. The sequence goes on along the minus strand of NW_026711555.1, from coordinate 451,323 downwards.
GAGCACTGTCAACATGCGCCCAGTCGCCATGGGCAGTATCACCATGAGCACTATCACAATGAGCACTGTCAAAATGAGCACTGTTTCCACGGGCACTGTCACCATGAGCATTGTCACCATGATAACGGTCACTATGGGCACTATTACCGTGATTGCGGTCACCATGGAGATTATAACCATATGAACTGTCACAATGGACATTCTCACCATGGGCATTGTCACCATGGGCATTCTCACCATGAGTACTGTCACCATGAGCAGTTTCACCATGGGCACTCTCACCATGAGCACTGTCGCCATGGGCACTCTCACTATGGGCACTGTCACCATGAGCACTGTCACCATGGGCACTATTTCCGTGATTCCACTTACCATGGAGACTATAAGCATGGGAATGTCACAATGGGCACTATCACAATGAGCACTGTGACCATGAGGATTGTGACCATAGTCACTGTCACCAAGAGCACTGTCACATTGGGCAGTGTAACAATGGACCCTGTCACCATGGGCTCTGTCACCATGAGCAATGTCACCATGGGCACTGTTACCATGAGCACTCTCACCATTAGAACTGTCACCATGGGTACTGTCAGCATTGGAACTGTCACCATGGGCTCTGTCACCATGAGCACAGTCACCATGATCACGGGCACCATGGGCAATATTACTGTGATTGCGGTCACCATGGAGACTATAACCATGGGCCGTGTCACAATGGGCAGTATCACCATGAGCACTATCACAATGAGCACTGTCACCATGAGCACTGTCACCATGGACACTGTCACCATGGGCACTGTCACCATGGGAACTGTCACCGTGAAAAGAGTCACAAAGGATAATATCACTATGGATACTGTCACCACAGTATATTTCACAAAGAGCACTTTCACTGTGAGCATTGTGACCATGAGCACTATCACCATGAACACACTCCCCATGAGCACTGTTTCCATGGGCACTGTCACCACGAGCATTGTCACCATGGGCATTGTCACCACGGGCACTATTACCATGATTGCGGTCAACATGGTGAATATAACCATGGACACTGTCACAACGGGCACTCTCACCATGAGCACTCTCACCGTGGGCCCTGTCACCATGAGCACTCTAACCATGAGCACTATCAAAAGGGGAACTATCACTGTGATAATTGTCACCATGGGCACTGTCACCGTAGGCAATATAACCATGGGTACTGTCACCATGAGCACTGTCACCTTGGGAACCGTCACCATTGGTACTATTACCATGAGCACTATCACCATGAGAACGTTCTCCATGGGCATTTTCACCGAGATTGCGGTCACCATGGTGACTATAACCATCGGCACTCTCACAAAGGGCTTTATCACGAGAACTCTCACCATTAGCACTGACACCATGAGCACTGTTACCATGGGCACTGTCACCATGAGCCCTCTCACCAAGGGAACTGTCACCGTGAACTCTGTCCCAATGGGTACTATTACCATGCGTACTGTCAGCATGGTATATTTCACTAAGAGCATTATCACTGTGAGCATTGTGACCATGAGCACGGGCACCTTGAACACTGTGAGAAAGTACACTGGCTCCATGAACACTCTCACCATGAGCACTGTCACCATGGGCTCTGTCACCATCAGAACTGTCACCATGGGCACTGTCAGCATTGCCGCTGTCACCATGAGCACTGTCACCATGGGCCCATTTACCATGGGCACTATCAACTTGAGCATGGTCACCATGAGCACTTTCGCCATGGGCACTGTGACCATGAGCACTATCACCATGAGAACTGTCACCAAAGGCATTGTCATCATTGGAACTCTCACCATGGGCACTGTCACCATGAGCACTGTCACCATGGGAACTGTCACCGTGAAAAGGGTCACAAAGGGTACTATCACTATGGGTACTGTCACCACAGTATATTTCACTAAGAGCACTTGCACTGTGAGCATTGTGACCATGAGCACTGTCACCATGAATACTGTCACTATGGGCACTATCACCATGAACACTGTTGCCAGGGGCACTCTCACTATGGGCACGGTCGCCAAGAGCACTTTCACCATTGCCACTGTTACCATGAGCACTGTCACCATGAGCACGGTCCCCATGGGCACTATTTCTGTGATTGCGGTTACCATGGAGACTATAGGCATGGGAATGTCACAATGGGCACCATCACAAAGGGCACTGTGACCATGAGCATTGTAACCATAGTCACTGTCACCAAGAGCACTGTCACATTGGGTAGTGCAACAATGGAACCTGTCACCATGGGCTCTGTCACCATGAGCAATGTCACCATGGGCAATGTTACCATGAGCACTACCACCATTAGAACTGTCACCATGGGCACTGTCCGCCTTGGAAATATCACCATGGGCTCTGTCACCATGAGCACTGTCACCATGATCACAGTCACCATGGCCACTCTAACTGTGATTGCAGTCACCGTGGAGACTATAACCATGTGCAGTGTCACAAGAGGCAGTATCAACATGAGCACTGTCACCATGGACACTTTCACCATGGGCATTGTCACCATGGGCATTCTCAACATGGGTACTATCACCATGAGCCGTTTCACCATGGGCACTATCACCATGAGCACCGTTGCCATGGGGACTGTCGCCATGGGCACTCTCACTATGGGCACTGTCGCCATGAGCACTGTCACCATGGGCACTATTTCCGTGATTCCACTTATCATGGAGACTATAAGCATGGGAATGTCACAATGGGCACTATCACCATGAGCACTGTGAGCCTGGTCACTGTCACCATGAGCACTGTGACATTGGGCAGTGTCACAATGGAAACTGTCACCATGGGCACTGTCACCATGAGCACTATCAGCATGAGCAATGTCACCATGGCCACTTAACCATGAGCACTGTCACCATTGGCACTGTCACCATGACCACAGTCACCATGAACACTATTACCATGTGCATTGTCACCATGACCACAGTCACCATGAGCACTATTACCATGAGCATTGTCACCATGGGAATTGTCAACAGAGCACTGTCACCATGAGCACGGTCACCATGGGCATTATTACCGTGGTAGCGGTTACCATGGAGACTATAACCATGGGACTGTCACAATGGGCACTATCACCATGGGTACGGTTATGATGGGCACTATTACCGTGATTGCAGTGACCATGGAGATTATAACCATGGGACTCTCACACCGGGCACTATCAGCATGAGCACTGTCACCATGTGCACTTTCTCCCTGAGTACTGTCTCCATGGACACGATCACCATGAGCACTGTCACCGTGGCCACTGTCACCATGGTTAGTGTTACCATTCGCACTATCACCATGAGCACGGTCACCGTGTGCACTATAACAGTGAATGTGGTCACCATGGACAGTATAAACATGGACACTGTCACAATGGGCAGTGTCACCTTGAGAACTGTCACTATGGGCACTGTCACCATGAGCACTGTAACCATGAGAACGATCACCATGGGCACTATTTCCGTGGTTGCGGTTACCATGGAGAATCTAAGCATGGGAATGTCACAATGGGAACTATCACCAGGAGCACTGTGACCATGAGCACTGTGAACATGGTCATTGTCACCATGAGCACTGTCACATTGGGCAGTGTCACTATCGGCCCTATCACCATGGGCTCTGTCAACATGAGCAATGTCACCATGGGCACTGTCACCATGGGCACTGTCAGCATTGGAACTGTCACCATGGGCTCTGTCAGCATGACCACTGTCACCATGATCACAGTCACCATGTGCACTATTACTGTGATTGCGGTCACCATGGAGACTATAACCATGGGCAGTGTCACAAGAGGCAGTATCACCGTGAGCACTGTCACCATGGACACTGTCACCATGGGCACTGTCACCATGTGAACTGTCACCGTGAAAAGTGTCACAAAGGGTACTATCACTATGGGTACTGTCACCACAGTATATTTCACTAAGAGCACTTTCACTTTGAGCATTATGACGATGAGCACAGTCACCATGAACACTGTCACCAAGTACACTGTCGCCATGAACACTCTCAGCATGAGCACGGTCACCATGAGCACAGTCACCGTGTGCACTATTACCTTGATTGCGGTCACCATGGAGACTATAACCATGGGACTGTCCAAATCGGCACTATATCCTTGAGCACTGTCACCATGAGAACTGTCACCAAAGGCACTGTCACCATGGGAAGTATCACTATGAGCAATATCACCATGAGAACTGTCACCATGGGCAGTGTCAGCATTGCCACTGCCAACATGGGCTCTGTCACCTGGAGCACTGTCACCATGGGCCCAGTCACCATGGGCAATATCACCTTGAGCAGTGTCACCATGACCCCAGTCACCATGAGCACTATTACCATGAGCATTGCCACCATGGGAATTGTCACCATGAGCACTGTCACCATGAGCACGGTCACCATGGGCACTATTCCCGTGGTAGCGGTCAACATGGAGACTATAACCTTGGGACTGTCACAATGGGCACTATCACCATGGGTACGGTTACGATGGGCACTATTACCGTGATTGCAGTGACCTTTCAGATTATAACCATGGGACTCTCACATCGGGCACTATCAGCATGAGCACTGTCACCATGGGCACTGTCACCCTTAGCACTTTCACCATGGACACTATCACCATGAGCACTGTCACCATGGGAACTGTCACCATGAGCACTATCACCATGGGCACTGTCACTATGAGCAATATCACCATGAGAACTGTCATCATGGGCACTGTCAGCCTTGCCACTGTCACCATGGGCCCAGTCACCATGGGCACTATCTCCTTGATCAGTGTCACCATGATCAGTGTCGCCATGGGCACAGTCAGCATTGGAACTGTCACCATGGGCTCTGTCACCATGAGCACTGTCACCATGATCACGGTCACCATGGGAACTATTACTTTGATTGCGGTCACCATGGAGACTATAACCATGGGCAGTGTCACAATGTGCAGTATCACCATGAGCACTATCACAATGAGCACTGTCACCATGAGCAATCTTTCCATGAGCACTCTCACCATGAGCACTGTCACCGTGGACACTGTCACCCTGGGCACTGTCACCATGGGAACTGTCACCGTGAAAAGTGTCACAAAGGATAATATCACTATGGGTACTGTCACCACCGTATATTTCACAAAGACCACTTTCACTGTGAGCATTGTGACTATGGGCACTGTCGCCATGAGCTCTGTCACTATGAGCACTGTCACAATGGGCACTATCACCATGAGCACTGTGACCATGGTCACTGTCACCATGAGCACTGTCACACTGGGCAGTGTCCAATGGGAACTGTCACCATGGGCACTGTCACCGAGAGCACTGTCACCATGAGCACTATCAGCATGAGCAATGTCACCATGGGTACTGAACGATGAGCACTGTCACCATTGGCACTGTCACCATGACCACAGTCACCATGAACACTATTACCATGAGGACTGTCACCATGGGAATTGTCACCATGAGCACTGTTACCATGAGCATGATCACCATGGGCACTGTCACCATGGGAACTGTCACCGTGAAAAGTGTCACAAAGGGTCATATCACTATGGGTACTGTCACCACAGTATATTTCACTAAGAGCACTTTCACTGTCAGCATTGTGACCATGCGCACTATCACCATGAACAGTTTCACCATGAGTACTGTCACCATGGGCACTATCACCATGAGCACTGTTGCCAGGGGAACTCTCACTATGGGAACTGTCGCCATGAGCCCTGTCACTGTGAATACTATCACCATGGGCACTGTTACCATGAGAACTGTCACCATGAGCACGGTCACCATGGGCCCTATTTCGGTGACTGTGGTTATCATGGAGAGTATATACATGGGAATGTCACAATGGGCACTATCCCCAATGAGCACTGTGACCATGAGCAATGTGACCATGGACACTGTTACCATGAGCACTGTCACATTGGGCAGTGTCACAATGGGAACTGTCACCATGGGAACTGTCACCAAGAGCACTGTCACCATGAGCACTGTCAGCATGAGCAATGTCACCATGGGCACTTAACGAGGAGCACTGTCACCATTGGCACTGTCACCATGACCACAGTCACCATGAGCACTATTACCATGAGCATTGTCACAATGGGCACTGTCACCATGGGAACTGTCACCGTGAAAAGTGTCACAAAGGATAATATCACTATGGGTACTGTCACCACAGTATATTTCACAAAGAGCACTTTCACTGTGGGCATTGTGACCATGAGCACTATCACCATGAACACACTCCCCATGAGCACTGTTTCCATGGGCACTGTCAACATGAGCACTGTCACCATGGGCATTGTCACCACGGGCACTATTACCATGATTGCGGTCAACATGGTGAATATAACCATGGACACTGTCACAACGGGCACTCTCACCATGAGCACTGTCCCCGTGGGCACTGTCACCATGAGCACTCTAACCATGAGCACTATCAAAAGGGGAACTATCACTGTGATATTTGTCACCATGGGCACTGTCACCGTAGGCAATATAACCATGGGTACTGTCACCATGAGCACTGTCACCTTGGGAACCGTCACCATTGGTACTATTACCATGAGCACTATCACCATGAGCACGGTCTCCATGGGCATTTTCACCGAGATTGCGGTCACCATGGTGACTATAACCATCGGCACTCTCACAAAGGGCTTTATCACGAGAACTATCACCATTAGCACTGTCACCATGAGCACTTTTACCATGGGCACTGTCACCATGAGCCCTCTCACCAAGGGAACTGTCACCGTGAACTCTGTCCCAATGCGTACTATTACCATGCGTACTGTCAGCATGGTATATTTCACTAAGAGCATTATCACTGTGAGCATTGTGACCATGAGCACGGGCACCTTGAACACTGTGAGAAAGTACACTGGCTCCATGAACACTCTCACAATGAGCACTGTCACCATGGGCTCTGTCACCATCAGAACTGTCACCATGGGCACTGTCAGCATTGCCGCTGTCACCATGAGCACTGTCACCATGGGCCCATTTACCATGGGCACTATCAACTTGAGCATGGTCACCATGAGCACTTTCGCCATGGGCACTGTGACCATGAGCACTATCACCATGAGAACTGTCACCAAAGGCATTGTCATCATTGGAACTCTCACCATGGGCACTGTCACCATGAGCACTGTCACCATGGACACTGTCACCATGGGCACTGTCACCATGGGAACTGTCACCGTGAATAGGGTCACAAAGGGTACTATCACTATGGGTACTGTCACCACAGTATATTTCACTGAGAGCACTTGCACTGTGAGCATTGTGACCATGAGCACTCTCACCATGAATACTGTCACTATGGGCACTATCACCATGAACACTGTTGACAGGGGCACTCTCACTATGGGCACGGACGCCAAAAGCACTTTCACCATTGCCACTGTTACCATGAGCACTGTCACCATGAGCACGGTCACCATGGGCACTATTTCTGTGATTGCGGTTACCATGGAGACTATAGGCATGGGAATGTCACAATGGGCACCATCACAAAGGGCACTGTGACCATGAGCATTGTAACCATAGTCACTGTCACCAAGAGCACTGTCACATTGGGCAGTGTAACAATGGACCCTGTCACCATGGGCTCTGTCACCATGAGCAATGTCACCATGGGCAATGTTACCATGAGCACTACCACCATTAGAACTGTCACCATGGGCACTGTCCGCCTTGGAACTATCACCATGGGCTCTGTCACCATGGGCACTGTCACCATGATCACAGTCACCATGGCCACTCTAACTGTGATTGCGGTCACCATGGAGACTATAACCATGTGCAGTGTCACAAGAGGCAGTATCACCATGAGCACTGTCACCATGGACACTTTCACCATGGGCATTGTCACCATGGGCATTCTCAACATAGGTACTATCACCATGAGCAGTTTCACCATGGGCACTATCACCATGAGCACTGTCACCATGGGCACTGTCGCCATGGGCACTGTCAGCATTGGAACTGTCACCATGGGCTCTGTCAGCATGACCACTGTCACCATGATCACAGTCACCATGCGCACTATTACTGTGATTGCTGTCACCATGGAGACTTTAACCATGGGCAGTGTCACAAGAGGCAGTATCACCGTGAGCCCTGTCACCATGGACACTGTCACCATGGACACTGTCACCATGGGAACTGTCACCGTGAAAAGTGTCACAAAGGGTACTATCACTATGGGTACTGTCACCACAGTATATTTCACTAAGAGCACTTTCACTTTGAGCATTATGATGATGAGCACTCTCACCAAGTACACTGTCACCATGAACACTCTCAGCATGAGCACGGTCACCATGGCCATTGTCACCATGAGCACAGTCACCGTGTGCACTATTACCTTGATTGCGGTCACCATGGAGACTATAACCATGGGATTGTCCAAATCGGCACTATATCCTTGAGCACTGTCACCATGAGAACTGTCACCAAGGGCACTCTCACCATGGGAACTATCACTATGAGCAATATCACCATGAGAACTGTCACCATGGGCAGTGTCAGCATTGCCACTGTCAACATGGGTTCTGTCACCTGGAGCACTGTCACCATGGGCCCAGTCACCATGGGCAATATCACCTTGAGCAGTGTCACCATGACCACAGTCACCATGAGCACTATTACCATGAGCATTGCCACCATGGGAATAGTCACCATGAGCACTCTCACCATGAGCACGGTCACCATGGGCACTATTCCCGTGGTAGCGGTCAACATGGAGACTATAACCTTGGGACTGTCACAATGGGCACTATCACCATGGGTACGGTTACGATGGGCACTATTACCGTGATTGCAGTGACCTTTCAGATTATAACCATGGGACTCTCACATCGGGCACTATCAGCATGAGCACTGTCACCATGGGCACTGTCACCCTTAGCACTTTCACCATGGACACTATCACCATGAGCACTGTCACCATGGGAACTGTCACCATGAGCACTATCACCATGGGCACTGTCACTATGAGCAATATCACCATGAGAACTGTCATCATGGGCACTGTCAGCCTTGCCACTGTCACCATGGGCCCAGTCACCATGGGCACTATCACCTTGATCAGTGTCACCATGATCAGTGTCGCCATGGGCACAGTCAGCATTGGAACTGTCACCATGGGCTCTGTCACCATGAGCACTGTCACCATGATCACGGTCACCATGGGAACAATTACTTTGATTGCGGTCACCATGGAGACTATAACCATGGGCAGTGTCACAATGTGCAGTATCACCATGAACACTATCACAATGAGCACTGTCACCATGAGCAATCTTTCCATGAGCACTCTCACCATGAGCACTGTCACCATGGACACTGTCACCCTGGGCACTGTCACCATGGGAACTGTCACCGTGAAAAGTGTAACAAAGGATAATATCACTATGGGTACTGTCACCACTGTATATTTCACAAAGACCACTTTCACTGTGAGCATTGTGACTATGGGCACTGTCGCCATGAGCTCTGTCACTATGAGCACTGTCACCATGGGCACTATCACCATGAGCACTGTGACCATGGTCACTGTCACCATGGGCACTGTCACACTGAGCACTGTCACCATGGAAATGATCGCTATGAGCACTGTCACCGTGGACACTGTCACGATGGTAATTGTCACCATTAACACTATCACCATGAGCACGGTCACCGTGTGCACTCTAACAGTGATCGCGGTCACCATGGACAATATAAACATGGACACTGTCACAATGGGCACTGTCGCCATGAGCACTGTCACTATGGGCACTGTCGCCATGGGCCCATTTACCATGGGCACTATCAACTTGAGCATGGTCACCATGAGCACTTTCGCCATGGGCAGTGTGACCATGAGCACTATCACCATGAGAACTGTCACCAAAGGCATTGTCATCATTGGAACTCTCACCATGGGCACTGTCACCATGAGCACTGTCACCAAGGACACTGTCACCATGGGCACTGTCACCATGGGAACTGTCACCGTGAAAAGGGTCACAAAGGGTACTATCACTATGGGTACTGTCACCACTGTATATTTCACTAAGAGCACTTGCACTGTGAGCATTGTGACCATGAGCACTGTCACCATGAATACGGTCACTATGGGCACTATCACCATGAACACTGTTGCCAGGGGCACTCTCACTATGGGCACGGTCGCTAAGAGCACTTTCACCATTGCCACTGTTACCATGAGCACTGTCACCATGAGCACGGTCACCATGGGCACTATTTCTGTGATTGCGGTTACCATGGAGACTGTAGGCATGGGAATGTCACAATGGGCACCATCACAAAGGGCACTGTGACCATGAGCATTGTAACCATACTCACTGTCACCAAGAGCACTGTCACATTGGGCAGTGTAACAATGCACCCTGTCACCATGGGCTCTGTCACCATGAGCAATGTCACCATGGGCAATGTTACCATGAGCACTACCACCATTAGAACTGTCACCATGGGCAGTGTCCGCCTTTGAACTATCACCATGGTCTCTGTCACCATGAACACTGTCACCATGATCACGTTCACCATGGCCACTCTAACTGTGATTGCGGTCACCATGGAGACTATAACCATGTGCAGTGTCACAAGAGGCAGTATCACCATGAGCACTGTCACCATGTACACTTTCACCATGGGCATTGTCACCATGGGCATTCTCAACATGGGTACTATCTCAACATGGGTACTATCACCATGAGCAGTTTCACCATGGGCACTATCACCATGAGCACTGTTGCCATGGGCACTGTCGCCATGGGCACTCTCACTATGGGCACTGTCGCCATGAGCACTGTCACCATGGGCACTATTTCCGTGATTCCACTTACCATGGAGACTATAAGCATGGGAATGTCACAATGGGCACTATCACCATGAGCACTGTGAGCCTGGTCACTGTCACCATGAGCACTGTGACATTGGGCAGTGTCACAATGGAAACTGTCACCATGGGCACTGTCACCATGAGCACTATCAGCATGAGCAATGTCACCATGGCCACTTAACCATGAGCACTATCACCATTGGCACTGTCACCATGAACACAGTCACCATGAACACTATTACCATGTGCATTTTCACCATGACCACAGTCACCATGAGCACTATTACCATGAGCATTGTCACCATGGGAATTGTCAACAGAGCACTGTCACCATGAGCACGGTCACCATGGGCATTATTACCGTGGTAGCGGTTACCATGGAGACTATAACCATGGGACTGTCACAATGGGCACTATCACCATGGGTACGGTTACGATGGGCACTATTACCGTGATTGCAGTGACCATGGAGATTATAACCATGAGACTCTCACATCGGGCACTATCAGCATGAGCACTCTCACCATGAGCACTGTTGCCATGGTCACTCTCAGTATGGGCACTGTCGCCATGAGCACTGTCACCATGGGCACTATTTCTGTGATTGCGGTTACCATGGAGACTATAAGCATGGGAATATCACAATGGGCACTATTACAATGAGCACTGTGACCATGTGCATTGTGACCATAGTCATTGTCACCAAGAGCACTGTCACATTGGGCAGTGTAACAATGGACCCTTTCACCATGGGTTCTGTCACCATGAGCAATGTCACCATGGGCACTGTCAGCATTGGAACTGTCACTATGGGCTGTGTCACCGTGAGCACTGTCACCATGAGCACTGTCACAATGAGCACGATCACCATGGGCACTATTTCCGTGGTTACAGTTACCATGGAGAATATAAGCATGGGAATGTCACAATGGGAACTATCACCAGGAGCACTGTGACCATGACCACTGTGACCATGGTCATTGTCACCATGAGCACTTTCGCCATGGGCACTGTCACCATGAGCACTATCACCATGGGCACTGTCACTATGAACAATATCAACATGAGAATTGTCACCATGGGCACTGTCAGCATTGCCACTATCACCATGGGCTCTGTCACCATGAGCACTGTCACCATGATCACGGTCACCATGGGCACTATTACTGTGATTGCGGTCACCATGGAGACTATAACTATGGGCAGTGTCACAATGGGCAGTATCACCATGAGCACTATCACAATGAGCACTGTCACCATGAGCACTGTCACCATGGACACTGTCACCATAGGCACTGTCACCATGGGAAGTGTCACCGTGAAAAGTGTCACAAAGGGTAATACCACTATGGGTACTGTCACCACAGTATATTTCACAAAGAGCACTTTCACTGTGAGCATTGTGACAATGAGCACTATCACCATGAACACTGTCACCATGAGTACTGTCACCATGGGCACTATCACCATGAGCACTGTTGCCAGGGGCACTCTCACTATGGGCACTGTCGCCATGAGCACTGTCACCATGAGCACGGTCACCATGGGCACTATTTCCGTGATTGCGGTTACCATGGAGACTATAAGCATGGGAATGTCACAATGGGCACGATCACCATGAGCACTGTGACCATGTTCACTGTCACCATGAGCATTGTCACATTGGGGAGTGTCACAGTGGGAACTATCACCATGGGCACTGTCAGCAAGAGCACTGTCACCATGAGCACTCTCAACATGAGCATTGTCACCATGGGCATATAACCATGAGCACTGTCACCAGTTGCACTGTCACCATGACCACAGTCACCATGAGCACTATTACCATGAGCATTGTCACCATGGGAATTGTCACCATGAGCACTGTCACCATGAGCACCTTCACCATGAGCAATATTACTGTGGTAGCGGTCACCATGGAGCCTATAACCATGGGACTGTCACAATGGGCACTATCACCATGGGTATGGTTTACGATGGGCACTATTACCATGATTGCAGTGACCATGGAGATTATAAGCAAGGGACTCTCACATCGGGCACTATCAGCATGAGCACAGTCACCATGGGCACTGTTACACTGAGCACTGTTACCATGGACACGATCACCATGAGCACTGTCACTGTGGACACTGTCACGATGGTAATTGTCACCATTAACACTATCACCATGAGCACGGTCACCGTGTGCACTCTAACAGTGATGGCGGTCACCATGGACAATATAAACATGGGCATTGTCACAATGGGCACTGTCGCCATGAGCACTGTCACTATGGGCACTGTCGCCATGAGCACTGTCACCATGAGCACTGTCACCATGAGCATGATCACCATGGACACTATTTCCGTGGTTACAGTTACCATGGAGAATATAAGCATGGGAATGTCACAATGGGAACTATCACTAGGAGCACTGTGACCATGACCAATGTGACCATGTCACATTGGGCAGTGTCACAATCGGGCCTATCGCCATGGGCTCTGTCACCATGAGCACTGTCACCATGGGCACTGTCACCATGACAACTATCACCATGGGCATTGTCACTATGAACAATATCACCATGAGAAATGTCACCATGGGCACTGTCACCATGTGCCCAGTCCCCATGGGAACTATCACTTTGATTGTGGTCACCATGGAGACTATAACCCTCGTCAATGTCACAATGTGCAGAATCACCGTGAGCACTATCACAATGAGCACTGTCACCATGAGAAATCTTTCCATGAGAACGGTCACCATGAGCACTGTCACCATGAGCACTGTCACCATGGACACTGTCACCATGGGCACTGTCACCATGGGAACTGTCACCGTGAAAAGTTTCACAAAGGGTAATATCACTATGGGTAATGTCACCACAGTATATTTCACAAAGAGCACTTTCACTGTGAGCATTGTGACCATGAGCACTATCACCAAGAACACTGTCACCATGAGAACTGTCACCATGAGTACTATCACCATGAGAACTGTTTCCAGGGGCACTCTCACTATGGGCACTGTCGCCATGAGCACTGTCACTATGAGCACTGTCACCATGGGCACTGTTCCCATGAGCACTGTCACCATGAGCATGGTCACCATGGGCACTATTTCCATGATTGCGGTTACCTTGGATACTATAAGGATGGGAATGTCACAATGGGCACTATCACCATGAGAACTGTGAGGCTGGTCACTGTCACCATGAGCACTGTGACATTGGGCAGTGTCACAATGGAAACGGTCACCATGGGCACTGGCACCATGAGCACTATCAGCATGAGCATTGTCACCATGGGCACTTAAGCATGAGCACTGTCACCATTGGCACTGTCACAATGACCACAGTCACCATGAACACTATTACCATGTGCATTGTCACCATGACCACAGTCACCATGAGCACTATTACCATGAGCATTGTCACCATGGGAATTGTCAACAGAGCACTGTCACCATGAGCACGGTCACCATGGGCATTATTACCGTGGTAGCTGTTACCATGGAGACTATAACCATGGGACTGTCACAATGGGCAATATCACCATGGGTACGGTTACGATGGGCACTATTACCATGATTGCAGTGACCATGGAGATTATAACCATGGGATTCTCACATCGGGCACTATCAGCATGAGCACTGTCACCATGGGCACTTTCACCCTGAGTACTGTCTCCATGGACACGATCACCATGAGCACTGTCACCGTGGCCACTGTCACCATGTTTAATGTCACCATTCGCACTATCACCATGAGCACGGTCACCGTGTGCACTATAACAGTGAATGTGGTCACCATGGACAGTATAAACATGGACACTGTCACAATGGGCACTGTCACCTTGAGAACTGTCACTGTGGGCACTGTCGCCATGAGCACTGTAACCATGAGCACGATCACCATGGGCACTATTTCCGTGGTTGCGGTTACCATGGAGAATCTAAGCATGGGAATGTCACAATGGGAACTATCACCAGGAGCACTGTGACCATGAGCACTGTGACCATGGACATTTTCACCATGAGCACTGTCACATTGGGCAGTATCACAATCGGCCCTATCACCATGGGCTCTGTCACCATGAGCACTGTCACCATGGGGACTGTCACCATGAGCACTATCACCATGGGCACTGTCACTATGAGAAATATCACCATGAGAACTGTCACCATGGGCACTGTCACCATGAGCACTGTCAACATGTGCCCAGTCGCCATGGGCACTATCACCATGAGCACTATCACAATGAGCACTGTCACCATGAGCACTGTTTCCACGGGCACTGTCACCATGAGCATTGTCACCATGATAACGGTCACAATGGGCACTATTACCGTGATTGCGGTCACCATGGAGATTATAACCATGTGAACTGTCACAATGGACATTCTCACCATGGGCATTGTCACCATGGGCATTCTCACCATGGGTACTGTCACCATGAGCAGTTTCACCATGGGCACTCTCACCATGAGCACTGTCGCCATGGGCACTCTCACTATGGGCACTGTCGCCATGAGCACTGTCACCAATCGCACTATTTCCGTGATTCCACTTACCATGGAGACTATAAGTATGGGAATGTCACAATGGGCACTATTACAATGAGCACTGTGACCATGAGCATTGTGACCATAGTCACTGTCACCAAGAGCAATGTCACATTAGGCAGTGTAACAATGGACCCTGTCACCATGGGCTCTGTCACCATGAGCAATGTCACCATGGGCACTGTTACCATGAGCACTCTCACCATTAGAACTGTCACCATGAGCACTGTCACCATGATCACGTGCACCATGGGCAATATTACTGTGATTGCGGTCACCATGGAGACTATAACCATGGGCAGTGTCACAATGGGCAGTATCACCATGAGCACTATCACAATGAGCACTGTCACCATGAGCACTGTCACCATGGACACTGTCACCATGGGCACTGTCACCATGGGAACTGTCACCGTGAAAAGAGTCACAAAGGGTACTATCACTATGGGTAATGTCACCACAGTATATTTCACTAAGAGCACTTTCACTGTCAGCATTGTGACCATGAGCACTATCACCATGAACACTCTCACCATGAGCACTGTCACCATGCGCTCTGTCACCATCAGAACTGTCAACAAGGGCACTGTCAGCATTGTGGCTGTCACCATGAGCACTGTCACCATGGGCCCATTTACCATGGGCACTATCAACTTGAGCATGGTCACCATGAGCACTTTCACCATGGGCACTGTGACCATGAGCACTATCACCATGACAACTGTCACCAAAGGCATTGTCATCATTGGAACTCTCACCATGGGCACTGTCACCATGAGCACTGTCACCATGGACACTGTCACCATGGGCACTGTCACCATGGGAACTGTCACCGTGAAAAGGGTCACAAAGGGTACTATCACTATGGGTACTGTCACCACAGTATATTTCACTAAGAGCACTTGCACTGTGAGCATTGTGACCATGAGCACTGTCACCATGAATACTGTCACTATGGGCACTATCACCATGAACACTGTTGCCAGGGGCACTCTCACTATGGGCACGGTCGCCAAGAGCACTTTCACCATTGCCACTGTTACCATGAGCACTGTCACCATGAGCACGGTCACCATGGGCACTATTTCTGTGATTGCGGTTACCATGGAGACTATAGGCATGGGAATGTCACAATGGGCACCATCACAAAGGGCACTGTGACCATGAGCATTGTATCCATAGTCACTGTCACCAAGAGCACTGTCACATTGGGCAGTGTAACAATGGACCCTGTCACCATGGGCTCTGTCACCATGAGCAATGTCACCATGGGCAATGTTACCATGAGCACTACCACCATTAGAACTGTCACCATGGGCACTGTCCGCCTTGGAACTATCACCATGGGCTCTGTCACCATGAGCACTGTCACCATGATCACAGTCACCATGGCCACTCTAACTGTGATTGCGGTCACCATGGAGACTATAACCATGTGCAGTGTCACAAGAGGCAGTATCACCATGAGCACTGTCACCATGGACACTTTCACCATGGGCATTGTCACCATGGGCATTCTCAACATGGGTACAATCACCATGAGCAGTTTCACCATGGGCACTATCACCATGAGCACTGTTGCCATGGGCACTGTCGCCATGGGCACTCTCACTATGGGTACTGTCGCCATGAGCACTGTCACCATGGGCACTATTTCCGTGATTCCACTTACCATGGAGACTATAAGCATGGGAATGTCACAATGGGCACTATCACCATGAGCACTGTGAGCCTGGTCACTGTCACCATGAGCACTGTGACATTGGGCAGTGTCACAATGGAAACTGTCACCATGGGCACTGTCACCATGAGCACTATCAGCATGAGCAATGTCACCATGGCCACTTAACCATGAGCACTGTCACCATTGGCACTGTCACCATGACCACAGTCACCATGAACACTATTACCATGTGCATTGTCACCATGACCACAGTCACCATGAGCACTATTACCATGAGCATTGTCATCATGGGAATTGTCAACAGAGCACTGTCACCATGAGCACGGTCACCATGGGCATTATTACCGTGGTAGCGGTTACCATGGAGACTATAACCATGGGACTGTCACAATGGGCACTATCACCATGGGTACGGTTACGATGGGCACTATTACCGTGATTGCAGTGACCATGGAGATTATAACCATGGGACTCTCACACCGGGCACTATCAGCATGAGCACTGTCACCATGGGCACTTTCACCCTGAGTGCTCTCTCCATGGACACGATCACCATGAGCACTGTCACCGTGGCCACTGTCACCATGGTTAGTGTCACCATTCGCACTATCACCATGAGCACGGTCACCGTGTGCACTACAACAGTGAATGTGGTCACCATGGACAGTATAAACATGAACACTGTCACCATGGGCACTGTCACCTTGAGAACTGTCACTATGGGCACTGTCGCCATGAGCACTGTAACCATGAGCACGATCACCATGGGCACTATTTCCGTGGTTGCGGTTACCATGGAGAATCTAAGCATGGGAATGTCACAATGGGAACTATCACCAGGAGCACTGTGACCATGATCACTGTGACCATGGTCATTGTCACCATGAGCACTGTCACATTGGGCAGTGTCACAATCGGCCCTATCACCATGGGCTCTGTCACCATGAGCACTGTCACCATGGGCACTGTCACCATGGGCACTGTCAGCATTGGAACTGTCACCATGGGCTCTGTCAGCATGACCCCTGTCACCATGATCACAGTCACCATGCGCACTATTACTGTGATTGCGGTCACCATGGAGACTATAACCATGGGCCGTGTCACAAGAGGCAGTATCACCGTGAGCCCTGTCACCATGGACACTGTCACCATGGGCACTGTCACCATGGGAACTGTCACCGTGAAAAGTGTCACAAAGGGTACTATCACTATGGGTACTGTCACCACAGTATATTTCACTAAGAGCACTTTCACTTTGAGCATTATGATGATGAGCACAGTCACCATGAACACTGTCACCAAGTACACTGTCACCATGAACACTCTCAGCATGAGCACGGTCACCATGGCCATTGTCACCATGAGCACAGTCACCGTGTGCACTATTACCTTGATTGCGGTCACCATGGAGACTATAACCATGGGACTGTCAAAATCGGCACTATATCCTTGAGCACTGTCACCATGAGAACTGTCACCAAGGGCACTGTCACCATGGGAACTATCACTATGAGCAATATCACCATGAGAACTGTCACCATGGGCAGTGTCAGCATTGCCACTGTCAACATGGGGTCTGTCACCTGGAGCACTGTCACCATGGGCCCAGTCACATGGGCAATATCACCTTGAGCGGTGTCACCATGACCACAGTCACCATGAGCACAATTACCATGAGCATTGCCACCATGGGAATTGTCACCAAGAGCACTGTCACCATGAGCACGGTCACCATGGGCACTATTCCCGTGGTAGCGGTCAACATGGAGACTATAACCTTGGGACTGTCACAATGGGCACTATCACCATGGGTACGGTTACGATGGGCACTATTACCGTGATTGCAGTGACCTTTCAGATTATAACCATGGGACTCTCACATCGGGCACTATCAGCATGAGCACTGTCACCATGGGCATTGTCACCCTTAGCACTGTCACCATGGACACTAACACCATGAGCACTGTTACCATGGGAACTGTCACCATGAGCACTATCACCATGGGCACTGTCACTATGAGCAATATCACCATGAGAACTGTCATCATGGGCACTGTCAGCCTTGCCACTGTCACCATGGGCCCAGTCACCATGGGCACTATCTCCTTGATCAGTGTCACCATGATCAGTGTCGCCATGGGCACAGTCAGCATTGGAACTGTCACCATGGGCTCTGTCACCATGAACACTGTCACCATGATCACGGTCACCATGGGAACTATTACTTTGATTGCGGTCACCATGGAGACTATAACCATGGGCAGTGTCACACTGTGCAGTATCACCATGAGCACTATCACAATGAGCACTGTCACCATGAGCAATCTTTCCATGAGCACTGTCACCATGAGCACTGTCACCGTGGACACTGTCACCCTGGGGACTGTCACCATGGGAACTGTCACCGTTAAAAGTGTCACAAAGGATAATATCACTATGGGTACTGTCACCACCGTATATTTCACAAAGACCACTTTCACTGTGAGCATTGTGACTATGGGCACTGTCGCCATGCGCTCTGTCACTATGAGCACTGTCACCATGGGCACTATCACCATGAGCACTGTGACCATGGTCACTGTCACCATGAGCACTGTCACACTGGGCAGTGTCACAATGGGAACTGTCACCATGGGCACTGTCACCATGAGCACTATCAGCATGAGCAATGTCACCATGGGTACTGAACGATGAGCACTGTCACCATTGGCACTCTCACCATGACCACAGTCACCATGAACACTATTACCATGAAGATTGTCACCATGGGAATTGTCACCATGAGCACTGTTACCATGAGCACGGTCACCATGGGCACTATTACCGTGGTAGCGGTCACCATGGAGACTATAACCATGGGACTGTCACAATGGGCACTATCACCCTGGGGACGGTTACGATGGGCCCTATTACCGTGATGGCAGTGACCATGTAGATTATAAGCATGGGACTCTCACATCGGGAACTATCAGCATGAGCACTGTCACCATGGGCACTGGCACCATGGACACTATCACCATGGACACTATCACCATGAGCACGGTCACCGTGTGCACTATAAGAGTGAAAGCGGTCACCATGGACAATATAAACATGGACACTGTCACAATGGGCACTGTTACCATGACTACTGTCACTTTGGGCACTGTTGCCATGAGCACTGTCACCAGAGGCACTGTCACCATGAGCACTGTCACCATGAGCACGATCACCTTGGGGACTATTTCCGTGGTTACGGTTACCATGGAGAATATAAGCATGGGAATGTCACACTGGGAAATATCACCAGGAGCACTGTGACCACGGTCATTGTCACCATGAGCACTGTCACATTGGGCAGTGTCACAATCGGCCCTATCACCATGGGCTCTGTCACCATGAGCACTTTCACCATGGGCACTGTCACTATGAGCAATATTACCATGAGAACTGTGTCCATCGGCACTGTCAGCATTGCCACTGTCACCATGAGCACTGTCACCATGTGCCCAGTCACCATGGGCACTATCACCATGAGCAATATTACAATGAGCTCTGTCACCATGAGCACTGTTTCCATGGGCACTGTCACCGTGAGCATTGTCACCATGATAACGGTCACAATGGGCACTATTACCGTGATTGCGGTCACCAATGAGATTATAACCATGTGAACTGTCACAATGGACACGGTCACCATGGGCATTGTCACCATGGGCATTTTCACCTTGGGTACTGTCACCATGAGCACTGTTGCCATGGGCACTGTTGCCATGGGCACTCTCACTATGGGCACTGTCGCCATGAGCACTGTCACCATGGGCACTATTTCCATGACTGTGGTTACCATGGAGACTATAAGCATGGGAATGTCACAATGGGCACTATCACAATGAGCACTGTGACCATGAGCATTGTAACCATAGTCACTGTCACCATGAGCACTGTCACATTGGGCATTGTAACAATGGACCCTGGCTCTGTCAGCATGACCACTGTCACCATGATCACAGTCACCATGCGCACTATTACTGTGATTGCGGTCACCATGGAGACTATATCCATGGGCAGTGTCACAAGAGGCAGTATCACCATGAGCACTGTCACCATGGACACTGTCACCATGGGCACTGTCACCATGGGAACTGTCACCGTGAAAAGTGTCACAAAGGGTACTATCACTATGGGTACTGTCACCACAGTATATTTCACTAAGAGCACTTTCACTTTGAGCATTATGACGATGAGCACAGTCACCATGAACACTGTCACCAAGTACACTGTCGCCATGAACACTCTCAGCATGAGCACGGTCACCATGACCATTGTCACCATGAGCACAGTCACCGTGTGCACTATTACCTTGATTGCGGTCACCATGGAGACTATAACCATGGGACTGTCCAAATCGGCACTATATCCTTGAGCACTGTCACCATGAGAACTGTCACCAAGGGCACTCTCACCATGGGAACTATCACTATGAGCAATATCACCATGAGAACTGTCACCATGGGCAGTGTCAGCATTGCCACTGCCAACATGGGCTCTGTCTCCTGGAGCACTGTCACCATGGGCCCAGTCACCATGGGCAATATCACCTTGAGCAGTGTCACCATGACCACAGTCACCATGAGCACTATTACCTTGAGCATTGCCACCATGGTAATTGTCACCAAGAGCACTGTCACCATGAGCACGGTCACCATGGGCACTATTCCCGTGGTAGCGGTCAACATGGAGACTATAACCTTGGGACTGTCACAATGGGCACTATCACCATGGGTACGGTTACGATGGGCACTATTACCGTGATTGCAGTGACCTTTCAGATTATAACCATGGGACTCTCACATCGGGCACTATCACCATGAGCACTGTCACCATGGGAACTGTCACCATGACTACTATCACCATGGGCACTGTCACTATGAGCAATATCACCATGAGAACTGTCATCATGGGCACTGTCAGCCTTGCCACTGTCACCATGGGCCCAGTCACCATGGGCACTATCACCTTGATCAGTGTCACCATGATCAGTGTCGCCATGGGCACAGTCAGCATTGGAACTGTCACCATGGGCTCTGTCACCATGAGCACTGTCACCATGATCACGGTCACCATGGGAACTATTACTTTGATTGCGGTCACCATGGAGACTATAACCATGGGCAGTGTCACAATGTGCAGTATCACCATGAGCACTATCACAATGAGCACTGTCACCATGTGCAATCTTTCCATGAGCACTCTCACCATGAGCACTGTCACCATGGACACTGTCACCCTGGGCACTGTCACCATGGGAACTGTCACCGTGAAAAGTGTCACAAAGGATAATATCACTATGGGTACTGTCACCACCGTATATTTCACAAAGACCACTTTCACTGTGAGCATTGTGAGTATGGGCACTGTCGCCATGAGCTCTGTCACTATGAGCACTGTCACCATGGGCACTATCACCATGAGCACTGTGACCATGGTCACTGTCACCATGAGCACTGTCACACTGGGCAGTGTCACAATGGGAACTGTCACCATGGGCACTGTCACCGAGAGCACTGTCACCATGAGCACTATCAGCATGAGCAATGTCACCATGGGTACTGAACGATGAGCACTGTCACCATTGGCACTGTCACCATGACCACAGTCACCATGAAAACTATTACCATGAGGACTGTCACCATGGGAATTGTCACCATGAGCACTGTTACCATGAGCATGGTCACCAAGGGCACTATTACCGTGGTAGCGGTAACCATGGAGACTATAACCATAGGACTGTCACAATGGGCACTATCACCATGGGTATGGTTACGATGGGCACTATTACCGTGATTGCAGTGACCATGGAGATTATACGCAGGGGACTCTCACATCGGGCACTATCAGCATGAGCACAGTCACCATGGGCACTGTCACACTGAGCACTGTCACCATGGAAACGATCACTATGAGCACTGTCACCGTGGACACTGTCACGATGGTAACTGTCACCATTAACACTATCACCATGAGCACGGTCACCGTGTGCACTCTAACAGTGATGGCGGTCACCATGGACAATATAAACATGGACACTGTCACAATGGGCACTGTCGCCATGAGCACTGTCACTATGGGCACTGTCGCCATGAGCACTGTCACCATGAGCACTGTCACCATGAGCATGATCACCATGGACACTATTTTCGTGGTTACAGTTACCATGGAGAATATAAGCATGGGAATGTCACAATGGGAACTATCACTAGGAGCACTGTGACCATGACCAATGTGACCATGTCACATTGGGCAGTGTCACAATTGGGCCTGTCGCCATGGGCTCTGTCACCATGAGCACTGTCACCATGGGCACTGTCACCATGACAACTATCACCATGGGCATTGTCACTATGAACAATATCACCATGAGAAATGTCACCATGGGCACTGTCACCATGTGCCCAGTCCCCATGGGAACTATCACTTTGATTGCAGTCACCATGGAGACTATAACCCTCGGAAGTGTCACAATGTGCAGTATCACCATGAGCACTATCACAATGAGCACTGTCACCATGAGCAATCTTTCCATGAGCACGGTCACCATGAGCACTGTCACCATGAGCACTGTCACCATGGGAACTGTCACCGTGAAAAGTGTCACAAAGGGTACTATCACTATGGGTACTGTCACCACAGTATATTTCACTAAGAGCACTTTCACTTTGAGCATTATGACGATGAGCACAGTCACCATGAACACTGTCACCAAGTACACTGTCACCATGAACACTCTCAGCATGAGCACGGTCACCATGGCCATTGTCACCATGAGCACAGTCACCGTGTGCTCTATTACCTTGATTGCGGTCACCATGGAGACTATAACCATGGGACTGTCAAAATCGGCACTATATCCTTGAGCACTGTCACCATGAGAACTGTCACCAAGGGCACTGTCACCATGGGAACTATCACTATGAGCAATATCACCATGAGATCTGTCACCATGGGCAGTGTCAGCATTGCCACTGTCAACATGGGGTCTGTCACCTGGAGCACTGTCACCATGGGCCCAGTCACCATGGGCAATATCACCTTGAGCAGTGTCACCATGACCACAGTCACCATGAGCACTATTACCATGAGCATTGCCACCATGGGAATTGTCACCAAGAGCACTGTCACCATGAGCACGGTCACCATGGGCACTATTCCCGTGGTAGCGGTCAACATGGAGACTATAACCTTGGGACTGTCACAATGGGCACTATCACCATGGGTACGGTTACGATGGGCACTGTTACCGTGATTGCAGTGACCTTTCAGATTATAACCATGGGACTCTCACATCGGGCACTATCAGCATGAGCACTGTCACCATGGGCATTGTCACCCTTAGCACTGTCACCATGGACACTAACACCATGAGCACTGTTACCATGGGAACTGTCACCATGAGCACTATCACCATGGGCACTGTCACTATGAGCAATATCACCATGAGAACTGTCATCATGGGCACTGTCACCATAAGCACTGTCACCATGGGTACTATCACTCTCATCACTCTCACCATGAACACTATCACTATGAGCACGGTCACAATAGGCAGTATCACCATGAGCACTGTTGCCATGGCCACTGTTGCCATGGGCACTCTCACAAAGGGCACTGTCGCCATGAGCACTGTCACCATGGGCACTATTTCTGTGATTGCGGTTACCATGGAGTGTATAAGCATGGGAATGTCTCAATGGGCACTATCACAATGAGCACTGTGACCATAGTCACTGTCACCATGAGCACTGTCACTTTGGGCAGTGTAACAATGGGCCCTGTCACCATCGGCTCTGTCACCATGATCACGGTCACCATGAGCACACTATTACTGTGATTGCGGTCACCATGGAAGCTATAACCATGGGCAGTGTCGCAATGGGCAGTATCACCATGAGCACTATCAAAATGAGCACTGTAACCAGAGCACTGTCACCATGGACACTGTCACCATGGGCACTGTCACCATGGGAACTGTCACCGTGAAAAGAGTCACAAAGGGTACTATCACTATGGGTAATATCACCACAGTATATTTCACTAAGAGCACTTTCACTGTCAGCATTGTGACCATGTGCACTATCACCATGAACAGTTTCACCATGAGTACTGTCACCATGGGCACTATCACCATGAGCACTGTTGCCAGGGGAACTCTCACTATGGGAACAGTCGCCATGAACACTGTCACTGTGAGTACTATCACCATGGGCACTGTTACCATGAGAACTGTCACCATGAGCATGGTCACCATGGGCACTATTTCCGTGACTGTGGTTATCATGGAGAGTATATACATGGGAATGTCACAATGGGCAATATCCCCATGAGCACTGTGACCATGAGCACTGTGACCATGGACACTGTTACCATGAGCACTGTCACATTGGGCAGTGTCACAATGTGAACTGTCACCATGGGCACTGTCACCAAGAGCACTGTCACCATGAGCACTGTCAGCATGAGCAATGTCACCATGGGCACTTAACCAGGAGCACTGTCACCATTGGCACTGTCACCATGACCACAGTCACCATGAGCACTATTACCATGAGCATTGTCACCATGGGCACTGTCACCATGGGAACTGTCACCGTGAAAAGGGTCACAAAGGGTACTATCACTATGGGTACGGTCACCACAGTATATTTCACTAAGAGCACTTGCACTGTGAGCATTGTGAACATGAGCACTGTCACCATGAATACTGTCACTATGGGCACTATCACCATGAACACTGTTGCCAGGGGCACTCTCACTATGGGCACGGTCGCCAAGAGCACTTTCACCATTGCCACTGTTACCATGAGCACTGTCACCATGAGCACGGTCACCATGGGCACTATTTCTGTGATTGCGGTTACCATGGAGACTGTAGGCATGGGAATGTCACAATGGGCACCATCACAAAGGGCACTGTGACCAT
Source organism: Kogia breviceps (assembly GCF_026419965.1). Lineage (NCBI taxonomy): Eukaryota > Metazoa > Chordata > Mammalia > Artiodactyla > Physeteridae > Kogia > Kogia breviceps. Next base: position 425,226 of record NW_026711555.1, on the reverse strand, counting down.
GAGCATTGTAACCATAGTCACTGTCACCAAGAGCACTGTCACATTGGGCAGTGTAACAATGGACCCTGTCACCATGGGCTCTGTCACCATGAGCAATGTCACCATGGGCAATGTTACCATGAGCACTACCACCATTAGAACTGTCACCATGGGCACTGTCCGCCTTGGAACTATCACCATGGGCTCTGTCACCATGAGCACTGTCACCATGATCACAGTCACCATGGCCACTCTAACTGTGATTGCGGTCACCATGGAGACTATAACCATGTGCAGTGTCACAAGAGGCAGTATCAACATGAGCACTGTCACCATGGACACTTTCACCATGGGCATTGTCACCATGGGCATTCTCAACATGGGTACTATCACCATGAGCCGTTTCACCATGGGCACTACCACCATGAGCACCGTTGCCATGGGGACTGTCGCCATGGGCACTCTCACTATGGGCACTGTCGCCATGAGCACTGTCACCATGGGCACTATTGCCGTGATTCCACTTACCATGGAGACTATAAGCATGGGAATGTCACAATGGGCACTATCACCATGAGCACTGTGAGCCTGGTCACTGTCACCATGAGCACTGTGACATTGGGCAGTGTCACAATGGAAACTGTCACCATGGGCACTGTCACCATGAGCACTATCAGCATGAGCAATGTCACCATGGCCACTTAACCATGAGCACTGTCACCATTGGCACTGTCACCATGACCACAGTCACCATGAACACTATTACCATGTGCATTGTCACCATGACCACAGTCACCATGAGCACTATTACCATGAGCATTGTCACCATGGGAATTGTCAACAGAGCACTGTCACCATGGGCATTATTACCGTGGTAGCGGTTACCATGGAGACTATAACCATGGGACTGTCACAATGGGCACTATCACCATGGGTAAGGTTACGATGGGCACTATTACCGTGATTGCAGTGACCATGGAGATTATAACCATGGGACTCTCACACCGGGCACTATCAGCATGAGCACTGTCACCATGAGCACTTTCTCCCTGAGTACTGTCTTCATGGACACGATCACCATGAGCACTGTCACCGTGGCCACTGTCACCATGGTTAGTGTTACCATTCGCACTATCACCATGAGCACGGTCACCGTGTGCACTACAACAGTGAATGTGGTCACCATGGACAGTATAAACATGGACACTGTCACAATGGGCACTGTCACCTTGAGAACTGTCACTATGGGCACTGTCGCCATGAGCACTGTAACCATGAGCACGATCACCATGGGCACTATTTCCGTGGTTGCGGTTACCATGGAGAATCTAAGCATGGGAATGTCACAATGGGAACTATCCCCAGGAACACTGTGACCATGAGCACTGTGACCATGGTGATTGTCACCATGAGCACTGTCACATTGGGCAGTGTCACAATCGGCCCTATCACCATGGGCTCTGTCACCATGAGCAGTGTCACCATGGGCACTGTCACCATGGGCACTGTCAGCATTGGAAGTGTCACCATGGGCTCTGTCAGCATGACCACTGTCACCATGATCACACTCACCATGCGCACTATTACTGTGATTGCGGTCACCATGGAGACTAAAACTATGGGCAGTGTCACAAGAGGCAGTATCACCGTGAGCACTGTCACCATGGACACTGTCACCATGGGCACTGTCACCATGGGAACTGTCACCGTGAAAAGTGTCACAAAGGGTCATATCACTATGGGTAATGTCACCACAGTATATTTCACAAAGAGCACTTTCACTGTGAGCATTGCGACCATGAGCACTATCACCATGAACACTGTCACCATGAGTACTGTCACCATGAGTACTATCACCATGAGCACTGTTTCCAGGGGCACTCTCACTATGGGCACTGTCGCCATGAACACTGTCACTATGAGCACTGTCACCATGGACACTGTCACCATGGGCACTGTCACCATGGCAACTGTCACCGTGAAAAGTGTCACAAAGGATAATATCACTATGGGTAATGTCACCACAGTATATTTCACAAAGAGCACTTTCACTGTGAGCATTGTGACCATGAGCACTTTCACCATAAACACACTCCCCATGAGCACTGATTCCATGGGCACTGTCACCACGAGCACTGTCACCATGGGCATTGTCACCACAGGCACTATTACCATGATTGCGGTCAACATGGTGAATATAACCATGGACACTGTCACAACGGGCACTCTCACCATGAGCACTGTCACCGTGGGCACTGTCACCATGAGCACTCTAACCATGAGCACTCTCAAAAGGGGAACTATCACTGTGATAATTGTCACCATGGGCACTGTCACCGTAGGCAATATAACCATGTGTACTGTCACCATGAGCACTGTCACCTTGGGAACCGTCACCATTGGTACTATTACCATGAGCACTATCACCATGAGCACGGTCTCCATGGGCATTTTCACCGAGATTGCGGTCACCATGGTGACTATAACCATCGGCACTCTCACAAAGGGCTTTATCACGAGAACTATCACCATTAGCACTGTCACCATGAGCACTGTTACCATGGGCACTGTCACCATGAGCCCTCTCACCAAGGGAACTGTCACCGTGAACTCTGTCCCAATGGGTACTATTGCCATGCGTACTGTCACCATGGTATATTTCACTAAGAGCATTATCACTGTGAGCATTGTTACCATGAGCACGGGCACCTTGAACACTGTGAGAAAGTACACTGGCTCCATGAACACTCTCACCATGAGCACTGTCACCATGGGCTCTGTCACCATCAGAACTGTCACCATGGGCACTGTCAGCATTGCCGCTGTCACCATGAGCACTGTCACCATGGGCCCATTTAACATGGGCACTATCAACTTGAGCATGGTCACCATGAGCACTTTCGCCATGGGCACTGTGACCATGAGCACTATCACCATGAGAACTGTCACCAAAGGCATTGTCATCATTGGAACTCTCACCATGGGCACTGTCACCATGAGCACTGTCACCAAGGACACTGTCACCATGGGCACTGTCACCATGGGAACTGTCACCGTGAAAAGGGTCACAAAGGGTACTATCACTATGGGTACTGTCACCACAGTATATTTCACTAAGAGCACTTGCACTGTGAGCATTGTGACCATGAGCAGTGTCACCATGAATACTGTCACTATGGGCACTATCACCATGAACACTGTTGCCAGGGGCACTCTCACTATGGGCACGGTCGCTAAGAGCACTTTCACCATTGCCACTGTTACCATGAGCACTGTCACCATGAGCACGGTCACCATGGGCACTATTTCTGTGATTGCGGTTACCATGGAGACTGTAGGCATGGGAATGTCACAATGGGCACCATCACAAAGGGCACTGTGACCATGAGCATTGTAACCATACTCACTGTCACCAAGAGCACTGTCACATTGGGCAGTGTAACAATGCACCCTGTCACCATGGGCTCTGTCAACATGAGCAATGTCACCATGGGCAATGTTACCATGAGCACTACCACCATTAGAACTGTCACCATGGGCAGTGTCCGCCTTGGAACTATCACCATGGTCTCTGTCACCATGAACACTGTCACCATGATCACGTTCACCATGGCCACTCTAACTGTGATTGCGGTCACCATGGAGACTATAACCATGTGCAGTGTCACAAGAGGCAGTATCACCATGAGCACTGTCACCATGGACACTTTCACCATGGGCATTGTCACCATGGGCATTCTCAACATGGGTACTATCACCATGAGCAGTTTCACCATGGGCACTATCACCATGAGCACTGTTGCCATGGGCACTGTCGCCATGGGCACTCTCACTATGGGCACTGTCGCCATGAGCACTGTCACCATGGGCACTATTTCCGTGATTCCACTTACCATGGAGACTATAAGCATGGGAATGTCACAATGGGCACTATCACCATGAGCACTGTGAGCCTGGTCACTGTCACCATGAGCACTGTGACATTGGGCAGTGTCACAATGGAAACTGTCACCATGGGCACTGTCACCATGGGCACTATCAGCATGAGCAATGTCACCATGGCCACTTAACCATGAGCACTGTCACCATTGGCACTGTCACCATGAACACAGTCACCATGAACACTATTACCATGTGCATTGTCACCATGACCACAGTCACCATGAGCACTATTACCATGAGCATTGTCACCATGGGAATTGTCAACAGAGCACTGTCACCATGAGCACGGTCACCATGGGCATTATTACCGTGGTAGCGGTTACCATGGAGACTATAACCATGGGACTGTCACAATGGGCACTATCACCATGGGTACGGTTACGATGGGCACTATTACCGTGATTGCAGTGACCATGGAGATTATAACCATGGGACTCTCACATCGGGCACTATCAGCATGAGCACTCTCACCATGAGCACTGTTGCCATGGGCACTCTCAGTATGGGCACTGTCGCCATGAGCACTATCACCATGGGCACTATTTCTGTGATTGCGGTTACCATGGAGACTATAAGCATGGGAATATCACAATGGGCACTATTACAATGAGCACTGTGACCATGTGCATTGTGACCATAGTCATTGTCACCAAGAGCACTGTCACATTGGGCAGTGTAACAATGGACCCTTTCACCATGGGTTCTGTCACCATGAGCAATGTCACCATGGGCACTGTCAGCATTGGAACTGTCACTATGGGCTCTGTCACCATGAGCACTGTCACCATGAGCACTGTCACAATGAGCACGATCACCATGGGCACTATTTCCGTGGTTACGGTTACCATGGAGAATATAAGCATGGGAATGTCACAATGGGAACTATCACCAGGAGCACTGTGACCATGACCACTGTGACCATGGTCATTGTCACCATGAGCACTTTCGCCATGGGCACTGTCACCATGAGCACTATCACCATGGGCACTGTCACTATGAACAATATCAACATGAGAATTGTCACCATGGGCACTGTCAGCATTGCCACTATCACCATGGGCTCTGTCAACATGAGCACTGTCACCATGGACACTGTCACCCTGGGCACTGTCACCATGGGAACTGTCACCGTGAAAAGTGTCACAAAGGATAATATCACTATGGGTACTGTCACCACCGTATATTTCACAAAGACCACTTTCACTGTGAGCATTGTGACTATGGGCACTGTCGCCATGAGATCTGTCACTATGAGCACTGTCACCATGGGCACTATCACCATGAGCACTGTGACCATGGTCACTGTCACCATGAGCACTGTCACACTGGGCAGTGTCACAATGGGAACTGTCACCATGGGCACTGTCACCGAGAGCACTGTCACCATGAGCACTATCAGCATGAGCAATGTCACCATGGGTACTGAACGATGAGCACTGTCACCATGGGCACTGTCACCATGACCACAGTCACCATGAACACTATTACCATGAGGACTGTCACCATGGGAATTGTCACCATGAGCACTGTTACCATGAGCATGGTCATCATGGGCACTATTACCGTGGTAGCGGTAACCATGGAGACTATAACCATAGGACTGTCACAATGGGCACTATCACCATGGGTATGGTTAGGATGGGCACTATTACCGTGATTGCAGTGACCATGGAGATTATACGCAGGGGACTCTCACATCGGGCACGATCAGCATGAGCACAGTCACCATGGGCACTGTCACACTGAACACTGTCACCATGGAAACGATCACTATGAGCACTGTCACCGTGGACACTGTCACGATGGTAACTGTCACCATTAACACTATCACCATGAGCACGGTCACCGTGTGCACTCTAACAGTGATGGCCCTCACCATGGACAATATAAACATGGACACTGTCACAATGGGCACTGTCGCCATGAGCACTGTCACTATGGGCACTGTCGCCATGAGCACTGTCACCATGAGCACTGTCACCATGAGCATGATCACCATGGACACTATTTCCGTGGTTACAGTTACCATGGAGAATATAAGCATGGGAATGTCACAATGGGAACTATCACTAGGAGCACTGTGACCATGACCAATGTGACCATGTCACATTGGGCAGTGTCACAATCGGGCCTGTCGCCATGGGCTCTGTCACCATGAGCACTGTCACCATGGGCACTGTCACCATGACAACTATCACCATGGGCATTGTCACTATGAACAATATCACCATGAGAAATGTCACCATGGGCACTGTCACCATGTGCCCAGTCCCCATGGGAACTATCACATTGATTGCGTCACCATGGAGACTATAACCCTCGGCAGTGTCACAATGTGCAGTATCACCATGAGCACTATCACAATGAGCACTGTCACCATGAGCAATCTTTCCATGAGCAGCGTCACCATGAGCACTGTCACCATAAGCACTGTCACCATGGACACTGTCACCATGGGCACTGTCACCATGGGAACTGTCACCGTGAAAAGTGTCACAAAGGGTCATATCACTATGGGTAATGTCACCACAGTATATTTCACAAAGAGCACTTTCACTGTGAGCATTGCGACCATGAGCACTATCACCATGAACACTGTCACCATGAGTACTGTCACCATGAGTACCATCACCATGAGCACTGTTTCCAGGGGCACTCTCACTATGGGCATTGTCGCCATGAGCACTGTCACTATGAGCACTGTCACCATGGGCACTGTTACCATGAGCACTGTCACCATGAGCACGGTCACCATGGGCACTATTTCTGTGATTGCGGTTACCGTGGAGACTATAAGGATGGGAATGTCACAATGGGCACTATCACCATGAGCACTGTGAGCCTGGTCACTGTCACAATGAGCACTGTGACATTGGGCAGTGTCACAATGGAAACTGTCACCATGGGCACTGTCACCATGAGCACTATCAGCATGAGCATTGTCACCATGGGCACTTAACCATGAGCACTGTCACCATTGGCACTGTCCCCATGACCACAGTCACCATGAACACTATTACCATGTGCATTGTCACCATGACCACAGTCACCATGAGCACTATTACCATGAGCATTGTCACCATGGGAATTGTCAACAGGGCACTGTCACCATGAGCACGGTCACCATGGGCATTATTACCGTGGTAGCGGTTACCATGGAGACTATAACCATGGGACTGTCACAATGGGCAATATCACCATGGGTATGGTTATGATGGGCACTATTACCGTGATTGCAGTGACCCTGGAGATTATAACCATGGGACTCTCACATCGGGCACTATCAGCATGAGCACTGTCACCATGGGCACTTTCACCCTGAGTACTGTCTCCATGGACACGATCACCATGAGCACTGTCACCGTGGCCACTGTCACCATGGTTAATGTCACCATTCGCACTATCACCATGAGCACGGTCACCGTGTGCACTATAACAGTGAATGTGGTCACCATGGACAGTATAAACATGGACACTGTCACAAAGGGCACTGTCACCTTGAGAACTGTCACTATGGGCACTGTCGCCATGAGCACTGTAACCATGAGCACGATCACCATGGGCACTATTTCCGTGGTTGCGGTTACCATGGAGAATCTAAGCATGGGAATGTCACAATGGGAACTATCCCCAGGAGCACTGTGACCATGAGCACTGTGACCATGGTCATTGTCACCATGAGCACTGTCACATTGGGCAGTGTCACAATCGGCCCTATCCCCATGGGCTCTGTCACCATGAGCACTGTCACCATGGGGACTCTCACCATGAGCACTATCACCATGGGCACTGTCACTATGAGAAATATCACCATGAGAACTGTCACCATGGGCACTGTCACCATGAGCACTGTCAACATGTGCCCAGTCGCCATGGGCACTATCACCATGAGCACTATCACAATGAGCACTGTCACCATGAGCACTGTTTCCACGGGCACTGTCACCATCAGCATTGTCACCATGATAACGGTCACAATGGGCACTATTACCGTGATTGCGGTCACCATGGAGATTATAACCATGTGAACTGTCACAATGGACATTCTCACCATGGGCATTGTCACCATGGGCATTCTCACCATGGGTACTGTCACCATGAGCAGTTTCACCATGGGCACTCTCACCATGAGCACTGTCGCCATGGGCACTCTCACTATGGGCACTGTCGCCATGAGCACTGTCACCATGGGCACTATTTCCGTGATTCCACTTACCATGGAGACTATAAGCATGGGAATGTCACAATGGGCACTATCACAATGAGCACTGTGACCATGAGCATTGTGACCATAGTCACTGTCACCAAGAGCACTGTCACATTGGGCAGTGTAACAATGGACCCTGTCACCATGGGCTCTGTCACCATGAGCAATGTCACCATGGGCACTGTTACCATGAGCACTATCACCATTAGAACTGTCACCATGGGCACTGTCAGCATTGGAACTGTCACCATGGGCTCTGTCACCATGAGCACTGTCACCATGATCACGGGCACCATGGGCAATATTACTGTGATTGCGGTCACCATGGAGACTATAACCATGGGCAGTGTCACAATGGGCAGTATCACCATGAGCACTATCACAATGAGCACTGTCACCATGAGCACTGTCACCATGGACACTGTCACCATGGGCACTGTCACCATGGGAACTGTCACCGTGAAAAGAGTCACAAAGGGTACTATCACTATGGGTAATGTCACCACAGTATATTTCACTAAGAGCACTTTCACTGTCAGCATTGTGACCATGCGCACTATCACCATGAACAGTTTCACCATGAGTACTGTCACCATGGGCACTATCACCATGAGCACTGTTGCCAGGGGAACTCTCACTATGGGAACTGTCGCCATGAGCACTGTCACTGTGAGTACTGTCACCATGGGCACTGTTACCATGAGAACTGTCACCATGGGCACGGTCACCATGGGCACTATTTCCGTGACTGTGGTTATCATGGAGAGTATATACATGGGAATGTCACAATGAGCACTATCCCCATGAGCACTGTGACCATGGACACTGTTAACATGAGCACTGTCACATTGGGCAGTGTCACAATGTGAACTGTCACCATGGGCACTGTCACCAAGAGCACTGTCACCATGAGCACTGTCAGCATGAGCAATGTCACCATGGGCACTGAACCATGAGCACTGTCACCATTGGCACTGTCACCATGACCACAGTCATCATGAGCACTATTACCATGAGCATTGTCACCATGGGAATTGTCACCATGAGCACTGTCACCATGAGCATGGTCACCGTGTTCCATATTACCGTGGTAGCGGTCACCATGGAGACTATAACCATGGGACTGTCACAATGGGCACTATCACCATGGGTATGGTTACGATGGGCCCTATTACCGTGATGGCAGTAACCATGTAGATTATAACCATGGGATTTTCACATCGGGCACTATCAGCATGAACACTGTCACGACGAGCACTGTCACCATGGACACTATCACCATGGGCACTGTCACCGTGGACATTGTCACCATGGGTATTGTCACCATTAGCACTAGCACCATGAGCACCGTCACCATGTGCACTATAACAGTGATTGCGGTCACAATGGACAATATAAACATGGACTCTGTCACAATGGGCACAGTCACCAAGGGCACTGTAACCATGAGCACCCTCACCATTGACTCTGTCACCATGAGCACTCTCACCGTAGGCACTGTCACCTTGAGCACTGTCACCATGGGCACTGTCGCCATGAGAACTCTCACCATGGGCATTATCACCATGAGCACTGCCACAATGGGCACTGTCACCATAAGCACTATCAACATCGGCACTGTCACCATGAGCAATATCAAGATCACAAGGGTAACTAAGGGCAATATTACTGTGATTACCGTCACCATGGAGACTATAACCATGGGCACTGTCACAATGGGCACTATCACCATGAGCACGATCGCCATGAGCACTCTCACCATGGGCACTGTCACCATAAGCACTGTCACCATGGGTACTATCACTCTCATCACTCTCACCATGAACACTATCACTATGAGCACGGTCACAATAGGCAGTATCACCATGAGCACTGTTGCCATGGCCACTGTTGCCATGGGCACTCTCACAAAGGGCACTGTCGCCATGAGCACTGTCAACATGGGCACTATTTCCGTGATTGCGGTTACCATGGAGTGTATAAGCATGGGAATGTCTCAATGGGCACTATCACAATGAGCACTGTGACCATAGTCACTGTGACCATGAGCACTGTCACATTGGGCAGTGTAACAATGGGCCCTGTCACCATCGGCTCTGTCACCATGAGCACTGTCACCATGATCACGGTCACCATGAGCACACTATTACTGTGATTGCGGTCACCATGGAGACTATAACCATGGGCAGTGTCGCAATGGGCAGTATCACCATGAGCACTATCAAAATGAGCACTGTCACCAGAGCACTGTCACCATGGACACTGTCACCATGGGAACTGTCACCATGGGAACTGTCACCGTGAAAAGAGTCACAAAGGGTACTATCACTATGGATAATGTGGTAATGTCACCACAGTATATTTCACTAAGAGCACTTTCACTGTCAGCATTGTGACCATGAGCACTATCACCATGAACAGTTTCACTATGAGTACTGTCACCATGGGCACTATCACCATGAGCACTGTTGCCAGGGGAACTCTCACTATGGGAACTGTCGCGATGAGCACTGTCACTGTGAGTACTGTCACCATGGGCACTGTTACAATGAGAACTGTCACCATGAGCATGGTCACCATGCCACTATTTCCGTGACTGTGGTTATCATGTAGAGTATATACATGGGAATGTCACAATGGGCACTATCCCCATGAGCACTGTGACCATGAGCACTGTGACCATGGACACTGTTACCATGAGCACTGTCACATTGGGCAGTGTCACAATGGGAACTGTCACCATGGGCACTGTCACGAAGAGCACTGTCACCATGAGCACTGTCAGCATGAGCAATGTCACCATGGGCACTTAACCAGGAGCACTGTCACCATTGGCACTGTCACCATGACCACAGTCACCATGAGCACTATTACCATGAGCATTGTCACCATGGGCACTGTCACCATGGGAACTGTCACCGTGAAAAGGGTCACAAAGGGTACTATCACTATGGGTACTGTCACCACAGTATATTTCACTAAGAGCACTTGCACTGTGAGCATTGTGAACATGAGCACTGTCACCATGAATACTGTCACTATGGGCACTATCACCATGAACACTGTTGCCAGGGGCACTCTCACTATGGGCACGGTCGCCAAGAGCACTTTCACCATTGCCACTGTTACCATGAGCACTGTCACCATGAGCACGGTCACCATGGGCACTATTTCTGTGATTGCGGTTACCATGGAGACTGTAGGCATGGGAATGTCACAATGGGCACCATCACAAAGGGCACTGTGACCATGAGCATTGTAACCATAGTCACTGTCACCAAGAGCACTGTCACATTGGGCAGTGTAACAATGGACCCTGTCACCATGGGCTCTGTCACCATGAGCAATGTCACCATGGGCAATGTTACCATGAGCACTACCACCATTAGAACTGTCACCATGGGCACTGTCCGCCTTGGAACTATCACCATGGGCTCTGTCACCATGAGCACTGTCACCATGATCACAGTCACCATGGCCACTCTAACTGTGATTGCGGTCACCATGGAGACTATGACCATGTGCAGTGTCACAAGAGGCAGTATCAACATGAGCACTGTCACCATGGACACTTTCACCATGGGCATTGTCACCATGGGCATTCTCAACATGGGTACTATCACCATGAGCCGTTTCACCATGGGCACTACCACCATGAGCACCGTTGCCATGGGGACTGTCGCCATGGGCACTCTCACTATGGGCACTGTCGCCATGAGCACTGTCACCATGGGCACTATTGCCGTGATTCCACTTACCATGGAGACTATAAGCATGGGAATGTCACAATGGGCACTATCACCATGAGCACTGTGAGCCTGGTCACTGTCACCATGAGCACTGTGACATTGGGCAGTGTCACAATGGAAACTGTCACCATGGGCACTGTCACCATGAGCACTATCAGCATGAGCAATGTCACCATGGCCACTTAACCATGAGCACTGTCACCATTGGCACTGTCACCATGACCACAGTCACCATGAACACTATTACCATGTGCATTGTCACCATGACCACAGTCACCATGAGCACTATTACCATGAGCATTGTCACCATGGGAATTGTCAACAGAGCACTGTCACCATGAGCACGGTCACCATGGGCATTATTACCGTGGTAGCGGTTACCATGGAGACTATAACCATGGGACTGTCACAATGGGCACTATCACCATGGGTAAGGTTACGATGGGCACTATTACCGTGATTGCAGTGACCATGGAGATTATAACCATGGGACTCTCACACCGGGCACTATCAGCATGAGCACTGTCACCATGAGCACTTTCTCCCTGAGTACTGTCTTCATGGACACGATCACCATGAGCACTGTCACCGTGGCCACTGTCACCATGGTTAGTGTTACCATTTGCACTATCACCATGAGCACGGTCACCGTGTGCACTACAACAGTGAATGTGGTCACCATGGACAGTATAAACATGGACACTGTCACAATGGGCACTGTCACCTTGAGAACTGTCACTATGGGCACTGTCGCCATGAGCACTGTAACCATGAGCACGATCACCATGGGCACTATTTCCGTGGTTGCGGTTACCATGGAGAATCTAAGCATGGGAATGTCACAATGGGAACTATCACCAGGAGCACTGTGACCATGAGCACAGTGACCATGGTCATTGTCACCATGAGCACTGTCACATTGGGCAGTGTCACAATCGGCCCTATCACCATGGGCTCTGTCACCATGAGCACTCTCACCATGGGCACTGTCACCATGGGCACTGTCAGCATTGGAACTGTCACCATGGGCTCTGTCAGCATGACCACTGTCACCATGATCACAGTCACCATGCGCACTATTACTGTGATTGCGGTCACCATGGAGACTATAACCATGGGAAGTGTCACAAGAGGCAGTATCACCGTGAGCACTGTCACCATGGACACTGTCACCATGGGCACTGTCACCATGGGAACTGTCACCGTGAAAAGTGTCACAAAGGGTACTATCACTATGGGTACTGTCACCACAGTATATTTCACTAAGAGCACTTTCACTTTGAGCATTATGACGATGAGCACAGTCACCATGAACACTGTCACCAAGTACACTGTCACCATGAACACTCTCAGCATGAGCACGGTCACCATGGCCATTGTCACCATGAGCACAGTCACCGTGTGCACTATTACCTTGATTGCGGTCACCATGGAGACTATAACCATGGGACTGTCAAAATCGGCACTATATCCTTGAGCACTGTCACCATGAGAACTGTCACCAAGGGCACTGTCACCATGGGAACTATCACTATGAGCAATATCACCATGAGAACTGTCACCATGGGCAGTGTCAGCATTGCCACTGTCAACATGGGGTCTGTCACCTGGAGCACTGTCACCATGGGCCCAGTCACATGGGCAATATCACCTTGAGCGGTGTCACCATGACCACAGTCACCATGAGCACAATTACCATGAGCATTGCCACCATGGGAATTGTCACCAAGAGCACTGTCACCATGAGCACGGTCACCATGGGCACTATTCCCGTGGTAGCGGTCAACATGGAGACTATAACCTTGGGACTGTCACAATGGGCACTATCACCATGGGTACGGTTACGATGGGCACTATTACCGTGATTGCAGTGACCTTTCAGATTATAACCATGGGACTCTCACATCGGGCACTATCAGCATGAGCACTGTCACCATGGGCATTGTCACCCTTAGCACTGTCACCATGGACACTAACACCATGAGCACTGTTACCATGGGAACTGTCACCATGAGCACTATCACCATGGGCACTGTCACTATGAGCAATATCACCATGAGAACTGTCATCATGGGCACTGTCAGCCTTGCCACTGTCACCATGGGCCCAGTCACCATGGGCACTATCTCCTTGATCAGTGTCACCATGATCAGTGTCGCCATGGGCACAGTCAGCATTGGAACTGTCACCATGGGCTCTGTCACCATGAACACTGTCACCATGATCACGGTCACCATGGGAACTATTACTTTGATTGCGGTCACCATGGAGACTATAACCATGGGCAGTGTCACACTGTGCAGTATCACCATGAGCACTATCACAATGAGCACTGTCACCATGAGCAATCTTTCCATGAGCACTGTCACCATGAGCACTGTCACCGTGGACACTGTCACCCTGGGGACTGTCACCATGGGAACTGTCACCGTTAAAAGTGTCACAAAGGATAATATCACTATGGGTACTGTCACCACCGTATATTTCACAAAGACCACTTTCACTGTGAGCATTGTGACTATGGGCACTGTCGCCATGCGCTCTGTCACTATGAGCACTGTCACCATGGGCACTATCACCATGAGCACTGTGACCATGGTCACTGTCACCATGAGCACTGTCACACTGGGCAGTGTCACAATGGGAACTGTCACCATGGGCACTGTCACCATGAGCACTATCAGCATGAGCAATGTCACCATGGGTACTGAACGATGAGCACTGTCACCATTGGCACTCTCACCATGACCACAGTCACCATGAACACTATTACCATGAAGATTGTCACCATGGGAATTGTCACCATGAGCACTGTTACCATGAGCACGGTCACCATGGGCACTATTACCGTGGTAGCGGTCACCATGGAGACTATAACCATGGGACTGTCACAATGGGCACTATCACCCTGGGGACGGTTACGATGGGCCCTATTACCGTGATGGCAGTGACCATGTAGATTATAAGCATGGGACTCTCACATCGGGCACTATCAGCATGAGCACTGTCACCATGGGCACTGGCACCATGGACACTATCACCATGGACACTATCACCATGAGCACTGTCACCGTGGACACTGTCACCATGGTTATTGTCACCATTAGCACTATCACCATGAGCACGGTCACCGTGTGCACTATAAGAGTGAAAGCGGTCACCATGGACAATATAAACATGGACACTGTCACAATGGGCACTGTCACCATGAGTACTGTCACTTTGGGCACTGTTGCCATGAGCACTGTCACCAGAGGCACTGTCACCATGAGCACTGTCACCATGAGCACGATCACCTTGGGCACTATTTCCGTGGTTACGGTTACCATGGAGAATATAAGCATGGGAATGTCACAATGGGAACTATCCCCAGGAGCACTGTGACCATGAGCACTGTGACCATGGTCATTGTCACCATGAGCACTGTCACATTGGGCAGTGTCACAATCGGCCCTGTCGCCATGGGCTCTGTCACCATGAGCACTGTCACATTGGGCACTGTCACCATGACCACTATCACCATGGGCACTGTCACTATGAACAATATCACCATGAGTACTGTCACCATGAGCACGATCACCATGGGCACTATTTCCGTGGTTGCGGTTACCATGGAGAATATAAGCATGGGAATGTCACACTGGGAAATATCACCAGGAGCACTGTGACCACGGTCATTGTCACCATGAGCACTGTCACATTGGGCAGTGTCACAATCGGCCCTATCACCATGGGCTCTGTCACCATGAGCACTTTCACCATGGGCACTGTCACTATGAGCAATATTACCATGAGAACTGTCTCCATCGGCACTGTCAGCATTGCCACTGTCACCATGAGCACTGTCACCATGTGCCCAGTCACCATGGGCAGTATCACCATGAGCAATATTACAATGAGCTCTGTCACCATGAGCACTGTTTCCATGGGCACTGTCACCGTGAGCATTGTCACCATGATAACGGTCACAATGGGCACTATTACCGTGATTGCGGTCACCAATGAGATTATAACCATGTGAACTGTCACAATGGACACGGTCACCATGGGCATTGTCACCATGGGCATTTTCACCTTGGGTACTGTCACCATGAGCACTGTTGCCATGGGCACTGTTGCCATGGGCACTCTCACTATGGGCACTGTCGCCATGAGCACTGTCACCATGGGCACTATTTCCATGACTGTGGTTACCATGGAGACTATAAGCATGGGAATGTCACAATGGGCACTATCACAATGAGCACTGTGACCATGAGCATTGTAACCATAGTCACTGTCACCATGAGCACTGTCACATTGGGCATTGTAACAATGGACCCTGGCTCTGTCAGCATGACCACTGTCACCATGATCACAGTCACCATGCGCACTATTACTGTGATTGCGGTCACCATGGAGACTATATCCATGGGCAGTGTCACAAGAGGCAGTATCACCATGAGCACTGTCACCATGGACACTGTCACCATGGGCACTGTCACCATGGGAACTGTCACCGTGAAAAGTGTCACAAAGGGTACTATCACTATGGGTACTGTCACCACAGTATATTTCACTAAGAGCACTTTCACTTTGAGCATTATGACGATGAGCACAGTCACCATGAACACTGTCACCAAGTACACTGTCGCCATGAACACTCTCAGCATGAGCACGGTCACCATGACCATTGTCACCATGAGCACAGTCACCGTGTGCACTATTACCTTGATTGCGGTCACCATGGAGACTATAACCATGGGACTGTCCAAATCGGCACTATATCCTTGAGCACTGTCACCATGAGAACTGTCACCAAGGGCACTCTCACCATGGGAACTATCACTATGAGCAATATCACCATGAGAACTGTCACCATGGGCAGTGTCAGCATTGCCACTGCCAACATGGGCTCTGTCTCCTGGAGCACTGTCACCATGGGCCCAGTCACCATGGGCAATATCACCTTGAGCAGTGTCACCATGACCACAGTCACCATGAGCACTATTACCTTGAGCATTGCCACCATGGTAATTGTCACCAAGAGCACTGTCACCATGAGCACGGTCACCATGGGCACTATTCCCGTGGTAGCGGTCAACATGGAGACTATAACCTTGGGACTGTCACAATGGTCACTATCACCATGGGTACGGTTACGATGGGCACTATTACCGTGATTGCAGTGACCTTTCAGATTATAACCATGGGACTCTCACATCGGGCACTATCACCATGAGCACAGTCACCATGGGAACTGTCACCATGACTACTATCACCATGGGCACTGTCACTATGAGCAATATCACCATGAGAACTGTCATCATGGGCACTGTCAGCCTTGCCACTGTCACCATGGGCCCAGTCACCATGGGCACTATCACCTTGATCAGTGTCACCATGATCAGTGTCGCCATGGGCACAGTCAGCATTGGAACTGTCACCATGGGCTCTGTCACCATGAGCACTGTCACCATGATCACGGTCACCATGGGAACTATTACTTTGATTGCGGTCACCATGGAGACTATGACCATGGGCAGTGTCACAATGTGCAGTATCACCATGAGCACTATCACAATGAGCACTGTCACCATGTGCAATCTTTCCATGAGCACTGTCACCATGAGCACTGTCACCATGGACACTGTCACCCTGGGCACTGTCACCATGGGAACTGTCACCGTGAAAAGTGTCACAAAGGATAATATCACTATGGGTACTGTCACCACCGTATATTTCACAAAGACCACTTTCACTGTGAGCATTGTGAGTATGGGCACTATCGCCATGAGCTCTGTCACTATGAGCACTGTCACCATGGGCACTATCACCATGAGCACTGTGACCATGGTCACTGTCACCATGAGCACTGTCACACTGGGCAGTGTAACAATGGGAACTGTCACCATGGGCACTGTCACCGAGAGCACTGTCACCATGAGCACTATCAGCATGAGCAATGTCACCATGGGTACTGAACGATGAGCACTGTCACCATTGGCACTGTCACCATGACCACAGTCACCATGAAAACTATTACCATGAGGACTGTCACCATGGGAATTGTCACCATGAGCACTGTTACAATGAGCATGGTCACCAAGGGCACTATTACCGTGGTAGCGGTAACCATGGAGACTATAACCATAGGACTGTCACAATGGGCACTATCACCATGGGTATGGTTACGATGGGCACTATTACCGTGATTGCAGTGACCATGGTGATTATACGCAGGGGACTCTCACATCGGGCACTATCAGCATGAGCACAGTCACCATGGGCACTGTCACACTGAGCACTGTCACCATGGAAACGATCACTATGAGCACTGTCACCGTGGACACTGTCACGATGGTAACTGTCACCATTAACACTATCACCATGAGCACGGTCACCGTGTGCACTCTAACAGTGATGGCGGTCACCATGGACAATATAAACATGGACACTGTCACAATGGGCACTGTCGCCATGAGCACTGTCACTATGGGCACTGTCGCCATGAGCACTGTCACCATGAGCACTGTCACCATGAGCATGATCACCATGGACACTATTTCCGTGGTTACAGTTACCATGGAGAATATAAGCATGGGAATGTCACAATGGGAACTATCACTAGGAGCACTGTGACCATGACCAATGTGACCATGTCACATTGGGCAGTGTCACAATCGGGCCTGTCGCCATGGGCTCTGTCACCATGAACACTGTCACCATGGGCACTGTCACCATGACAACTATCACCATGGGCATTGTCACTATGAACAATATCACCATGAGAAATGTCACCATGGGCACTGTCACCATGTGCCCAGTCCCCATGGGAACTATCACTTTGATTGCAGTCACCATGGAGACTATAACCCTCGGAAGTGTCACAATGTGCAGTATCACCATGAGCACTATCACAATGAGCACTGTCACCATGAGCAATCTTTCCATGAGCACGGTCACCATGAGCACTGTCACCATGAGCACTGTCACCATGGACACTGTCACCATGGGCACTGTCACCATGGGATCTGTCACCGTGAAAAGTGTCACAAAGGGTCATATCACTATGGGTAATGTCACCACAGTATATTTCACAAAGAGCACTTTCACTGTGAGCATTGCGACCATGAGCACTATGACCATGAACACTGTCACCATGAGTACTGTCACCATGATTACTATCACCATGATCACTGTTTCCAGGGGCACTCTCACTATGGGCACTGTCGCCATGAGCACTGTCAGTATGAGCACTGTCACCATGGGCACTGTTACCATGAGCACTGTCACCATGAGCACGGTCACCATGGGCACTATTTCTGTGATTGCGGTTACCGTGGAGACTATAAGGATGGGAATGTCACAATGGGCAATATCACCATGAGCACTGTGAGCCTGGTCACTGTCACCATGAGAACTGTGACATTTGGCAGTGTCACAATGGAAACTGTCACCATGGGCACTGTCACCATGAGCACTATCAGCATGAGCATTGTCACCATGGGCACTTAACCATGAGCACTGTCACCATTGGCACTGTCCCCATGACCACAGTCACCATGAACACTATTACCATGTGCATTGTCACCATGACCACAGTCACCATGAGCACTATTACTGTGATTGCGGTCACCATGGAGACTATAACCATGGGCAGTGTCACAAGAGGCAGTATCACCGTGAGCACTGTCACCATGGACACTGTCACCATGGGCACTGTCACCATGGGAACTGTCACCGTGAAAAGTGTCACAAAGGGTACTATCACTATGGGTACTGTCACCACAGTATATTTCACTAAGAGCACTTTCACTTTGAGCATTATGACGATGAGCACAGTCACCATGAACACTGTCACCAAGTACACTGTCACCATGAACACTCTCAGCATGAGCACGGTCACCATGGCCATTGTCACCATGAGCACAGTCACCGTGTGCTCTATTACCTTGTTGCGGTCACCATGGAGACTATAACCATGGGACTGTCAAAATCGGCACTATATCCTTGAGCACTGTCACCATGAGAACTGTCACCAAGGGCACTGTCACCATGGGAACTATCACTATGAGCAATATCACCATGAGATCTGTCACCATGGGCAGTGTCAGCATTGCCACTGTCAACATGGGGTCTGTCACCTGGAGCACTGTCACCATGGGCCCAGTCACCATGGGCAATATCACCTTTAGCAGTGTCACCATGACCACAGTCACCATGAGCACTATTACCATGAGCATTGCCACCATGGGAATTGTCACCAAGAGCACTGTCACCATGAGCACGGTCACCATGGGCACTATTCCCGTGGTAGCGGTCAACATGGAGACTATAACCTTGGGACTGTCACAATGGGCACTATCACCATGGGTACGGTTACGATGGGCACTGTTACCGTGATTGCAGTGACCTTTCAGATTATAACCATGGGACTCTCACATCGGGCACTATCAGCATGAGCACTGTCACCATGGGCATTGTCACCCTTAGCACTGTCACCATGGACACTAACACCATGAGCACTGTTACCATGGGAACTGTCACCATGAGCACTATCACCATGGGCACTGTCACTATGAGCAATATCACCATGAGAACTGTCATCATGGGCACTGTCACCATAAGCACTGTCACCATGGGTACTATCACTCTCATCACTCTCACCATGAACACTATCACTATGAGCACGGTCACAATAGGCAGTATCACCATGAGCACTGTTGCCATGGCCACTGTTGCCATGGGCACTCTCACAAAGGGCACTGTCGCCATGAGCACTGTCACCATGGGCACTATTTCTGTGATTGCGGTTACCATGGAGTGTATAAGCATGGGAATGTCTCAATGGGCACTATCACAATGAGCACTGTGACCATAGTCACTGTCACCATGAGCACTGTCACATTGGGCAGTGTAACAATGGGCCCTGTCACCATCGGCTCTGTCACCATGATCACGGTCACCATGAGCACACTATTACTGTGATTGCGGTCACCATGGAAGCTATAACCATGGGCAGTGTCGCAATGGGCAGTATCACCATGAGCACTATCAAAATGAGCACTGTAACCAGAGCACTGTCACCATGGACACTGTCACCATGGGAACTGTCACCATGGGAACTGTCACCGTGAAAAGAGTCACAAAGGGTACTATCACTATGGGTAATATCACCACAGTATATTTCACTAAGAGCACTTTCACTGTCAGCATTGTGACCATGTGCACTATCACCATGAACAGTTTCACCATGAGTACTGTCACCATGGGCACTATCACCATGAGCACTGTTGCCAGGGGAACTCTCACTATGGGAACTGTCGCCATGAACACTGTCACTGTGAGTACTATCACCATGGGCACTGTTACCATGAGAACTGTCACCATGAGCATGGTCACCATGGGCACTATTTCCGTGACTGTGGTTATCATGGAGAGTATATACATGGGAATGTCACAATGGGCCATATCCCCATGAGCACTGTGACCATGAGCACTGTGACCATGGACACTGTTACCATGAGCACTGTCACATTGGGCAGTGTCACAATGTGAACTGTCACCATGGGCACTGTCACCAAGAGCACTGTCACCATGAGCACTGTCAGCATGAGCAATGTCACCATGGGCACTTAACCAGGAGCACTGTCACCATTGGCACTGTCACCATGACCACAGTCACCATGAGCACTATTACCATGAGCATTGTCACCATGGGCACTGTCACCATGGGAACTGTCACCGTGAAAAGGGTCACAAAGGGTACTATCACTATGGGTACTGTCACCACAGTATATTTCACAAAGAGCACTTGCACTGTGAGCATTGTGAACATGAGCACTGTCACCATGAATACTGTCACTATGGGCACTATCACCATGAACACTGTTGCCAGGGGCACTCTCACTATGGGCACGGTCGCCAAGAGCACTTTCACCATTGCCACTGTTACCATGAGCACTGTCACCATGAGCACGGTCACCATGGGCACTATTTCTGTGATTGCGGTTACCATGGAGACTGTAGGCATGGGAATGTCACAATGGGCACCATCACAAAGGGCACTGTGACCATGAGCATTGTAACCATAGTCACTGTCACCAAGAGCACTGTCACATTGGGCAGTGTAACAATGGACCCTGTCACCATGGGCTCTGTCACCATGAGCAATGTCACCATGGGCAATGTTACCATGAGCACTACCACCATTAGAACTGTCACCATGGGCACTGTCCGCCTTGGAACTATCACCATGGGCTCTGTCACCATGAGCACTGTCACCATGATCACAGTCACCATGGCCACTCTAACTGTGATTGCGGTCACCATGGAGACTATAACCATGTGCAGTGTCACAAGAGGCAGTATCAACATGAGCACTGTCACCATGGACACTTTCACCATGGGCATTGTCACCATGGGCATTCTCAACATGGGTACTATCACCATGAGCCGTTTCACCATGGGCACTACCACCATGAGCACCGTTGCCATGGGGACTGTCGCCATGGGCACTCTCACTATGGGCACTGTCGCCATGAGCACTGTCACCATGGGCACTATTGCCGTGATTCCACTTACCATGGAGACTATAAGCATGGGAATGTCACAATGGGCACTATCACCATGAGCACTGTGAGCCTGGTCACTGTCACCATGAGCACTGTGACATTGGGCAGTGTCACAGTGGAAACTGTCACCATGGGCACTGTCACCATGAGCACTATCAGCATGAGCAATGTCACCATGGCCA
The DNA here is from genome assembly GCF_026419965.1 of Kogia breviceps. Lineage (NCBI taxonomy): Eukaryota > Metazoa > Chordata > Mammalia > Artiodactyla > Physeteridae > Kogia > Kogia breviceps. The sequence continues at coordinate 402,611 of NW_026711555.1, read as the reverse complement.
CTTAACCATGAGCACTGTCACCATTGGCACTGTCACCATGACCACAGTCACCATGAACACTATTACCATGTGCATTGTCACCATGACCACAGTCACCATGAGCACTATTACCATGAGCATTGTCACCATGGGAATTGTCAACAGAGCACTGTCACCATGAGCACGGTCACCATGGGCATTATTACCGTGGTAGCGGTTACCATGGAGACTATAACCATGGGACTGTCACAATGGGCACTATCACCATGGGTAAGGTTACGATGGGCACTATTACCGTGATTGCAGTGACCATGGAGATTATAACCATGGGACTCTCACACCGGGCACTATCAGCATGAGCACTGTCACCATGAGCACTTTCTCCCTGAGTACTGTCTTCATGGACACGATCACCATGAGCACTGTCACCGTGGCCACTGTCACCATGGTTAGTGTTACCATTCGCACTATCACCATGAGCACGGTCACCGTGTGCACTACAACAGTGAATGTGGTCACCATGGACAGTATAAACATGGACACTGTCACAATGGGCACTGTCACCTTGAGAACTGTCACTATGGGCACTGTCGCCATGAGCACTGTAACCATGAGCACGATCACCATGGGCACTATTTCCGTGGTTGCGGTTACCATGGAGAATCTAAGCATGGGAATGTCACAATGGGAACTATCACCAGGAGCACTGTGACCATGAGCACAGTGACCATGGTCATTGTCACCATGAGCACTGTCACATTGGGCAGTGTCACAATCGGCCCTATCACCATGGGCTCTGTCACCATGAGCACTCTCACCATGGGCACTGTCACCATGGGCACTGTCAGCATTGGAACTGTCACCATGGGCTCTGTCAGCATGACCACTGTCACCATGATCACAGTCACCATGCGCACTATTACTGTGATTGCGGTCACCATGGAGACTATAACCATGGGAAGTGTCACAAGAGGCAGTATCACCGTGAGCACTGTCACCATGGACACTGTCACCATGGGCACTGTCACCATGGGAACTGTCACCGTGAAAAGTGTCACAAAGGGTACTATCACTATGGGTACTGTCACCACAGTATATTTCACTAAGAGCACTTTCACTTTGAGCATTATGACGATGAGCACAGTCACCATGAACACTGTCACCAAGTACACTGTCACCATGAACACTCTCAGCATGAGCACGGTCACCATGGCCATTGTCACCATGAGCACAGTCACCGTGTGCACTATTACCTTGATTGCGGTCACCATGGAGACTATAACCATGGGACTGTCAAAATCGGCACTATATCCTTGAGCACTGTCACCATGAGAACTGTCACCAAGGGCACTGTCACCATGGGAACTATCACTATGAGCAATATCACCATGAGAACTGTCACCATGGGCAGTGTCAGCATTGCCACTGTCAACATGGGGTCTGTCACCTGGAGCACTGTCACCATGGGCCCAGTCACATGGGCAATATCACCTTGAGCGGTGTCACCATGACCACAGTCACCATGAGCACAATTACCATGAGCATTGCCACCATGGGAATTGTCACCAAGAGCACTGTCACCATGAGCACGGTCACCATGGGCACTATTCCCGTGGTAGCGGTCAACATGGAGACTATAACCTTGGGACTGTCACAATGGGCACTATCACCATGGGTACGGTTACGATGGGCACTATTACCGTGATTGCAGTGACCTTTCAGATTATAACCATGGGACTCTCACATCGGGCACTATCAGCATGAGCACTGTCACCATGGGCATTGTCACCCTTAGCACTGTCACCATGGACACTAACACCATGAGCACTGTTACCATGGGAACTGTCACCATGAGCACTATCACCATGGGCACTGTCACTATGAGCAATATCACCATGAGAACTGTCATCATGGGCACTGTCAGCCTTGCCACTGTCACCATGGGCCCAGTCACCATGGGCACTATCTCCTTGATCAGTGTCACCATGATCAGTGTCGCCATGGGCACAGTCAGCATTGGAACTGTCACCATGGGCTCTGTCACCATGAACACTGTCACCATGATCACGGTCACCATGGGAACTATTACTTTGATTGCGGTCACCATGGAGACTATAACCATGGGCAGTGTCACACTGTGCAGTATCACCATGAGCACTATCACAATGAGCACTGTCACCATGAGCAATCTTTCCATGAGCACTGTCACCATGAGCACTGTCACCGTGGACACTGTCACCCTGGGGACTGTCACCATGGGAACTGTCACCGTTAAAAGTGTCACAAAGGATAATATCACTATGGGTACTGTCACCACCGTATATTTCACAAAGACCACTTTCACTGTGAGCATTGTGACTATGGGCACTGTCGCCATGCGCTCTGTCACTATGAGCACTGTCACCATGGGCACTATCACCATGAGCACTGTGACCATGGTCACTGTCACCATGAGCACTGTCACACTGGGCAGTGTCACAATGGGAACTGTCACCATGGGCACTGTCACCATGAGCACTATCAGCATGAGCAATGTCACCATGGGTACTGAACGATGAGCACTGTCACCATTGGCACTCTCACCATGACCACAGTCACCATGAACACTATTACCATGAAGATTGTCACCATGGGAATTGTCACCATGAGCACTGTTACCATGAGCACGGTCACCATGGGCACTATTACCGTGGTAGCGGTCACCATGGAGACTATAACCATGGGACTGTCACAATGGGCACTATCACCCTGGGGACGGTTACGATGGGCCCTATTACCGTGATGGCAGTGACCATGTAGATTATAAGCATGGGACTCTCACATCGGGCACTATCAGCATGAGCACTGTCACCATGGGCACTGGCACCATGGACACTATCACCATGGACACTATCACCATGAGCACTGTCACCGTGGACACTGTCACCATGGTTATTGTCACCATTAGCACTATCACCATGAGCACGGTCACCGTGTGCACTATAAGAGTGAAAGCGGTCACCATGGACAATATAAACATGGACACTGTCACAATGGGCACTGTCACCATGAGTACTGTCACTTTGGGCACTGTTGCCATGAGCACTGTCACCAGAGGCACTGTCACCATGAGCACTGTCACCATGAGCACGATCACCTTGGGCACTATTTCCGTGGTTACGGTTACCATGGAGAATATAAGCATGGGAATGTCACAATGGGAACTATCCCCAGGAGCACTGTGACCATGAGCACTGTGACCATGGTCATTGTCACCATGAGCACTGTCACATTGGGCAGTGTCACAATCGGCCCTGTCGCCATGGGCTCTGTCACCATGAGCACTGTCACATTGGGCACTGTCACCATGACCACTATCACCATGGGCACTGTCACTATGAACAATATCACCATGAGTACTGTCACCATGAGCACGATCACCATGGGCACTATTTCCGTGGTTGCGGTTACCATGGAGAATATAAGCATGGGAATGTCACACTGGGAAATATCACCAGGAGCACTGTGACCACGGTCATTGTCACCATGAGCACTGTCACATTGGGCAGTGTCACAATCGGCCCTATCACCATGGGCTCTGTCACCATGAGCACTTTCACCATGGGCACTGTCACTATGAGCAATATTACCATGAGAACTGTGTCCATCGGCACTGTCAGCATTGCCACTGTCACCATGAGCACTGTCACCATGTGCCCAGTCACCATGGGCACTATCACCATGAGCAATATTACAATGAGCTCTGTCACCATGAGCACTGTTTCCATGGGCACTGTCACCGTGAGCATTGTCACCATGATAACGGTCACAATGGGCACTATTACCGTGATTGCGGTCACCAATGAGATTATAACCATGTGAACTGTCACAATGGACACGGTCACCATGGGCATTGTCACCATGGGCATTTTCACCTTGGGTACTGTCACCATGAGCACTGTTGCCATGGGCACTGTTGCCATGGGCACTCTCACTATGGGCACTGTCGCCATGAGCACTGTCACCATGGGCACTATTTCCATGACTGTGGTTACCATGGAGACTATAAGCATGGGAATGTCACAATGGGCACTATCACAATGAGCACTGTGACCATGAGCATTGTAACCATAGTCACTGTCACCATGAGCACTGTCACATTGGGCATTGTAACAATGGACCCTGGCTCTGTCAGCATGACCACTGTCACCATGATCACAGTCACCATGCGCACTATTACTGTGATTGCGGTCACCATGGAGACTATATCCATGGGCAGTGTCACAAGAGGCAGTATCACCATGAGCACTGTCACCATGGACACTGTCACCATGGGCACTGTCACCATGGGAACTGTCACCGTGAAAAGTGTCACAAAGGGTACTATCACTATGGGTACTGTCACCACAGTATATTTCACTAAGAGCACTTTCACTTTGAGCATTATGACGATGAGCACAGTCACCATGAACACTGTCACCAAGTACACTGTCGCCATGAACACTCTCAGCATGAGCACGGTCACCATGACCATTGTCACCATGAGCACAGTCACCGTGTGCACTATTACCTTGATTGCGGTCACCATGGAGACTATAACCATGGGACTGTCCAAATCGGCACTATATCCTTGAGCACTGTCACCATGAGAACTGTCACCAAGGGCACTCTCACCATGGGAACTATCACTATGAGCAATATCACCATGAGAACTGTCACCATGGGCAGTGTCAGCATTGCCACTGCCAACATGGGCTCTGTCTCCTGGAGCACTGTCACCATGGGCCCAGTCACCATGGGCAATATCACCTTGAGCAGTGTCACCATGACCACAGTCACCATGAGCACTATTACCTTGAGCATTGCCACCATGGTAATTGTCACCAAGAGCACTGTCACCATGAGCACGGTCACCATGGGCACTATTCCCGTGGTAGCGGTCAACATGGAGACTATAACCTTGGGACTGTCACAATGGTCACTATCACCATGGGTACGGTTACGATGGGCACTATTACCGTGATTGCAGTGACCTTTCAGATTATAACCATGGGACTCTCACATCGGGCACTATCACCATGAGCACAGTCACCATGGGAACTGTCACCATGACTACTATCACCATGGGCACTGTCACTATGAGCAATATCACCATGAGAACTGTCATCATGGGCACTGTCAGCCTTGCCACTGTCACCATGGGCCCAGTCACCATGGGCACTATCACCTTGATCAGTGTCACCATGATCAGTGTCGCCATGGGCACAGTCAGCATTGGAACTGTCACCATGGGCTCTGTCACCATGAGCACTGTCACCATGATCACGGTTACCATGGGAACTATTACTTTGATTGCGGTCACCATGGAGACTATAACCATGGGCAGTGTCACAATGTGCAGTATCACCATGAGCACTATCACAATGAGCACTGTCACCATGTGCAATCTTTCCATGAGCACTGTCACCATGAGCACTGTCACCATGGACACTGTCACCCTGGGCACTGACACCATGGGAACTGTCACCGTGAAAAGTGTCACAAAGGATAATATCACTATGGGTACTGTCACCACCGTATATTTCACAAAGACCACTTTCACTGTGAGCATTGTGAGTATGGGCACTGTCGCCATGAGCTCTGTCACTATGAGCACTGTCACCATGGGCACTATCACCATGAGCACTGTGACCATGGTCACTGTCACCATGAGCACTGTCACACTGGGCAGTGTCACAATGGGAACTGTCACCATGGGCACTGTCACCGAGAGCACTGTCACCATGAGCACTATCAGCATGAGCAATGTCACCATGGGTACTGAACGATGAGCACTGTCACCATTGGCACTGTCACCATGACCACAGTCACCATGAAAACTATTACCATGAGGACTGTCACCATGGGAATTGTCACCATGAGCACTGTTACCATGAGCATGGTCACCAAGGGCACTATTACCGTGGTAGCGGTAACCATGGAGACTATAACCATAGGACTGTCACAATGGGCACTATCACCATGGGTATGGTTACGATGGGCACTATTACCGTGATTGCAGTGACCATGGAGATTATACGCAGGGGACTCTCACATCGGGCACTATCAGCATGAGCACAGTCACCATGGGCACTGTCACACTGAGCACTGTCACCATGGAAACGATCACTATGAGCACTGTCACCGTGGACACTGTCACGATGGTAACTGTCACCATTAACACTATCACCATGAGCACGGTCACCGTGTGCACTCTAACAGTGATGGCGGTCACCATGGACAATATAAACATGGACACTGTCACAATGGGCACTGTCGCCATGAGCACTGTCACTATGGGCACTGTCGCCATGAGCACTGTCACCATGAGCACTGTCACCATGAGCATGATCACCATGGACACTATTTCCGTGGTTACAGTTACCATGGAGAATATAAGCATGGGAATGTCACAATGGGAACTATCACTAGGAGCACTGTGACCATGACCAATGTGACCATGTCACATTGGGCAGTGTCACAATCGGGCCTGTCGCCATGGGCTCTGTCACCATGAGCACTGTCACCATGGGCACTGTCACCATGACAACTATCACCATGGGCATTGTCACTATGAACAATATCACCATGAGAAATGTCACCATGGGCACTGTCACCATGTGCCCAGTCCCCATGGAAACTATCACTTTGATTGCAGTCACCATGGAGACTATAACCCTCGGAAGTGTCACAATGTGCAGTATCACCATGAGCACTATCACAATGAGCACTGTCACCATGAGCAATCTTTCCATGAGCACGGTCACCATGAGCACTGTCACCATGAGCACTGTCACCATGGGAACTGTCACCGTGAAAAGTGTCACAAAGGGTACTATCACTATGGGTACTGTCACCACAGTATATTTCACTAAGAGCACTTTCACTTTGAGCATTATGACGATGAGCACAGTCACCATGAACACTGTCACCAAGTACACTGTCACCATGAACACTCTCAGCATGAGCACGGTCACCATGGCCATTGTCACCATGAGCACAGTCACCGTGTGCTCTATTACCTTGATTGCGGTCACCATGGAGACTATAACCATGGGACTGTCAAAATCGGCACTATATCCTTGAGCACTGTCACCATGAGAACTGTCACCAAGGGCACTGTCACCATGGGAACTATCACTATGAGCAATATCACCATGAGATCTGTCACCATGGGCAGTGTCAGCATTGCCACTGTCAACATGGGGTCTGTCACCTGGAGCACTGTCACCATGGGCCCAGTCACCATGGGCAATATCACCTTGAGCAGTGTCACCATGACCACAGTCACCATGAGCACTATTACCATGAGCATTGCCACCATGGGAATTGTCACCAAGAGCACTGTCACCATGAGCACGGTCACCATGGGCACTATTCCCGTGGTAGCGGTCAACATGGAGACTATAACCTTGGGACTGTCACAATGGGCACTATCACCATGGGTACGGTTACGATGGGCACTGTTACCGTGATTGCAGTGACCTTTCAGATTATAACCATGGGACTCTCACATCGGGCACTATCAGCATGAGCACTGTCACCATGGGCATTGTCACCCTTAGCACTGTCACCATGGACACTAACACCATGAGCACTGTTACCATGGGAACTGTCACCATGAGCACTATCACCATGGGCACTGTCACTATGAGCAATATCACCATGAGAACTGTCATCATGGGCACTGTCACCATAAGCACTGTCACCATGGGTACTATCACTCTCATCACTCTCACCATGAACACTATCACTATGAGCACGGTCACAATAGGCAGTATCACCATGAGCACTGTTGCCATGGCCACTGTTGCCATGGGCACTCTCACAAAGGGCACTGTCGCCATGAGCACTGTCACCATGGGCACTATTTCTGTGATTGCGGTTACCATGGAGTGTATAAGCATGGGAATGTCTCAATGGGCACTATCACAATGAGCACTGTGACCATAGTCACTGTCACCATGAGCACTGTCACTTTGGGCAGTGTAACAATGGGCCCTGTCACCATCGGCTCTGTCACCATGATCACGGTCACCATGAGCACACTATTACTGTGATTGCGGTCACCATGGAAGCTATAACCATGGGCAGTGTCGCAATGGGCAGTATCACCATGAGCACTATCAAAATGAGCACTGTAACCAGAGCACTGTCACCATGGACACTGTCACCATGGGCACTGTCACCATGGGAACTGTCACCGTGAAAAGAGTCACAAAGGGTACTATCACTATGGGTAATATCACCACAGTATATTTCACTAAGAGCACTTTCACTGTCAGCATTGTGACCATGTGCACTATCACCATGAACAGTTTCACCATGAGTACTGTCACCATGGGCACTATCACCATGAGCACTGTTGCCAGGGGAACTCTCACTATGGGAACTGTCGCCATGAACACTGTCACTGTGAGTACTATCACCATGGGCACTGTTACCATGAGAACTGTCACCATGAGCATGGTCACCATGGGCACTATTTCCGTGACTGTGGTTATCATGGAGAGTATATACATGGGAATGTCACAATGGGCAATATCCCCATGAGCACTGTGACCATGAGCACTGTGACCATGGACACTGTTACCATGAGCACTGTCACATTGGGCAGTGTCACAATGTGAACTGTCACCATGGGCACTGTCACCAAGAGCACTGTCACCATGAGCACTGTCAGCATGAGCAATGTCACCATGGGCACTTAACCAGGAGCACTGTCACCATTGGCACTGTCACCATGACCACAGTCACCATGAGCACTATTACCATGAGCATTGTCACCATGGGCACTGTCACCATGGGAACTGTCACCGTGAAAAGGGTCACAAAGGGTACTATCACTATGGGTACTGTCACCACAGTATATTTCACTAAGAGCACTTGCACTGTGAGCATTGTGAACATGAGCACTGTCACCATGAATACTGTCACTATGGGCACTATCACCATGAACACTGTTGCCAGGGGCACTCTCACTATGGGCACGGTCGCCAAGAGCACTTTCACCATTGCCACTGTTACCATGAGCACTGTCACCATGAGCACGGTCACCATGGGCACTATTTCTGTGATTGCGGTTACCATGGAGACTGTAGGCATGGGAATGTCACAATGGGCACCATCACAAAGGGCACTGTGACCATGAGCATTGTAACCATAGTCACTGTCACCAAGAGCACTGTCACATTGGGCAGTGTAACAATGGACCCTGTCACCATGGGCTCTGTCACCATGAGCAATGTCACCATGGGCAATGTTACCATGAGCACTACCACCATTAGAACTGTCACCATGGGCACTGTCCGCCTTGGAACTATCACCATGGGCTCTGTCACCATGAGCACTGTCACCATGATCACAGTCACCATGGCCACTCTAACTGTGATTGCGGTCACCATGGAGACTATAACCATGTGCAGTGTCACAAGAGGCAGTATCAACATGAGCACTGTCACCATGGACACTTTCACCATGGGCATTGTCACCATGGGCATTCTCAACATGGGTACTATCACCATGAGCCGTTTCACCATGGGCACTACCACCATGAGCACCGTTGCCATGGGGACTGTCGCCATGGGCACTCTCACTATGGGCACTGTCGCCATGAGCACTGTCACCATGGGCACTATTGCCGTGATTCCACTTACCATGGAGACTATAAGCATGGGAATGTCACAATGGGCACTATCACCATGAGCACTGTGAGCCTGGTCACTGTCACCATGAGCACTGTGACATTGGGCAGTGTCACAATGGAAACTGTCACCATGGGCACTGTCACCATGAGCACTATCAGCATGAGCAATGTCACCATGGCCACTTAACCATGAGCACTGTCACCATTGGCACTGTCACCATGAACACAGTCACCATGAACACTATTACCATGTGCATTGTCACCATGACCACAGTCACCATGAGCACTATTACCATGAGCATTGTCACCATGGGAATTGTCAACAGAGCACTGTCACCATGAGCACGGTCACCATGGGCATTATTACCGTGGTAGCGGTTACCATGGAGACTATAACCATGGGACTGTCACAATGGGCACTATCACCATGGGTAAGGTTACGATGGGCACTATTACCGTGATTGCAGTGACCATGGAGATTATAACCATGGGACTCTCACACCGGGCACTATCAGCATGAGCACTGTCACCATGAGCACTTTCTCCCTGAGTACTGTCTTCATGGACACGATCACCATGAGCACTGTCACCGTGGCCACTGTCACCATGGTTAGTGTTACCATTCGCACTATCACCATGAGCACGGTCACCGTGTGCACTACAACAGTGAATGTGGTCACCATGGACAGTATAAACATGGACACTGTCACAATGGGCACTGTCACCTTGAGAACTGTCACTATGGGCACTGTCGCCATGAGCACTGTAACCATGAGCACGATCACCATGGGCACTATTTCCGTGGTTGCGGTTACCATGGAGAATCTAAGCATGGGAATGTCACAATGGGAACTATCCCCAGGAGCACTGTGACCATGAGCACTGTGACCATGGTGATTGTCACCATGAGCACTGTCACATTGGGCAGTGTCACAATCGGCCCTATCACCATGGGCTCTGTCACCATGAGCAGTGTCACCATGGGCACTGTCACCATGGGCACTGTCAGCATTGGAAGTGTCACCATGGGCTCTGTCAGCATGACCACTGTCACCATGATCACACTCACCATGCGCACTATTACTGTGATTGCGGTCACCATGGAGACTAAAACTATGGGCAGTGTCACAAGAGGCAGTATCACCGTGAGCACTGTCACCATGGACACTGTCACCATGGGCACTGTCACCATGGGAACTGTCACCGTGAAAAGTGTCACAAAGGGTACTATCACTATGGGTAATGTCACCACAGTATATTTCACAAAGAGCACTTTCACTGTGAGCATTGCGACCATGAGCACTATCACCATGAACACTGTCACCATGAGTACTGTCACCATGAGTACTATCACCATGAGCACTGTTTCCAGGGGCACTCTCACTATGGGCACTGTCGTCATGAGCACTGTCACTATGAGCACTGTCACCATGGACACTGTCACCATGGGCACTGTCACCATGGGAACTGTCACCGTGAAAAGTGTCACAAAGGATAATATCACTATGGGTAATGTCACCACAGTATATTTCACAAAGAGCACTTTCACTGTGAGCATTGTGACCATGAGCACTTTCAACATAAACACACTCCCCATGAGCACTGATTCCATGGGCACTGTCACCACGAGCACTGTCACCATGGGCATTGTCACCACAGGCACTATTACCATGATTGCGGTCAACATGGTGAATATAACCATGGACACTGTCACAACGGGCACTCTCACCATGAGCACTGTCACCGTGGGCACTGTCACCATGAGCACTCTAACCATGAGCACTCTCAAAAGGGGAACTATCACTGTGATAATTGTCACCATGGGCACTGTCACCGTAGGCAATATAACCATGTGTACTGTCACCATGAGCACTGTCACCTTGGGAACCGTCACCATTGGTACTATTACCATGAGCACTATCACCATGAGCACGGTCTCCATGGGCATTTTCACCGAGATTGCGGTCACCATGGTGACTATAACCATCGGCACTCTCACAAAGGGCTTTATCACGAGAACTATCACCATTAGCACTGTCACCATGAGCACTGTTACCATGGGCACTGTCACCATGAGCCCTCTCACCAAGGGAACTGTCACCGTGAACTCTGTCCCAATGGGTACTATTGCCATGCGTACTGTCACCATGGTATATTTCACTAAGAGCATTATCACTGTGAGCATTGTTACCATGAGCACGGGCACCTTGAACACTGTGAGAAAGTACACTGGCTCCATGAACACTCTCACCATGAGCACTGTCACCATGGGCTCTGTCACCATCAGAACTGTCACCATGGGCACTGTCAGCATTGCCGCTGTCACCATGAGCACTGTCACCATGGGCCCATTTAACATGGGCACTATCAACTTGAGCATGGTCACCATGAGCACTTTCGCCATGGGCACTGTGACCATGAGCACTATCACCATGAGAACTGTCACCAAAGGCATTGTCATCATTGGAACTCTCACCATGGGCACTGTCACCATGAGCACTGTCACCAAGGACACTGTCACCATGGGCACTGTCACCATGGGAACTGTCACCGTGAAAAGGGTCACAAAGGGTACTATCACTATGGGTACTGTCACCACAGTATATTTCACTAAGAGCACTTGCACTGTGAGCATTGTGACCATGAGCAGTGTCACCATGAATACTGTCACTATGGGCACTATCACCATGAACACTGTTGCCAGGGGCACTCTCACTATGGGCACGGTCGCTAAGAGCACTTTCACCATTGCCACTGTTACCATGAGCACTGTCACCATGAGCACGGTCACCATGGGCACTATTTCTGTGATTGCGGTTACCATGGAGACTGTAGGCATGGGAATGTCACAATGGGCACCATCACAAAGGGCACTGTGACCATGAGCATTGTAACCATACTCACTGTCACCAAGAGCACTGTCACATTGGGCAGTGTAACAATGCACCCTGTCACCATGGGCTCTGTCACCATGAGCAATGTCACCATGGGCAATGTTACCATGAGCACTACCACCATTAGAACTGTCACCATGGGCAGTGTCCGCCTTGGAACTATCACCATGGTCTCTGTCACCATGAACACTGTCACCATGATCACGTTCACCATGGCCACTCTAACTGTGATTGCGGTCACCATGGAGACTATAACCATGTGCAGTGTCACAAGAGGCAGTATCACCATGAGCACTGTCACCATGGACACTTTCACCATGGGCATTGTCACCATGGGCATTCTCAACATGGGTACTATCACCATGAGCAGTTTCACCATGGGCACTATCACCATGAGCACTGTTGCCATGGGCACTGTCGCCATGGGCACTCTCACTATGGGCACTGTCGCCATGAGCACTGTCACCATGTGCACTATTTCCGTGATTCCACTTACCATGGAGACTATAAGCATGGGAATGTCACAATGGGCACTATCACCATGAGCACTGTGAGCCTGGTCACTGTCACCATGAGCACTGTGACATTGGGCAGTGTCACAATGGAAACTGTCACCATGGGCACTGTCACCATGAGCACTATCAGCATGAGCAATGTCACCATGGCCACTTAACCATGAGCACTGTCACCATTGGCACTGTCACCATGAACACAGTCACCATGAACACTATTACCATGTGCATTGTCACCATGACCACAGTCACCATGAGCACTATTACCATGAGCATTGTCACCATGGGAATTGTCAACAGAGCACTGTCACCATGAGCACGGTCACCATGGGCATTATTACCGTGGTAGCGGTTACCATGGAGACTATAACCATGGGACTGTCACAATGGGCACTATCACCATGGGTACGGTTACGATGGGCACTATTACCGTGATTGCAGTGACCATGGAGATTATAACCATGGGACTCTCACATCGGGCACTATCAGCATGAGCACTCTCACCATGAGCACTGTTGCCATGGGCACTCTCAGTATGGGCACTGTCGCCATGAGCACTATCACCATGGGCACTATTTCTGTGATTGCGGTTACCATGAAGACTATAAGCATGGGAATATCACAATGGGCACTATTACAATGAGCACTGTGACCATGTGCATTGTGACCATAGTCATTGTCACCAAGAGCACTGTCACATTGGGCAGTGTAACAATGGACCCTTTCACCATGGGTTCTGTCACCATGAGCAATGTCACCATGGGCACTGTCAGCATTGGAACTGTCACTATGGGCTCTGTCACCATGAGCACTGTCACCATGAGCACTGTCACAATGAGCACGATCACCATGGGCACTATTTCCGTGGTTACGGTTACCATGGAGAATATAAGCATGGGAATGTCACAATGGGAACTATCACCAGGAGCACTGTGACCATGACCACTGTGACCATGGTCATTGTCACCATGAGCACTTTCGCCATGGGCACTGTCACCATGAGCACTATCACCATGGGCACTGTCACTATGAACAATATCAACATGAGAATTGTCACCATGGGCACTGTCAGCATTGCCACTATCACCATGGGCTCTGTCAACATGAGCACTGTCACCATGGACACTGTCACCCTGGGCACTGTCACCATGGGAACTGTCACCGTGAAAAGTGTCACAAAGGATAATATCACTATGGGTACTGTCACCACCGTATATTTCACAAAGACCACTTTCACTGTGAGCATTGTGACTATGGGCACTGTCGCCATGAGATCTGTCACTATGAGCACTGTCACCATGGGCACTATCACCATGAGCACTGTGACCATGGTCACTGTCACCATGAGCACTGTCACACTGGGCAGTGTCACAATGGGAACTGTCACCATGGGCACTGTCACCGAGAGCACTGTCACCATGAGCACTATCAGCATGAGCAATGTCACCATGGGTACTGAACGATGAGCACTGTCACCATGGGCACTGTCACCATGACCACAGTCACCATGAACACTATTACCATGAGGACTGTCACCATGGGAATTGTCACCATGAGCACTGTTACCATGAGCATGGTCATCATGGGCACTATTACCGTGGTAGCGGTAACCATGGAGACTATAACCATAGGACTGTCACAATGGGCACTATCACCATGGGTATGGTTAGGATGGGCACTATTACCGTGATTGCAGTGACCATGGAGATTATACGCAGGGGACTCTCACATCGGGCACGATCAGCATGAGCACAGTCACCATGGGCACTGTCACACTGAGCACTGTCACCATGGAAACGATCACTATGAGCACTGTCACCGTGGACACTGTCACGATGGTAACTGTCACCATTAACACTATCACCATGAGCACGGTCACCGTGTGCACTCTAACAGTGATGGCCCTCACCATGGACAATATAAACATGGACACTGTCACAATGGGCACTGTCGCCATGAGCACTGTCACTATGGGCACTGTCGCCATGAGCACTGTCACCATGAGCACTGTCACCATGAGCATGATCACCATGGACACTATTTCCGTGGTTACAGTTACCATGGAGAATATAAGCATGGGAATGTCACAATGGGAACTATCACTAGGAGCACTGTGACCATGACCAATGTGACCATGTCACATTGGGCAGTGTCACAATCGGGCCTGTCGCCATGGGCTCTGTCACCATGAGCACTGTCACCATGGGCACTGTCACCATGACAACTATCACCATGGGCATTGTCACTATGAACAATATCACCATGAGAAATGTCACCATGGGCACTGTCACCATGTGCCCAGTCCCCATGGAAACTATCACATTGATTGCGTCACCATGGAGACTATAACCCTCGGCAGTGTCACAATGTGCAGTATCACCATGAGCACTATCACAATGAGCACTGTCACCATGAGCAATCTTTCCATGAGCAGCGTCACCATGAGCACTGTCACCATAAGCACTGTCACCATGGACACTGTCACCATGGGCACTGTCACCATGGGAACTGTCACCGTGAAAAGTGTCACAAAGGGTCATATCACTATGGGTAATGTCACCACAGTATATTTCACAAAGAGCACTTTCACTGTGAGCATTGCGACCATGAGCACTATCACCATGAACACTGTCACCATGAGTACTGTCACCATGAGTACCATCACCATGAGCACTGTTTCCAGGGGCACTCTCACTATGGGCATTGTCGCCATGAGCACTGTCACTATGAGCACTGTCACCATGGGCACTGTTACCATGAGCACTGTCACCATGAGCACGGTCACCATGGGCACTATTTCTGTGATTGCGGTTACCGTGGAGACTATAAGGATGGGAATGTCACAATGGGCACTATCACCATGAGCACTGTGAGCCTGGTCACTGTCACAATGAGCACTGTGACATTGGGCAGTGTCACAATGGAAACTGTCACCATGGGCACTGTCACCATGAGCACTATCAGCATGAGCATTGTCACCATGGGCACTTAACCATGAGCACTGTCACCATTGGCACTGTCCCCATGACCACAGTCACCATGAACACTATTACCATGTGCATTGTCACCATGACCACAGTCACCATGAGCACTATTACCATGAGCATTGTCACCATGGGAATTGTCAACAGAGCACTGTCACCATGAGCACGGTCACCATGGGCATTATTACCGTGGTAGCGGTTACCATGGAGACTATAACCATGGGACTGTCACAATGGGCAATATCACCATGGGTATGGTTATGATGGGCACTATTACCGTGATTGCAGTGACCCTGGAGATTATAACCATGGGACTCTCACATCGGGCACTATCAGCATGAGCACTGTCACCATGGGCACTTTCACCCTGAGTACTGTCTCCATGGACACGATCACCATGAGCACTGTCACCGTGGCCACTGTCACCATGGTTAATGTCACCATTCGCACTATCACCATGAGCACGGTCACCGTGTGCACTATAACAGTGAATGTGGTCACCATGGACAGTATAAACATGGACACTGTCACAAAGGGCACTGTCACCTTGAGAACTGTCACTATGGGCACTGTCGCCATGAGCACTGTAACCATGAGCACGATCACCATGGGCACTATTTCCGTGGTTGCGGTTACCATGGAGAATCTAAGCATGGGAATGTCACAATGGGAACTATCCCCAGGAGCACTGTGACCATGAGCACTGTGACCATGGTCATTGTCACCATGAGCACTGTCACATTGGGCAGTGTCACAATCGGCCCTATCCCCATGGGCTCTGTCACCATGAGCACTGTCACCATGGGGACTCTCACCATGAGCACTATCACCATGGGCACTGTCACTATGAGAAATATCACCATGAGAACTGTCACCATGGGCACTGTCACCATGAGCACTGTCAACATGTGCCCAGTCGCCATGGGCACTATCACCATGAGCACTATCACAATGAGCACTGTCACCATGAGCACTGTTTCCACGGGCACTGTCACCATCAGCATTGTCACCATGATAACGGTCACAATGGGCACTATTACCGTGATTGCGGTCACCATGGAGATTATAACCATGTGAACTGTCACAATGGACATTCTCACCATGGGCATTGTCACCATGGGCATTCTCACCATGGGTACTGTCACCATGAGCAGTTTCACCATGGGCACTCTCACCATGAGCACTGTCGCCATGGGCACTCTCACTATGGGCACTGTCGCCATGAGCACTGTCACCATGGGCACTATTTCCGTGATTCCACTTACCATGGAGACTATAAGCATGGGAATGTCACAATGGGCACTATCACAATGAGCACTGTGACCATGAGCATTGTGACCATAGTCACTGTCACCAAGAGCACTGTCACATTGGGCAGTGTAACAATGGACCCTGTCACCATGGGCTCTGTCACCATGAGCAATGTCACCATGGGCACTGTTACCATGAGCACTATCACCATTAGAACTGTCACCATGGGCACTGTCAGCATTGGAACTGTCACCATGGGCTCTGTCACCATGAGCACTGTCACCATGATCACGGGCACCATGGGCAATATTACTGTGATTGCGGTCACCATGGAGACTATAACCATGGGCAGTGTCACAATGGGCAGTATCACCATGAGCACTATCACAATGAGCACTGTCACCATGAGCACTGTCACCATGGACACTGTCACCATGGGCACTGTCACCATGGGAACTGTCACCGTGAAAAGAGTCACAAAGGGTACTATCACTATGGGTAATGTCACCACAGTATATTTCACTAAGAGCACTTTCACTGTCAGCGTTGTGACCATGCGCACTATCACCATGAACAGTTTCACCATGAGTACTGTCACCATGGGCACTATCACCATGAGCACTGTTGCCAGGGGAACTCTCACTATGGGAACTGTCGCCATGAGCACTGTCACTGTGAGTACTGTCACCATGGGCACTGTTACCATGAGAACTGTCACCATGGGCACGGTCACCATGGGCACTATTTCCGTGACTGTGGTTATCATGGAGAGTATATACATGGGAATGTCACAATGAGCACTATCCCCATGAGCACTGTGACCATGGACACTGTTAACATGAGCACTGTCACATTGGGCAGTGTCACAATGTGAACTGTCACCATGGGCACTGTCACCAAGAGCACTGTCACCATGAGCACTGTCAGCATGAGCAATGTCACCATGGGCACTGAACCATGAGCACTGTCACCATTGGCACTGTCACCATGACCACAGTCATCATGAGCACTATTACCATGAGCATTGTCACCATGGGAATTGTCACCATGAGCACTGTCACCATGAGCATGGTCACCGTGTTCCATATTACCGTGGTAGCGGTCACCATGGAGACTATAACCATGGGACTGTCACAATGGGCACTATCACCATGGGTATGGTTACGATGGGCCCTATTACCGTGATGGCAGTAACCATGTAGATTATAACCATGGGATTTTCACATCGGGCACTATCAGCATGAACACTGTCACGACGAGCACTGTCACCATGGACACTATCACCATGGGCACTGTCACCGTGGACATTGTCACCATGGGTATTGTCACCATTAGCACTAGCACCATGAGCACCGTCACCATGTGCACTATAACAGTGATTGCGGTCACAATGGACAATATAAACATGGACTCTGTCACAATGGGCACAGTCACCAAGGGCACTGTAACCATGAGCACCCTCACCATTGACTCTGTCACCATGAGCACTCTCACCGTAGGCACTGTCACCTTGAGCACTGTCACCATGGGCACTGTCGCCATGAGAACTCTCACCATGGGCATTATCACCATGAGCACTGCCACAATGGGCACTGTCACCATAAGCACTATCAACATCGGCACTGTCACCATGAGCAATATCAAGATCACAAGGGTAACTAAGGGCAATATTACTGTGATTACCGTCACCATGGAGACTATAACCATGGGCACTGTCACAATGGGCACTATCACCATGAGCACGATCGCCATGAGCACTCTCACCATGGGCACTGTCACCATAAGCACTGTCACCATGGGTACTATCACTCTCATCACTCTCACCATGAACACTATCACTATGAGCACGGTCACAATAGGCAGTATCACCATGAGCACTGTTGCCATGGCCACTGTTGCCATGGGCACTCTCACAAAGGGCACTGTCGCCATGAGCACTGTCAACATGGGCACTATTTCCGTGATTGCGGTTACCATGGAGTGTATAAGCATGGGAATGTCTCAATGGGCACTATCACAATGAGCACTGTGACCATAGTCACTGTGACCATGAGCACTGTCACATTGGGCAGTGTAACAATGGGCCCTGTCACCATCGGCTCTGTCACCATGAGCACTGTCACCATGATCACGGTCACCATGAGCACACTATTACTGTGATTGCGGTCACCATGGAGACTATAACCATGGGCAGTGTCGCAATGGGCAGTATCACCATGAGCACTATCAAAATGAGCACTGTCACCAGAGCACTGTCACCATGGACACTGTCACCATGGGAACTGTCACCATGGGAACTGTCACCGTGAAAAGAGTCACAAAGGGTACTATCACTATGGATAATGTGGTAATGTCACCACAGTATATTTCACTAAGAGCACTTTCACTGTCAGCATTGTGACCATGAGCACTATCACCATGAACAGTTTCACTATGAGTACTGTCACCATGGGCACTATCACCATGAGCACTGTTGCCAGGGGAACTCTCACTATGGGAACTGTCGCGATGAGCACTGTCACTGTGAGTACTGTCACCATGGGCACTGTTACAATGAGAACTGTCACCATGAGCATGGTCACCATGCCACTATTTCCGTGACTGTGGTTATCATGTAGAGTATATACATGGGAATGTCACAATGGGCACTATCCCCATGAGCACTGTGACCATGAGCACTGTGACCATGGACACTGTTACCATGAGCACTGTCACATTGGGCAGTGTCACAATGGGAACTGTCACCATGGGCACTGTCACGAAGAGCACTGTCACCATGAGCACTGTCAGCATGAGCAATGTCACCATGGGCACTTAACCAGGAGCACTGTCACCATTGGCACTGTCACCATGACCACAGTCACCATGAGCACTATTACCATGAGCATTGTCACCATGGGCACTGTCACCATGGGAACTGTCACCGTGAAAAGGGTCACAAAGGGTACTATCACTATGGGTACTGTCACCACAGTATATTTCACTAAGAGCACTTGCACTGTGAGCATTGTGAACATGAGCACTGTCACCATGAATACTGTCACTATGGGCACTATCACCATGAACACTGTTGCCAGGGGCACTCTCACTATGGGCACGGTCGCCAAGAGCACTTTCACCATTGCCACTGTTACCATGAGCACTGTCACCATGAGCACGGTCACCATGGGCACTATTTCTGTGATTGCGGTTACCATGGAGACTGTAGGCATGGGAATGTCACAATGGGCACCATCACAAAGGGCACTGTGACCATGAGCATTGTAACCATAGTCACTGTCACCAAGAGCACTGTCACATTGGGCAGTGTAACAATGGACCCTGTCACCATGGGCTCTGTCACCATGAGCAATGTCACCATGGGCAATGTTACCATGAGCACTACCACCATTAGAACTGTCACCATGGGCACTGTCCGCCTTGGAACTATCACCATGGGCTCTGTCACCATGAGCACTGTCACCATGATCACAGTCACCATGGCCACTCTAACTGTGATTGCGGTCACCATGGAGACTATGACCATGTGCAGTGTCACAAGAGGCAGTATCAACATGAGCACTGTCACCATGGACACTTTCACCATGGGCATTGTCACCATGGGCATTCTCAACATGGGTACTATCACCATGAGCCGTTTCACCATGGGCACTACCACCATGAGCACCGTTGCCATGGGGACTGTCGCCATGGGCACTCTCACTATGGGCACTGTCGCCATGAGCACTGTCACCATGGGCACTATTGCCGTGATTCCACTTACCATGGAGACTATAAGCATGGGAATGTCACAATGGGCACTATCACCATGAGCACTGTGAGCCTGGTCACTGTCACCATGAGCACTGTGACATTGGGCAGTGTCACAATGGAAACTGTCACCATGGGCACTGTCACCATGAGCACTATCAGCATGAGCAATGTCACCATGGCCACTTAACCATGAGCACTGTCACCATTGGCACTGTCACCATGACCACAGTCACCATGAACACTATTACCATGTGCATTGTCACCATGACCACAGTCACCATGAGCACTATTACCATGAGCATTGTCACCATGGGAATTGTCAACAGAGCACTGTCACCATGAGCACGGTCACCATGGGCATTATTACCGTGGTAGCGGTTACCATGGAGACTATAACCATGGGACTGTCACAATGGGCACTATCACCATGGGTAAGGTTACGATGGGCACTATTACCGTGATTGCAGTGACCATGGAGATTATAACCATGGGACTCTCACACCGGGCACTATCAGCATGAGCACTGTCACCATGAGCACTTTCTCCCTGAGTACTGTCTTCATGGACACGATCACCATGAGCACTGTCACCGTGGCCACTGTCACCATGGTTAGTGTTACCATTCGCACTATCACCATGAGCACGGTCACCGTGTGCACTACAACAGTGAATGTGGTCACCATGGACAGTATAAACATGGACACTGTCACAATGGGCACTGTCACCTTGAGAACTGTCACTATGGGCACTGTCGCCATGAGCACTGTAACCATGAGCACGATCACCATGGGCACTATTTCCGTGGTTGCGGTTACCATGGAGAATCTAAGCATGGGAATGTCACAATGGGAACTATCACCAGGAGCACTGTGACCATGAGCACAGTGACCATGGTCATTGTCACCATGAGCACTGTCACATTGGGCAGTGTCACAATCGGCCCTATCACCATGGGCTCTGTCACCATGAGCACTCTCACCATGGGCACTGTCACCATGGGCACTGTCAGCATTGGAACTGTCACCATGGGCTCTGTCAGCATGACCACTGTCACCATGATCACAGTCACCATGCGCACTATTACTGTGATTGCGGTCACCATGGAGACTATAACCATGGGAAGTGTCACAAGAGGCAGTATCACCGTGAGCACTGTCACCATGGACACTGTCACCATGGGCACTGTCACCATGGGAACTGTCACCGTGAAAAGTGTCACAAAGGGTACTATCACTATGGGTACTGTCACCACAGTATATTTCACTAAGAGCACTTTCACTTTGAGCATTATGACGATGAGCACAGTCACCATGAACACTGTCACCAAGTACACTGTCACCATGAACACTCTCAGCATGAGCACGGTCACCATGGCCATTGTCACCATGAGCACAGTCACCGTGTGCACTATTACCTTGATTGCGGTCACCATGGAGACTATAACCATGGGACTGTCAAAATCGGCACTATATCCTTGAGCACTGTCACCATGAGAACTGTCACCAAGGGCACTGTCACCATGGGAACTATCACTATGAGCAATATCACCATGAGAACTGTCACCATGGGCAGTGTCAGCATTGCCACTGTCAACATGGGGTCTGTCACCTGGAGCACTGTCACCATGGGCCCAGTCACATGGGCAATATCACCTTGAGCGGTGTCACCATGACCACAGTCACCATGAGCACAATTACCATGAGCATTGCCACGATGGGAATTGTCACCAAGAGCACTGTCACCATGAGCACGGTCACCATGGGCACTATTCCCGTGGTAGCGGTCAACATGGAGACTATAACCTTGGGACTGTCACAATGGGCACTATCACCATGGGTACGGTTACGATGGGCACTATTACCGTGATTGCAGTGACCTTTCAGATTATAACCATGGGACTCTCACATCGGGCACTATCAGCATGAGCACTGTCACCATGGGCATTGTCACCCTTAGCACTGTCACCATGGACACTAACACCATGAGCACTGTTACCATGGGAACTGTCACCATGAGCACTATCACCATGGGCACTGTCACTATGAGCAATATCACCATGAGAACTGTCATCATGGGCACTGTCAGCCTTGCCACTGTCACCATGGGCCCAGTCACCATGGGCACTATCTCCTTGATCAGTGTCACCATGATCAGTGTCGCCATGGGCACAGTCAGCATTGGAACTGTCACCATGGGCTCTGTCACCATGAACACTGTCACCATGATCACGGTCACCATGGGAACTATTACTTTGATTGCGGTCACCATGGAGACTATAACCATGGGCAGTGTCACACTGTGCAGTATCACCATGAGCACTATCACAATGAGCACTGTCACCATGAGCAATCTTTCCATGAGCACTGTCACCATGAGCACTGTCACCGTGGACACTGTCACCCTGGGGACTGTCACCATGGGAACTGTCACCGTTAAAAGTGTCACAAAGGATAATATCACTATGGGTACTGTCACCACCGTATATTTCACAAAGACCACTTTCACTGTGAGCATTGTGACTATGGGCACTGTCGCCATGCGCTCTGTCACTATGAGCACTGTCACCATGGGCACTATCACCATGAGCACTGTGACCATGGTCACTGTCACCATGAGCACTGTCACACTGGGCAGTGTCACAATGGGAACTGTCACCATGGGCACTGTCACCATGAGCACTATCAGCATGAGCAATGTCACCATGGGTACTGAACGATGAGCACTGTCACCATTGGCACTCTCACCATGACCACAGTCACCATGAACACTATTACCATGAAGATTGTCACCATGGGAATTGTCACCATGAGCACTGTTACCATGAGCACGGTCACCATGGGCACTATTACCGTGGTAGCGGTCACCATGGAGACTATAACCATGGGACTGTCACAATGGGCACTATCACCCTGGGGACGGTTACGATGGGCCCTATTACCGTGATGGCAGTGACCATGTAGATTATAAGCATGGGACTCTCACATCGGGCACTATCAGCATGAGCACTGTCACCATGGGCACTGGCACCATGGACACTATCACCATGGACACTATCACCATGAGCACTGTCACCGTGGACACTGTCACCATGGTTATTGTCACCATTAGCACTATCACCATGAGCACGGTCACCGTGTGCACTATAAGAGTGAAAGCGGTCACCATGGACAATATAAACATGGACACTGTCACAATGGGCACTGTCACCATGAGTACTGTCACTTTGGGCACTGTTGCCATGAGCACTGTCACCAGAGGCACTGTCACCATGAGCACTGTCACCATGAGCACGATCACCTTGGGCACTATTTCCGTGGTTACGGTTACCATGGAGAATATAAGCATGGGAATGTCACAATGGGAACTATCCCCAGGAGCACTGTGACCATGAGCACTGTGACCATGGTCATTGTCACCATGAGCACTGTCACATTGGGCAGTGTCACAATCGGCCCTGTCGCCATGGGCTCTGTCACCATGAGCACTGTCACATTGGGCACTGTCACCATGACCACTATCACCATGGGCACTGTCACTATGAACAATATCACCATGAGTACTGTCACCATGAGCACGATCACCATGGGCACTATTTCCGTGGTTGCGGTTACCATGGAGAATATAAGCATGGGAATGTCACACTGGGAAATATCACCAGGAGCACTGTGACCACGGTCATTGTCACCATGAGCACTGTCACATTGGGCAGTGTCACAATCGGCCCTATCACCATGGGCTCTGTCACCATGAGCACTTTCACCATGGGCACTGTCACTATGAGCAATATTACCATGAGAACTGTCTCCATCGGCACTGTCAGCATTGCCACTGTCACCATGAGCACTGTCACCATGTGCCCAGTCACCATGGGCAGTATCACCATGAGCAATATTACAATGAGCTCTGTCACCATGAGCACTGTTTCCATGGGCACTGTCACCGTGAGCATTGTCACCATGATAACGGTCACAATGGGCACTATTACCGTGATTGCGGTCACCAATGAGATTATAACCATGTGAACTGTCACAATGGACACGGTCACCATGGGCATTGTCACCATGGGCATTTTCACCTTGGGTACTGTCACCATGAGCACTGTTGCCATGGGCACTGTTGCCATGGGCACTCTCACTATGGGCACTGTCGCCATGAGCACTGTCACCATGGGCACTATTTCCATGACTGTGGTTACCATGGAGACTATAAGCATGGGAATGTCACAATGGGCACTATCACAATGAGCACTGTGACCATGAGCATTGTAACCATAGTCACTGTCACCATGAGCACTGTCACATTGGGCATTGTAACAATGGACCCTGGCTCTGTCAGCATGACCACTGTCACCATGATCACAGTCACCATGCGCACTATTACTGTGATTGCGGTCACCATGGAGACTATATCCATGGGCAGTGTCACAAGAGGCAGTATCACCATGAGCACTGTCACCATGGACACTGTCACCATGGGCACTGTCACCATGGGAACTGTCACCGTGAAAAGTGTCACAAAGGGTACTATCACTATGGGTACTGTCACCACAGTATATTTCACTAAGAGCACTTTCACTTTGAGCATTATGACGATGAGCACAGTCACCATGAACACTGTCACCAAGTACACTGTCGCCATGAACACTCTCAGCATGAGCACGGTCACCATGACCATTGTCACCATGAGCACAGTCACCGTGTGCACTATTACCTTGATTGCGGTCACCATGGAGACTATAACCATGGGACTGTCCAAATCGGCACTATATCCTTGAGCACTGTCACCATGAGAACTGTCACCAAGGGCACTCTCACCATGGGAACTATCACTATGAGCAATATCACCATGAGAACTGTCACCATGGGCAGTGTCAGCATTGCCACTGCCAACATGGGCTCTGTCTCCTGGAGCACTGTCACCATGGGCCCAGTCACCATGGGCAATATCACCTTGAGCAGTGTCACCATGACCACAGTCACCATGAGCACTATTACCTTGAGCATTGCCACCATGGTAATTGTCACCAAGAGCACTGTCACCATGAGCACGGTCACCATGGGCACTATTCCCGTGGTAGCGGTCAACATGGAGACTATAACCTTGGGACTGTCACAATGGGCACTATCACCATGGGTACGGTTACGATGGGCACTATTACCGTGATTGCAGTGACCTTTCAGATTATAACCATGGGACTCTCACATCGGGCACTATCACCATGAGCACAGTCACCATGGGAACTGTCACCATGACTACTATCACCATGGGCACTGTCACTATGAGCAATATCACCATGAGAACTGTCATCATGGGCACTGTCAGCCTTGCCACTCTCACCATGGGCCCAGTCACCATGGGCACTATCACCTTGATCAGTGTCACCATGATCAGTGTCGCCATGGGCACAGTCAGCATTGGAACTGTCACCATGGGCTCTGTCACCATGAGCACTGTCACCATGATCACGGTCACCATGGGAACTATTACTTTGATTGCGGTCACCATGGAGACTATAACCATGGGCAGTGTCACAATGTGCAGTATCACCATGAGCACTATCACAATGAGCACTGTCACCATGTGCAATCTTTCCATGAGCACTGTCACCATGAGCACTGTCACCATGGACACTGTCACCCTGGGCACTGTCACCATGGGAACTGTCACCGTGAAAAGTGTCACAAAGGATAATATCACTATGGGTACTGTCACCACCGTATATTTCACAAAGACCACTTTCACTGTGAGCATTGTGAGTATGGGCACTATCGCCATGAGCTCTGTCACTATGAGCACTGTCACCATGGGCACTATCACCATGAGCACTGTGACCATGGTCACTGTCACCATGAGCACTGTCACACTGGGCAGTGTCACAATGGGAACTGTCACCATGGGCACTGTCACCGAGAGCACTGTCACCATGAGCACTATCAGCATGAGCAATGTCACCATGGGTACTGAACGATGAGCACTGTCACCATTGGCACTGTCACCATGACCACAGTCACCATGAAAACTATTACCATGAGGACTGTCACCATGGGAATTGTCACCATGAGCACTGTTACAATGAGCATGGTCACCAAGGGCACTATTACCGTGGTAGCGGTAACCATGGAGACTATAACCATAGGACTGTCACAATGGGCACTATCACCATGGGTATGGTTACGATGGGCACTATTACCGTGATTGCAGTGACCATGGTGATTATACGCAGGGGACTCTCACATCGGGCACTATCAGCATGAGCACAGTCACCATGGGCACTGTCACACTGAGCACTGTCACCATGGAAACGATCACTATGAGCACTGTCACCGTGGACACTGTCACGATGGTAACTGTCACCATTAACACTATCACCATGAGCACGGTCACCGTGTGCACTCTAACAGTGATGGCGGTCACCATGGACAATATAAACATGGACACTGTCACAATGGCCACTGTCGCCATGAGCACTGTCACTATGGGCACTGTCGCCATGAGCACTGTCACCATGAGCACTGTCACCATGAGCATGATCACCATGGACACTATTTCCGTGGTTACAGTTACCATGGAGAATGTAAGCATGGGAATGTCACAATGGGAACTATCACTAGGAGCACTGTTACCATGACCAATGTGACCATGTCACATTGGGAAGTGTCACAATCGGGCCTGTCGCCATGGGCTCTGTCACCATGAACACTGTCACCATGGGCACTGTCACCATGACAACTATCACCATGGGCATTGTCACTATGAACAATATCACCATGAGAAATGTCACCATGGGCACTGTCACCATGTGCCCAGTCCCCATGGGAACTATCACTTTGATTGCAGTCACCATGGAGACTATAACCCTCGGAAGTGTCACAATGTGCAGTATCACCATGAGCACTATCACAATGAGCACTGTCACCATGAGCAATCTTTCCATGAGCACGGTCACCATGAGCACTGTCACCATGAGCACTGTCACCATGGACACTGTCACCATGGGCACTGTCACCATGGGATCTGTCACCGTGAAAAGTGTCACAAAGGGTCATATCACTATGGGTAATGTCACCACAGTATATTTCACAAAGAGCACTTTCACTGTGAGCATTGCGACCATGAGCACTATGACCATGAACACTGTCACCATGAGTACTGTCACCATGATTACTATCACCATGATCACTGTTTCCAGGGGCACTCTCACTATGGGCACTGTCGCCATGAGCACTGTCAGTATGAGCACTGTCACCATGGGCACTGTTACCATGAGCACTGTCACCATGAGCACGGTCACCATGGGCACTATTTCTGTGATTGCGGTTACCGTGGAGACTATAAGGATGGGAATGTCACAATGGGCAATATCACCATGAGCACTGTGAGCCTGGTCACTGTCACCATGAGAACTGTGACATTTGGCAGTGTCACAATGGAAACTGTCACCATGGGCACTGTCACCATGAGCACTATCAGCATGAGCATTGTCACCATGGGCACTTAACCATGAGCACTGTCACCATTGGCACTGTCCCCATGACCACAGTCACCATGAACACTATTACCATGTGCATTGTCACCATGACCACAGTCACCATGAGCACTATTACTGTGATTGCGGTCACCATGGAGACTATAACCATGGGCAGTGTCACAAGAGGCAGTATCACCGTGAGCACTGTCACCATGGACACTGTCACCATGGGCACTGTCACCATGGGAACTGTCACCGTGAAAAGTGTCACAAAGGGTACTATCACTATGGGTACTGTCACCACAGTATATTTCACTAAGAGCACTTTCACTTTGAGCATTATGACGATGAGCACAGTCACCATGAACACTGTCACCAAGTACACTGTCACCATGAACACTCTCAGCATGAGCACGGTCACCATGGCCATTGTCACCATGAGCACAGTCACCGTGTGCTCTATTACCTTGTTGCGGTCACCATGGAGACTATAACCATGGGACTGTCAAAATCGGCACTATATCCTTGAGCACTGTCACCATGAGAACTGTCACCAAGGGCACTGTCACCATGGGAACTATCACTATGAGCAATATCACCATGAGATCTGTCACCATGGGCAGTGTCAGCATTGCCACTGTCAACATGGGGTCTGTCACCTGGAGCACTGTCACCATGGGCCCAGTCACCATGGGCAATATCACCTTGAGCAGTGTCACCATGACCACAGTCACCATGAGCACTATTACCATGAGCATTGCCACCATGGGAATTGTCACCAAGAGCACTGTCACCATGAGCACGGTCACCATGGGCACTATTCCCGTGGTAGCGGTCAACATGGAGACTATAACCTTGGGACTGTCACAATGGGCACTATCACCATGGGTACGGTTACGATGGGCACTGTTACCGTGATTGCAGTGACCTTTCAGATTATAACCATGGGACTCTCACATCGGGCACTATCAGCATGAGCACTGTCACCATGGGCATTGTCACCCTTAGCACTGTCACCATGGACACTAACACCATGAGCACTGTTACCATGGGAACTGTCACCATGAGCACTATCACCATGGGCACTGTCACTATGAGCAATATCACCATGAGAACTGTCATCATGGGCACTGTCACCATAAGCACTGTCACCATGGGTACTATCACTCTCATCACTCTCACCATGAACACTATCACTATGAGCACGGTCACAATAGGCAGTATCACCATGAGCACTGTTGCCATGGCCACTGTTGCCATGGGCACTCTCACAAAGGGCACTGTCGCCATGAGCACTGTCACCATGGGCACTATTTCTGTGATTGCGGTTACCATGGAGTGTATAAGCATGGGAATGTCTCAATGGGCACTATCACAATGAGCACTGTGACCATAGTCACTGTCACCATGAGCACTGTCACATTGGGCAGTGTAACAATGGGCCCTGTCACCATCGGCTCTGTCACCATGATCACGGTCACCATGAGCACACTATTACTGTGATTGCGGTCACCATGGAAGCTATAACCATGGGCAGTGTCGCAATGGGCAGTATCACCATGAGCACTATCAAAATGAGCACTGTAACCAGAGCACTGTCACCATGGACACTGTCACCATGGGCACTGTCACCATGGGAACTGTCACCGTGAAAAGAGTCACAAAGGGTACTATCACTATGGGTAATATCACCACAGTATATTTCACTAAGAGCACTTTCACTGTCAGCATTGTGACCATGTGCACTATCACCATGAACAGTTTCACCATGAGTACTGTCACCATGGGCACTATCACCATGAGCACTGTTGCCAGGGGAACTCTCACTATGGGAACTGTCGCCATGAACACTGTCACTGTGAGTACTATCACCATGGGCACTGTTACCATGAGAACTGTCACCATGAGCATGGTCACCATGGGCACTATTTCCGTGACTGTGGTTATCATGGAGAGTATATACATGGGAATGTCACAATGGGCAATATCCCCATGAGCACTGTGACCATGAGCACTGTGACCATGGACACTGTTACCATGAGCACTGTCACATTGGGCAGTGTCACAATGTGAACTGTCACCATGGGCACTGTCACCAAGAGCACTGTCACCATGAGCACTGTCAGCATGAGCAATGTCACCATGGGCACTTAACCAGGAGCACTGTCACCATTGGCACTGTCACCATGACCACAGTCACCATGAGCACTATTACCATGAGCATTGTCACCATGGGCACTGTCACCATGGGAACTGTCACCGTGAAAAGGGTCACAAAGGGTACTATCACTATGGGTACTGTCACCACAGTATATTTCACTAAGAGCACTTGCACTGTGAGCATTGTGAACATGAGCACTGTCACCATGAATACTGTCACTATGGGC